>NC_135232.1:388750225-389059567 GCF_051348905.1 Ranitomeya variabilis
AAAAATATCGCTATACTCACCTCTCCGACGCAGCCGGGACCTCAGCGAGGGAACCGGCAGCGTTGTTTGTTTAAAATTCGCGCTTTTACTTGGTTACGTGAAGTCCCGGCTTGTGATTGGTCAGGGCGGCCATGTTGCCGGGACGCGGACCAATCACAGCAAGCCGTGACGAAATTACGTCACGGCTTGCTGTGATTGGTCCGCGTCCCGGCAACATGGCCGCCATTAACCAATCACAAGCCGTGACGTCACGGGAGGCTGGACTTGCGCGCTTTTTAAAAAGCGCGCGTGTCCAGCCTCCCGTGACGTCACGGCTTGTGATTGGTTAATGGCGGCCATGTTGCCGGGACGCGGACCAATCACAGCAAGCCGTGACGTAATTTCGTCACGGCTTGCTGTGATTGGTCCGCGTCCCGGCAACATGGCGCCGTGACCAATCATAAGCCGGGACGTCACTGGAGGCTGGACACGCGCGCTTTTTAAAAAGCGCGCAAGTCCAGCCTCCCGTGACGTCACGGCTTGTGATTGGTTAATGGCGGCCATGTTGCCGGGACACGGACCAATCACAGCAAGCCGTGACGTAATTTCGTCACGGCTTGCTGTGATTGGTCCGCGTCCCGGCAACATGGCGCCGTGACCAATCATAAGCCGGGACGTCACTGGAGGCTGGACACGCGCGCTTTTTAAAAAGCGCGCAAGTCCAGCCTCCCGTGACGTCACGGCTTGTGATTGGTTAATGGCAGCCATGTTGCCGGGACGCGGACCAATCACAGCAAGCCGTGACGTAATTTCGTCACGGCTTGCTGTGATTGGTCCGCGTCCCGGCAACATGGCCGCCCTGACCAATCACAAGCCGGGACTTCACGTAACCAAGTAAAAGCGCGAATTTTAAACAAACAACGCTGCCGGTTCCTTCGCTGAGGTCCAGGCTGCGTCGGAGAGGTGAGTATAGCGATATTTTTTATTTTAATTCTTTCTTTTACACATTTTTACATTAATGTTGTTTCGATACCGATACCCGATACCACAAAAATATCGGATCTCGGTATCGGAATTCCGATACAGCAAGTATCGGCCGATACCCGATACTTGCAGTATCGGAATGCTCAACACTAATTATAACACTATGGCAATACCAAATTTGTATAGTTTTATTTACTTTTTTTGTTACTTTTGTACAATTAATAGACTGAAAAAAAATCTTTTTTTTGTTACCTTATTATGACAGCCAACATTTTTTCATTTTTCCATAATGAAGCTGTACGAGGACTTTCTGTATTTTTTTGGCAGGAGCAAGCTGTATTTTTTTCTGGTATGCCTGTTTTGGTACATTTTTTTTATCTGTTTATGTTTTGCAGTAGATGTGACAAAAAAAATCTCACATTAAATCTGGAATTGTTTTTGGATTTGATTTTTTACAGATTTCATTGTACAGTATAAATGACATTTCAGTGTTATTCTGGGGCTTGATACGATTGCGTTGATACCCAATTTATACCTGTTCATAATGTTTTACAACTTTTTAATTTTTCTGTTTACAGGTCTCTATGAGGGCTTGTTTTTTTGAGTTACGAGCTGTACATTTTAAGGGCAGAGGTGTCAAACTGCATTCCTCGAGGTCCGCAAACAGGTCATGTTTTCAGGATTTTCTTGTATTGCACAGGTGATAATTTAATCACCTGCACAGAATGATTCCAGCACCTTGTGGAATGTAAAGGAAATCTTGAAAACACTCATGGTTTGCGGCCCTCGAGGAATGCAGTTTGACACCTCTGGTTAAGGGCACCAATTTGGAATACGCATGACTTTTTCATCTCATCACTATTTGGTTATTTTTTTAGCTAAGATTAACAAAAAAGCCAATTATGCCATAGTTTTTAATTTTTTATAGCATAAGTCATTACGAACGCGGCAATACCAAATATATAATGTTTTTATGGGGGGTTGTTATTTTTACAGATAGAATTTTTTTCTGTTATTAAAACTTTGATTTTATAATTTCATAGAATCCTAGAATGTTAGAGTTGGAAGGGACCTCCAGGGTCATTGTATCCAATCCTCTGCTCAATGCCGGATTCACTAAACCCCATCTCAGACAGATGTCTGTCCAGCCATTGTTAGAAGACTTCCAATTTTAGAGTTTCCATTTTTTCAACTTATTTCTATTTTGTTCCCAACTTCCAATATTTTTAGGATACTTAATAATTTTTTTTGTTTTTGCTTGTGTGTGATGCTTTCATTGCATTGATAATAATGTTTGGTGCTTTTTTTACTACAGTGCATTATCTCCCCTGTCAGTGTTTGACAGTTAGCCAATCAGGCCCTACTCCCAGCAGGATCTGATTGGCTCTGGGATGCCCAGTAGAGGACGCATTGACACTGTCAGCATCATTATAGTCAATGGCCCAGTTGATGCATACGACCGAATCCCTTTTTGCGGGGGGTAAGTCCAACCAACGAGTGACAAAGTGCGGTGTGACAAGGGCCCATATTTTGTCTTTTTGCGGCACTGCGGCAAACTTAAAACCATAATTCTGGCTTTTCTATTTTTTTCTTTTTACGGTATTTACCGATTGGGCTAAAGAATTTTATCTTTAATTTATATGTATACACATTTTTTGCAGTTTTGTATTGCAGTATATAGCAAAAATTACAGTCTCATATGAATGCCAGCCACACGCTTCATGGAAGCACCGTCATGGCAGGTATGGATACCTTCTGTAGGCCTCTGGCTAGCATGGTAATCCATTAGCATCCCATTATCATGTCACGAGGTACCAGGGGAACACTTCACACTTTAAAGGTGTGTGCACATATTAAGTATTCTCGGCAGAATTTTTGAACCAATACTGCTGCACCAAAACCCCGCAGTTTATAGTACCAGCAAAATGAGGAAGATTCCTGAAATCTCATAAATATGCAGCATTTTTCTAGCCAACAGATGCATTTTTGGTGCAGAATAGTGATGAGCGAGTATGCTCGTTGCTCGGGTTTTCCTGAGCACGCTTGGGTGGTCTCCTGAGTATTTGTGAGTGCTTGGAGATATAGTTTTTGTCCACTGAGCTGCCTGATTTATGGCTGCTAGCCAGCCTGAGAACATGTGGGGGTTGCCTTGTTGCTAGGGAATCCCCTCATGTATTCAAGCTGTCTAGCAGCCGTAAATCATGCAGCTGGGTGGACAAAAACTAAATCTCTGAGCACATCCAAATACTCGGAGACCACCCGAGTGTGCTCGGGAAAACCCGAGCAACGAGTATACTCGCTCATCACTAGTGCAGAACTTTCTACTGCCAATAGTTAACCCCTTCATGACAGGGCTATTTTCAGTTTTTTATTTCCCCACCCTTCTTCCAACGTAGCTGCATGATGGCTTGTTGTACTTTTGAATGACACCCTTGATTTTACCATATAGTGTACTGGAAAATGGGGAAAAAATTCCAAGTGCGGTGAAAATGCAAAAAAAAAGTGCAATTCCACTCAGTAAAACTGAGCTGGCAATATGATTTTCCAGGTTAGCATGAGTATGCAGATCCCAAACATGCATATTTTTTTTTTTTTTTAATTTAAGCGGTAAAACAACATTTTTTTGCTTTTGTCACCAGTTTCCGAGACCTGTAACGTTTTCATTTTTTGGGTTATAGGGCTGGGTGAGGGCTCATTTTTTGTACCCTGAGCTAACATTTTGTATGATACCATGTTGGGGTAGATATGATGTTTTGATTGCCTCTTATTGCATTTTAATGCAATGTTGCCACGGCCAAAAAAACATAATTCTGGTGTTGTGAATGTTTTTCTTGTTACGCTGTTTATTTTTTTCATTGTTTTATTTTAAATGAGGCAAAACGGTGATGATTTAAATGTTTGTGTATTTTTTTTACATATTTTTAAGAACAGCAGCAGCTGTTTAAAGCATATGATGACTGATTGAATTAGTCATCAGATGCAGGGAAACATGCAGGCTAAGTGTGTGAGCCCGCATCAAAGGCAGAGACACGACATATGATGTAAATATACATCATATGTCGTGAAGAGGTTAAATACTGTTGGTAGTCTCTGACAGCGGCATTTAGGGTATGCGCACATTATGCTTGCTGTTGTTAAAGACATGATGGCTGTATGACACAGACATCATTGGCCAGGAAAGATGCAGTCTCAGCTCCTGGGCCTGCATCTAAACTGGGAACTGATATTGGACGTAGTTGCGTACCTCATACTGACTCTAGCTTTACTAATATCTTTTGTAATATGTGGAGCTCAAAACTGCATACTATATTCAAGATATGTCCTAACAGGTGATTTTAGTGGGATAATATTACACTGGGATCAAAGTTTTTACATACCCAAAAACTGAAACATCATAATTGCATTTTTTCAAGCACTAAACTTCACTAAAAAATATTAATAAGAAGTCATCAAAATGTCATAACTACCTCAAAATTTTATCAATAAGACTGTCAGCTCATTGCACAAAAAATAATCTCTCACCCAGCACTGTCAACAGAAAAATAAAAACTTTACAGGCATTGGAAAATGTCTGCAAACTTCTGAATTTTTTTTCACCACTTAAATTGAAAAAAATCTATGCAAGTTTGGCATTGTCATAATTATACCGTCCTGGAGAGTCAGATTTTCAGGTCATTTAAAAAAAGAAAAACTATGGCAGAATTGCATTTTTGCACCATTTGATCCCAATTGGAAGTTTTTCCCGTTTTTTATTCTGTTGTATGGTAAAACAAATGATGACATTCAAAACTACAACTCATCACATAAAACCAAGCCCGCATATGGCTATGTTGACAGAAAAATAAAAAAGTAATGGTTCTTGGAAGTGGGGAGGAAAAAAACTATATTGCAGTAAAGAAAAATCGCCTTGGCATTATAGGGTTAGTAATCTATGTCCACTGTCCAAGGATCAGATATGAATACATTACCTACAATGACTATGAACTGTAAAATGATGATAACTTCAATCCTAATAACTTGACTATATGTCTTTGGCTTCACAGACACATCAAATGATTATTATTTTTTAGAGATGGGGGAATAAAAGTACCTTTTTTGGCAAACTCCCCTGGTACTGCTGGCTTACCTGATGATGCCTTTCACTGTCATATTCTATTTGTGCTCTCAACCAGCTGATGCTTTGTTCACCTCTCCTACTCCACAGAAGACTCTCCTTATGTCTGCGACCTTCCTCTCTCAAATATACATTAAGCAGTCCTGTCCCGGCTCCATACATGTGATAATAGAACGTCAAGCACTGTTTCCCATAAATTGCCCGAAGTGTTCTTGAGATAAGGCGTGATTTTTGTCCAAAGACCATATTGGTTGCTTCAATGTACATGTAGTATCCTTAAGAGAAACAAAGTCAATCAAAATAACTATACGGTAAGTTTTCCTAAAAATAACATGAAAGATCCCTATAAATAGGTTGGTACATCTGCCAGACTTTTTCTTCTTTTTATTAAAGAAGCACTCCTCCTCCCCCCATCAAAGTTTGTATCCTCTTAATATATTAGTAGTGTAGCAGAGGGAGCTCTCGTCAAACTCAATTTGACAGGTGGACACGCCCCTATCAAAGTGTATCAAAGTGTGTAACCCCGCCCCTCCCCTGTCTTCTAACAGCAGCTGTGTGGCAGCTCCCCCCTCCCTTTTTATATAGTTTAATATTATTATCGCTGTATTTGATACAGCGAATATTATCCCAGTAATTGTTTTATATTAGATGTTTATGTGATATATTAAGATTAGTCTTGTTTGATAATCCACTGATAGGGAGAGTGAGGCTGTGTTTCTACAGTATTATTCTGCTGTGAGCTTGAAGGATTCTAGTACTATAATAGCTAACAGATGCTAAGAGTTTCTGTGATGCAGATACAAACATTCCACCAGCTAGCAGCTGTTAAAATGTATCTGTACTGATCACTAACTAGATGTCAGGTTGTGTGTGTTAAGAGGTGTTTACCAAATATGTGAAACTTCTTACAAAATAATATGTTGTTACAAGTCATTTATCCGCTATAAGACGTGCTTCTGACATTTTCATAAACCTATAGTCCCAATAATATTTATTTGGCCAGCAGATAATTAATTAAAATCACATAAAGTGTGTTAAATAGACATCATAGTGAGTATAAAATGTATTAAATTGATTACTGATACGATTCCAACAAATTGATAATAAATTGTTATCAAAGTGACAGCAAATTTATTTGGCCAGCAGATAATTAATTAAAAACGGATAAAATGTGTTAAATAGACATCATAGTGAGTATAAAATGTATTAAATTGATTACTCATACGATTCCAACAAATTGATAATAAATTGTTATCAAAGTGACAGCAAAGAATATTAAATAGATAACACACCAAAATCATAGTGTATCAAAGTGTATTATTTTATTTATAGTCCCAAGATGCTAAGAGTTTCTGTGATGCAGATACAAACATTCCACCAGCTAGCAGCTGTTAAAATGTATCTGTACTGATCACTAACTAGATGTCAGGTTGTGTGTGTTAAGAGGTGTTTACCAAATATGTGAAACTTCTTACAAAATAATATGTTGTTACAAGTCATTTATCCGCTATAAGACGTGCTTCTGACATTTTCATAAACCTATAGTCCCAATAATATTTATTTGGCCAGCAGATAATTAATTAAAATCACATAAAGTGTGTTAAATAGACATCATAGTGAGTATAAAATGTATTAAATTGATTACTGATACGATTCCAACAAATTGATAATAAATTGTTATCAAAGTGACAGCAAATTTATTTGGCCAGCAGATAATTAATTAAAAACGGATAAAATGTGTTAAATAGACATCATAGTGAGTATAAAATGTATTAAATTGATTACTCATACGATTCCAACAAATTGATAATAAATTGTTATCAAAGTGACAGCAAAGAATATTAAATAGATAACACACCAAAATCATAGTGTATCAAAGTGTATTATTTTATTTATAGTCCCAAGATGCTAAGAGTTTCTGTGATGCAGATACAAACATTCCACCAGCTAGCAGCTGTTAAAATGTATCTGTACTGATCACTAACTAGATGTCAGGTTGTGTGTGTTAAGAGGTGTTTACCAAATATGTGAAACTTCTTACAAAATAATATGTTGTTACAAGTCATTTATCCGCTATAAGACGTGCTTCTGACATTTTCATAAACCTATAGTCCCAATAATATTTATTTGGCCAGCAGATAATTAATTAAAATCGCATAAAGTGTGTTAAATAGACATCATAGTGAGTATAAAATGTATTAAATTGATTACTGATACGATTCCAACAAATTGATAATAAATTGTTATCAAAGTGACAGCAAATTTATTTGGCCAGCAGATAATTAATTAAAAACGGATAAAATGTGTTAAATAGACATCATAGTGAGTATAAAATGTATTAAATTGATTACTGATACGATTCCAACAAATTGATAATAAATTGTTATCAAAGTGACAGCAAAGAATATTAAATAGATAACACACCAAAATCATAGTGTATCAAAGTGTATTATTTTATTTATAGTCCCAAGATGCTAAGATTTTCAGTGCTGGAGATACAACATTCCACTAGCTAACAGCTGTTAAAATGTATCTGTACTGATCACGAACTAGATGTCAGGGTGTGTGTGTTAAGAGGTGTTTACCAAATATGTGAAACTTCTTACAAAATAATATGTTCTTACAAGTCATTTATCCACTATAAGATGTGCTTCTGACATTTTCATAAACCTATAGTCCCAATAACATTTGTTTGGCCAGCAGATAATTAATTAAAAACGGATAAAATGTGTTAAATAGACATCATAGTGAGTATAAAATGTATTAAATTGATTACTGATACGATTCCAACAAATTGATAATAAATTGTTATCAAAGTGACAACAAAGAATATTAAATAGATAACACACCAAAATCATAGTGTATCAAAGTGTATTATTTTATTTATAGTCCCAAGATGCTAAGATTTTCAGTGCTGGAGATACAAACATTCCACTAGCTAGGTGTTTACCAAATATGTGAAACTTCTTACAAAATAATATGTTGTTACAAGTCATTTATCCGCTATAAGATGTGCTTCTGACATTTTCATAAACCTATAGTCCCAATAATATTTATTTGGCCAGCAGATAATTAATTAAAAACGGATAAAATGTGTTAAATAGACATCATAGTGAGTATAAAATGTATTAAATTGGTTACTGATACTCTTCCAACAAATTGATAATAATATCAAAAGTGTACCAATAATATTTATTCTCCTTTTATTGACATTTTCATAAACCTATAGTCCCAATAATATTTATTTGACCAGCAGATAATTAATTAAAATCGCATAAAGCGTGTTAAATAGACATTACACCAAAATCATAGCGAATCAAAATGTATTAAATTGATTACTGATACGCTTCCAACAAGTTGATAATAATATCAAAAGTGTACCAACAATATTTATTCTCTTTTATTGACATCGGATATCGTAGTGACTGTGCCGTCTATTTGACCAGCAGATAATTAATTAAAATCGCATAAAGCGTGTTAAATAGACATTACACCAAAATCATGCAACACACACAAGAAACACAAACACACACAACACACGCGTGCTGCTGAAGGCTCTGCTGAGTGTTGTGTGTGTTCTGTATGTTGTGTGTGTGTATGTTTGTTGTGTGTGTTGTATGTGTTGTGTGTGTTTGTTGTGTGTGTGTTGTATGTGTTGTGTGTGTTTGTTGTGTGTGTGTTGCATGTGTTCTGTATGTTGTGTGTGTTCTGTATGTTATGTGTGTTTGCTGTGCGTGTGTTCTGTGTGTTTGTTGTGCGTGTGTTCTGTGTGTTTGTTGTGCGTGTGTTCTGTGTGTTGTGTGTGTCTGCCTCCAGCTCCTTTCGACAACTCTCATCTCTCTTTACAGAGCAATAAACTTATAATGGCAAAATGTTGATGCCTCCATCAGCACAAAGATGGATTTTTGCATTATTTCACAGTGAATGATGAGTTCAGGAGGCAAAGGTGGAGGAGAAGTGGCCATGAGTGCAGAAGTATTATTTCTATAAAGATATATTGCAAGGTTTCTTATGTATGCACAGTTATTTATTCAAAGTTTATTAAAACATCAGTGATCCCTTAACCAAGAAAAAAAAAATAAATAAATAAATAAATAAAAAATAAAAATAAAAAATAAAAAATCAAGAGAAACACATCTGTTATACAAAATGTTTAAGGTCTACAAAACATGGATTCAAAATGGTTCTATAATGGACAATTCATTTATCCATATTTTTATAGAAAAGGTACGAATCACAACTGCAGAAGAGACCAGTAATACATGAACAAATGTAACACCAGGAAAATAAAATACTGTAACATAGGTAAAACATTATATTCAATAATATCCATATTTTAAAGGAGAACTCTCCATGGATGAGAATAGTGTACATTCAGAAGCAGCAAAGAGAAGTGAGTACCGTGGTAATGCTCAGTGAGCTGCGGGTACGCTCACGTCTTGTGCGTACTACCTTCTATGTTTTGTTTGCGCCAGTTCAGAGAAACCAAAAACCATATCATGTTTGGTGCACTATATTAAACCACTACAGGGCCGCATGTATTTATGTTACACAGCATGGTGTAGACTGGCTAGAAATGTAACAAAGCTTTAAAAGTATACATAAGTTAGATGTTTTTGAATAAAAATAATTTGTCTTATATTATTCACTGAAAGGAAGCAAAATTTACGGTATACATAGAACGCCAAAGAACTGAAACAAACTATAACTAAAAGTCAAATTATAAAGAAATTAAGATTTATTATCTGCAAAAAGTGGAGAAACAAACTTTGAATGTTTTGTAATTGTAATATTCAGGAGCCTGCACATTTATGTAGCTTGGTGGCTCTAAAAACCTATCTTGGGAGCAAAAATAATTGTAATGACTAACAAATTCCAAGGAAAAAAATAAATAAATAAATAAAAATAAAAATAAATAAATAAATAAAAATAACTGAATGTAACAATTGCCAAGTAGTAGAAACAATAAATGGTTTTACAATATCACCCAAATCAGCTAGGTCATTATTCTTTATTTTAATCCAGTTACATACAAGTTGAAAGCAAGAATCATTAGCTGCATGTTATAAAATATGACAAACGTTATTATATTCACTAATCCAACAAGTTCTAGAACCAAATTTCTACACATGGTGTTTATTGTAGAGAACCATAAACCCACTGCATAAGCCTTTTTCACATTATCATCATGGATAATTTTCATCATTTTTGTTTTATAACTGGAGCGGCCAATTCTGTAGCATTATTCTTTCCATAACTATTATGTGGAAACCTTGATAGAACCCCCTTAGACCCCATTAAAATCAATGGTGTATGTTCGGATTTGAAAGTAGCTATTTGGCTCTATTTTAAGCTACAGATATTACAATAGTCTGAATGGGGCCTAAGATGTAACTTCATATGAAACTACTGTGATACATTATAAATTACAAAATAGTTTGAAGCTTTGTGTAGAAATATATCAGGCAAAGAATATAAATCTACTAGACACTCTAAAAGAATAGTTAAAAGTAACTATTAATAAAAATAAAATACTGTAACATATGTAAAACATTATATTCAATAATACTCATATTTTTTAAAGGAAAACTGTCCATGGGTGGGAATAGTGTACATTCAGAAGCAGCAAAGAGAAATGAGTGTAGTGGTAACGCTCAGCGAGCTGCGCTAGAAAAAAAAAAAAAAAAATCAGGAGAAACACATCTGTTATACAAAATGTTTAAGGTCAGCAAAACATGGTTTCAAAATGGTTGTGTGCAAATAGACGGCACAGACATCTGTGAAATTAATATGTGATAAAATAATGTTGAATTAAAGAAAGATGGAATAATATACGTGTCTGTGGCGGTGCTAAAAGTCATGCATTTGTTTCTTACGTGTCTTGGGATAGCCAAGAAGATTTTTATGGAAAATTTCATAGTAGTCCAATATTGACACAATTTTGCGGTGTATGATTATTATTATTATTATCATTATTATTATTAAAGTAACACCAGGAAAAATAAAACACTGTAACATATGTAAAACATTATATTCAATAATATTCATATTTTTATTATTATTATCATTATTATTATTAAAGTAACACCAGGAAAAATAAAATACTGTAACATATGTAAAACATTATATTCAATAATATTCATATTTTTATTATTATTATCATTATTATTATTAAAGTAACACCAGGAAAAATAAAATACTGTAACATATGT
The DNA here is from genome assembly GCF_051348905.1 of Ranitomeya variabilis. Taxonomy (NCBI): domain Eukaryota; kingdom Metazoa; phylum Chordata; class Amphibia; order Anura; family Dendrobatidae; genus Ranitomeya; species Ranitomeya variabilis. The sequence continues at coordinate 388,761,515 of NC_135232.1, forward strand.
AAAACATTATATTCAATAATATTCATATTTTTATTATTATTATCATTATTATTAAAGTAGCACCAGTAAAAATAAAATACTGTAACATATGTAAAACATTATATTCAATAATATTCATATTTTTATTATTATTATCATTATTATTATTAAAGTAACACCAGGAAAAATAAAATACTGTAACATATGTAAAGCATTATATTCAATAATATTCATATTTTTATTATTATTATCATTATTATTAAAGTAACACCAGGAAAAAGAAAACACTGTAACATTTGTAAAACATTATATTCAATAATATTCATATTTTTTAAAGGAAAACTGTCTATGGGTGAGAATAGTGTACATTCAGAAGCAGCAAAGAGAAATGAGTGCAGTGGTAATGCTCAGCGAGCTGCGCTAGAAAAATCAGGAGAAACACAGCTGTTATACAAAATGTTTAAGGTCAGCAAAACATGGATTCAAATGGTTGTGTGCAAATAGCCGGCACAGACATCTGTGAAATTAATATGTGATAAAATAATGTTGAATTAAAGAAAGTTGGAATAATATACGTGTCTGTGGCGGTGCTAAAAGTCATGCATTTGTTTCTTACGTGTCTTGGGATAACCAAGAAGATTTTTATGGAAAATTTCATAGTAGTCCAATATTGACACAATTTTGCGGTGTATGATTATTATTATTATTATTATTATCATTATTATTATTAAAGTAACACCAGGAAAAATAAAATACTGTAACATATGTAAAACATTATATTCAATAATATTCGTATTTTTTAAAGGAAACTATGGGTGAGAATAGTGTACATTCAGAAGCAGCAAAGAGAAATGAGTGCAGTGGTAACGCTCAGCGAGCCGCGCTAGAAAAATCAGGAGAAACACAGCTGTTATACAAAATGTTTAAGGTCAGCAAAACATGGATTCAAAATGGTTGTGTGCAAATAGACGGCACAGTCACTACGATATCCGATGTCAATAAAAGAGAATAAATATTGTTGGTACACTTTTGATATTATTATCAACTTGTTGGAAGCGTATCAGTAATCAATTTAATACATTTTGATTCGCTATGATTTTGGTGTAATGTCTATTTAACACGCTTTATGCGATTTTAATTAATTATCTGCTGGTCAAATAAATATTATTGGGACTATAGGTTTATGAAAATGTCAATAAAAAGAGAATAAATATTATTGGTACACTTTTGATATTATTATCAATTTGTTGGAAGAGTATCAGTAACCAATTTAATACATTTTGATTCGCTATGATTTTGGTGTAATGTCTATTTAACACGCTTTATGCGATTTTAATTAATTATCTGCTGGTCAAATAAATATTATTGGGACTATAGGTTTATGAAAATGTCAATAAAAAGAGAATAAATATTATTGGTACACTTTTGATATTATTATCAATTTGTTGGAAGAGTATCAGTAACCAATTTAATACATTTTATACTCACTATGATGTCTATTTAACACATTTTATCCGTTTTTAATTAATTATCTGCTGGCCAAATAAATATTATTGGGACTATAGGTTTATGAAAATGTCAGAAGCACATCTTATAGCGGATAAATGACTTGTAACAACATATTATTTTGTAAGAAGTTTCACATATTTGGTAAACACCTAGCTAGTGGAATGTTTGTATCTCCAGCACTGAAAATCTTAGCATCTTGGGACTATAAATAAAATAATACACTTTGATACACTATGATTTTGGTGTGTTATCTATTTAATATTCTTTGTTGTCACTTTGATAAAAATTTATTATCAATTTGTTGGAATCGTATCAGTAATCAATTTAATACATTTTATACTCACTATGATGTCTATTTAACACATTTTATCCGTTTTTAATTAATTATCTGCTGGCCAAATAAATATTATTGGGACTATAGGTTTATGAAAATGTCAGAAGCACATCTTATAGTGGATAAATGACTTGTAACAACATATTATTTTGTAAGAAGTTTCACATATTTGGTAAACACCTCTTAACACACACACCCTGACATCTAGTTCGTGATCAGTACAGATACATTTTAACAGCTGTTAGCTAGTGGAATGTTGTATCTCCAGCACTGAAAATCTTAGCATCTTGGGACTATAAATAAAATAATACACTTTGATACACTATGATTTTGGTGTGTTATCTATTTAATATTCTTTGCTGTCACTTTGATAACAATTTATTATCAATTTGTTGGAATCGTATCAGTAATCAATTTAATACATTTTATACTCACTATGATGTCTATTTAACACATTTTATCCGTTTTTAATTAATTATCTGCTGGCCAAATAAATTTGCTGTCACTTTGATAACAATTTATTATCAATTTGTTGGAATCGTATCAGTAATCAATTTAATACATTTTATACTCACTATGATGTCTATTTAACACACTTTATGCGATTTTAATTAATTATCTGCTGGCCAAATAAATATTATTGGGACTATAGGTTTATGAAAATGTCAGAAGCACGTCTTATAGCGAATAAATGACTTGTAACAACATATTATTTTGTAAGAAGTTTCACATATTTGGTAAACACCTCTTAACACACACAACCTGACATCTAGTTAGTGATCAGTACAGATACATTTTAACAGCTGCTAGCTGGTGGAATGTTTGTATCTGCATCACAGAAACTCTTAGCATCTTGGGACTATAAATAAAATAATACACTTTGATACACTATGATTTTGGTGTGTTATCTATTTAATATTCTTTGCTGTCACTTTGATAACAATTTATTATCAATTTGTTGGAATCGTATCAGTAATCAATTTAATACATTTTATACTCACTATGATGTCTATTTAACACATTTTATCCGTTTTTAATTAATTATCTGCTGGCCAAATAAATTTGCTGTCACTTTGATAACAATTTATTATCAATTTGTTGGAATCGTATCAGTAATCAATTTAATACATTTTATACTCACTATGATGTCTATTTAACACACTTTATGTGATTTTAATTAATTATCTGCTGGCCAAATAAATATTATTGGGACTATAGGTTTATGAAAATGTCAGAAGCACGTCTTATAGCGGATAAATGACTTGTAACAACATATTATTTTGTAAGAAGTTTCACATATTTGGTAAACACCTCTTAACACACACAACCTGACATCTAGTTAGTGATCAGTACAGATACATTTTAACAGCTGCTAGCTGGTGGAATGTTTGTATCTGCATCACAGAAACTCTTAGCATCTGTTAGCTATTATAGTACTAGAATCCTTCAAGCTCACAGCAGAATAATACTGTAGAAACACAGCCTCACTCTCCCTATCAGTGGATTATCAAACAAGACTAATCTTAATATATCATATAAACATCTAATATAAAACAATTACTGGGATAATATTCGCTGTATCAAATACAGCGATAATAATATTAAACTATATAAAAAGGGAGGGGGAGCTGCCACACAGCTGCTGTTAGAAGACAGGGGAGGGGCGGGGTTACACACTTTGATACACTTTGATAGGGGCGTGTCCACCTGTCAAATTGAGTTTGACGAGAGCTCCCTCTGCTACACTACTTATATTGCAGTCACTATACTATAAAGCACTGTGTACTTACAATGGCTCATTGTGCCTTTCTACCCATCTAATTCTTCTGTTTTCTCTACTCAATGTAGAAACAGGAAGTACAGTTGTGGCCAAAAGTATTGACACCCCTCCAATTCTGTCAGGTAATACTCAGTTTCTTCCTGAAAATGATTGCAAACACAAATTCTTTGGTATTATTATCTTCATTTAATTTGTCTTAAATGAAAAAACACAAAAAGAATTGTCCTAAAGCCAAATTGGATATAATTCCACACCAAACATAAAAAAGGGGGTGGACAAAAGTATTGGCAGTGGTCGAAAAATCATGTGATGCTTCTCTAATTTGTGTAATTAACAGCACCTGTAACTTACCTGTGACACCTAACAGGTGTTGGCAATAACTAAATCACACTTGCAGCCAGTTGACATGGATTAAAGTTGACTCAACCTCTGTCCTGTGTTGTGAATTAGACTTTTTTGGCTCCCTCTTGTGGTCACTAGTGATATGACTCTGGGATTGTCTTTCCTCTGTTTGGCATCCACCTGGGTCGTTAGTCCAGGGGTGTTGCTATATAAACTTCCTGAATTCTCAGTCTGGTGCCTGGCATCGTTGTAATCAGTCCTTTCTGTTTGCTCCTGTCTGCTGGTCCTGGTTCTTGCAAAATTAAGCTAAGTCCGGCTTCCTTGTTTTTTGGTTATTTGCATTGCTCTTATTTTTTGTCCAGCTTGTACTAAATGTGATTCCTGATTTTGCTGGAAGCTCTAGGGGGCTGGTATTCTCCCCCCGGGCCGTTAGACGGTTCGGGGGTTCTTGAATATCCAGCGTGGAAATTTTGATAGGGTTTTTGCTGACCGTATAAGTCATCTTACTATATTCTGCTATTAGTCAGTGGGCCTCTCTTTGCTAAATACGTAGTTCATTCTTACGTTTGTCTTTTCTTCTTACCTCACCGTTATTATTTGTTGGGGGCTTGTATCCAACTTTTGGGGTCTTTTCTCTGGAGACAAGAAAGGTCTATCTTTTCCCTTCTAGGGTTAGTTAGTTCTCCGGCTGGCGCGAGACGTCTAGAACCAACGTAGGCATGTTCCCCGGCTGCTGCTATTTGTGGTGCTAGGATTAGATATACGGTCAGCCCAGTTACCACTGCCCTATGAGCTGGTTTTTTGTGTTTGCAGACTTGGTATTTATTTCTGAGACCCTCTGCCATTGGGGTCATAACAGTATGCCAGGCCAAAGTTGAATGTTTAATGCATTGCAGAAGTGGGATAATAAGAAAGGAAATTCTGAGTTTTTTTTTTTTTTTCCTCTCTTTCTTCCTCCCCTTTACCTCTGAGTGGCTTAAGCTTGCTGCAGACATGAATGTCCAGACTTTGATTACAAGTGTGGATCAGCTTGCTGCTCGTGTGCAGGGCATACAAGATTTTGTTACCAGTAGTCCAATGTCTGAACCTAAAATACCTATTCCTGAACTGTTCTCTGGAGACCGATTTTCGTTTAGGAATTTCAGGAATAATTGTAAATTGTTTCTATCTCTGAGACCCCGTTCGTCTGGAGACTCAGCTCAGCAAGTTAAAATTGTTATCTCTTTCTTGCGGGGCGACCCTCAGGATTGGGCTTTCTCGCTAGCGCCAGGAGATCCGGCATTGGCGAATATTGATGCGTTTTTTCTGGCGCTCGGATTGCTTTACGAGGAACCCAATCTTGAAATTCAGGCAGAAAAAGCCTTGCTGGCTATTTCTCAGGGCCAGGATGAAGCTGAAGTGTATTGCCAAAAATTTCGGAAATGGTCCGTGCTTACTCGGTGGAATGAGTGTGCTCTGGCCGCAAATTTCAGAAATGGCCTTTCTGAAGCCATTAAGAATGTGATGGTGGGTTTCTCCATTCCTACAAGTCTGAATGATTCCATGGCGCTGGCTATTCAAATTGACCGGCGTTTGCGGGAGCGCAAAACTGCTAAACCTCTGGTGGTGTTGTCTGAACAAACACCTGATTTAATGCAATGTGATAGAATTCAGACTAGAAATGAACGGAAAAATCATAGACGTCAGAATGGGTTGTGTTTTTACTGTGGTGATTCTACACATGTTATATCAGCATGCTCTAACAAGGGTTGTTAGCCCTGTCGCCATTGGTAATTTGCAACCTAAATTTATTTTGTCTGTGACTTTAATTTGCTCATTGTCTTCCTACCCTGTTATGGCGTTTGTGGATTCAGGTGCTGCCCTGAGTCTTATGGATCTGTCATTTGCCAAGCGCTGTGGTTTTGTTCTTGAGCCATTGGTAAATCCTATCCCTCTTAGAGGTATTAATGCTACGCCATTGGCGGAAAATAAACCGCAGTTTTGGACACAGGTAACCATGTGCATGACTCCTGAACATCGGGAGGTGATTCGTTTTCTTGTTCTGCATAAAATGCATGATTTGGTCGTTTTGGGTCTGCCATGGTTACAGACCCATAATCCAGTCTTGGATTGGAAGGCAATGTCTGTGTCAAGTTGGGGCTGTCAGGGAATTCATGGTGATTCCCCACCGGTGTCTATTGCTTCCTCTACTCCTTCGGAAGTTCCTGAGTATTTGTCTGATTTTCAGGATGTATTCAGCGAGTCCAGGTCCAGTGCGCTGCCTCCTCATAGGGACTGTGACTGCGCTATAGATTTGATTCCAGGTAGTAAATTTCCTAAGGGAAGACTATTTAATCTGTCTGTACCTGAGCATACCGCAATGCGTTCGTATATCAAGGAATCTCTGGAGAAGGGGCATATCCGTCCATCCTCTTCCCCTCTTGGTGCGGAATTCTTTTTTGTGGCCAAGAAGGACGGATCTTTGAGACCTTGTATTGACTATCGGCTTCTGAATAAAATCACTGTTAAATTTCAGTATCCTTTGCCTCTGTTGTCGGACTTGTTTGCCCGGATTAAAGGTGCCAAGTGGTTCACCAAGATAGATCTTTGTGGTGCGTACAACTTTGTGCGCATTAAGCAAGGAGATGAATGGAAAACTGCATTTAATACGCCCGAAGGTCATTTTGAGTACTTGGTGATGCCTTTTGGGCTCTCTAATGCTCTTTCAGTGTTTCAGTCCTTTATGCATGATATTTTCCGGAAGTATCTGGATAAATTTATGATTGTTTATCTGGATGATATTCTGTTTTTTTCTGATGATTGGGACTCGCATGTAGAGCAGGTCAGGATGGTGTTTCAGGTTTTGCGTGAGAATGCTTTGTTTGTTAAGGGCTCAAAGTGTCTCTTTGGAGTACAGAAGGTTCCCTTTTTGGGTTTTATTTTTTCCCCTTCTGCGGTGGAGATGGACCCAGTCAAGGTCCGAGCTATTCATGATTGGACTCAACCCACGTCAATTCAGAGTCTTCAGAAGTTCTTGGGTTTTGCTAACTTCTACCGTCGTTTTATCGCTAATTTTTCGAGCGTTGTTAAACCTTTGACGGATATGACCAAGAAAGGTTCTGATGTTGCTAACTGGGCTCCTGCAGCCGTGGAAGCTTTCCAAGAGTTGAAGCGCCGGTTTACTTCAGCGCCTCTTTTGTGCCAGCCTGATGTCTCACTTCCCTTTCAGGTTGAAGTGGATGCTTCTGAGATTGGGGCAGGGGCCGTTTTGTCGCAGAGAGGCCCTGGTTGCTCTGTAATGAGACCATGTGCCTTTTTCTCTAGGAAGTTTTCGCCTGCTGAGCGGAATTATGATGTTGGCAATCGGGAGTTGTTGGCCATGAAGTGGGCATTTGAGGAGTGGCGTCATTGGCTCGAGGGTGCTAAGCATCGTGTGGTGGTCTTGACTGATCACAAAAATCTGATGTATCTCGAGTCTGCTAAACGCCTGAATCCTAGACAGGCCTGTTGGTCATTGTTTTTCTCCCGTTTTGACTTTGTGGTCTCGTATTTACCAGGTTCAAAGAATGTGAAGGCTGATGCTCTTTCAAGGAGCTTTGTGCCTGATTCTCCTGGAGTCGCAGAACCAGTTGGTATTCTTAAAGAGGGAGTAATCTTGTCAGCCATTTCTCCAGATTTGCGACGTGTGTTGCAGAGATTTCAGGCTGGTAGACCTGACTCTTGTCCACCTGACAGACTGTTTGTTCCTGATAAGTGGACCAGCAGAGTCATTTCCGAGGTTCATTCCTCGGTGTTGGCAGGGCATCCGGGAATTTTTGGCACCAGAGATTTGGTGGCTAGGTCCTTTTGGTGGCCTTCCTTGTCACGGGATGTGCGGTCATTTGTGCAGTCCTGTGGGACTTGTGCTCGAGCTAAGCCTTGCTGTTCTCGTGCCAGCGGGTTGCTCTTGCCCTTGCCTGTCCCGAAGAGGCCTTGGACACACATTTCCATGGATTTCATTTCAGATCTTCCGGTGTCTCAAGGAATGTCTGTCATCTGGGTGGTATGTGATCGCTTTTCCAAGATGGTCCATTTGGTATCTTTGCCTAAGCTGCCTTCCTCTTCCGATCTGGTTCCTTTGTTCTTTCAGAATGTGGTTCGTTTACACGGCATTCCTAAGAATATCGTGTCTGACAGAGGATCCCAGTTTGTTTCCAGGTTCTGGCGATCCTTTTGTGCTAAGATGGGCATTGATTTGTCGTTTTCATCTGCCTTTCATCCTCAGACTAATGGACAAACGGAGCGAACTAATCAGACTCTGGAGGCTTATTTGAGGTGTTTTGTTTCTGCAGATCAGGATGATTGGGTGACCTTCTTGCCGTTGGCTGAGTTTGCCCTTAATAATCGGGCTAGTTCCGCTACTTTGGTTTCGCCATTTTTCTGCAACTCTGGTTTCCATCCTCGTTTTTCCTCGGGACATGTGGAGCCTTCTGACTGTCCTGGGGTAGATTCTGTGGTGGATAGGTTGCAGCAGATTTGGAATCATGTGGTGGACAACTTAAAGTTGTCACAGGAGAAGGCTCAGCGTTTTGCCAACCGCCGCCGAGGTGTGGGTCCCCGACTTCGTGTTGGGGATTTGGTACGGCTGTCTTCTCGATTTGTTCCTATGAAGGTCTCCTCTCCTAAATTCAAGCCTCGCTTCATCGGTCCTTACAAGATATTGGAAATCCTTAATCCTGTGTCCTTTCGCTTGGATCTTCCGGTGTCGTTTGCCATTCACAATGTGTTCCATAGGTCTTTGTTGTGGCGGTACGTTGTACCTGTGGTTCCTTCTGTTGAGCCTCCTGCTCCGGTGTTGGTTGAGGGCGAGTTGGAGTACGTGGTGGAGAAGATCTTGGATTCTCGTCTCTCCAGGCGGAGGCTTCAGTATCTGGTCAAGTGGAAGGGCTATGGTCAGGAGGATAATTCCTGGGTGGTTGCCTCTGATGTGCATGCGGCCGATTTAGTTCGTGCCTTTCACGCTGCTCATCCTGATCGCCCTGGTGGTCTTGGTGAGGGTTCGGTGACCCCTCCTTAAAGGGGGGGTACTGTTGTGAATTAGACTTTTTTGGCTCCCTCTTGTGGTCACTAGTGATATGACTCTGGGATTGTCTTTCCTCTGTTTGGCATCCACCTGGGTCGTTAAGTCCAGGGGTGTTGCTATATAAACTTCCTGAATTCTCAGTCTGGTGCCTGGCATCGTTGTAATCAGTCCTTTCTGTTTGCTCCTGTCTGCTGGTCCTGGTTCTTGCAAAATTAAGCTAAGTCCGGCTTCCTTGTTTTTTGGTTATTTGCATTGCTCTTATTTTTTGTCCAGCTTGTACTAAATGTGATTCCTGATTTTGCTGGAAGCTCTAGGGGGCTGGTATTCTCCCCCCGGGCCGTTAGGACGGTTCGGGGGTTCTTGAATATCCAGCGTGGAAATTTTGATAGGGTTTTTGCTGACCGTATAAGTCATCTTACTATATTCTGCTATTAGTCAGTGGGCCTCTCTTTGCTAAATACCTAGTTCATTCTTACGTTTGTCTTTTCTTCTTACCTCACCGTTATTATTTGTTGGGGGCTTGTATCCAACTTTTGTGGTCTTTTCTCTGGAGGCAAGAAAGGTCTATCTTTTCCCTTCTAGGGTTAGTTAGTTCTCCGGCTGGCGCGAGACGTCTAGAACCAACGTAGGCACGTTCCCCGGCTGCTGCTATTTGTGGTGCTAGGATTAGATATACGGTCAGCCCAGTTACCACTGCCCTATGAGCTGTTTTTTTGTGTTTGCAGACTTGGTATTTATTTCTGAGACCCTCTGCCATTGGGGTCATAACAGTCCTGTGTCCTTGTGTGTACCACATTGAGCGTGGAGAAAAGACAGGAGACCAAAGAACTGTCTGAGGACTTGAGAAACCAAATTGTGAAGAAGCATGAGCAATCTCAAGGCTACAAGTCCATCTCTAAAGACCTGAATGTTCCTGTGTCTACCGTGCGCAGTGTCATCAAGAAGTTTAAAGCCCATGGCACTGTGGCTAACCTCCCTAGATGTGGACAGAAAAGAAAAATTGACAAGAGATTTCAACGCAAGATTGTGCGGATGTTGGATAAAGAACCTCGACTAACATCCAAACAAGTTCAATCTGCCCTGCAGTCCGAGGGTACAACAGTGTCAACCCGTACTATCCGTCGGCGTCTGAATGAAAAGGGACTGTATGGTAGGAGACCCAGGAAGACCCCACTTCTTACCCCGAGACATAAAAAAGCCAGGCTGGAGTTTGCCAAAACTTACCTGAAAACCCTAAAACGTTTTGGAAGAATGTTCTCTGGTCAGATGAGACAAAAGTAGAGCTTTTGGGGCAAAGGCATCAACATAGAGTGTACAGGAGGAAAAAAGAGGCATTCAAAGAAAAAAACACGGTCCCTACAGTCAAACTTGGCGGAGGTTCCCTGATGTTTTGGGGTTGCTTTGCTGCCTCTGGCACTGGACTGCTTGACCGTGTGCATGGCATTATGAAGTCTGAAGACTACCAACAAATTTTGCAGCATAATGTAGGGCCCAGTGTGAGAAAGCTGGGTCTTCCTCAGAGGTCATGGGTCTTCCAGCAGGACAATGACCAAAAACACACTTCAAAAAGCACTAGAAAATGGTTTGAGAGAAAGCACCGGAGACTTCTAAGGTGGCCAGCAATGAGTCCAGACCTGAATCCCATAGAACACCTGTGGAGAGATCTAAAAATGGCAGTGTGGAGAAGGCACCCTTCAAATATCAGGGACCTGGAGCAGTTTGCCAAAGAAGAATGGTAAGAAACTCATTGATGGTTAGCGGAAGCGGTTGGTCGCAGTTATTTTGGCTAAAGGTTGTGCAACCAAGTATTAGGCTGAAGGTGCCAATACTTTTGTCTGGCCCATTTTTGGAGTTTTGTGTGAAATTATCAATGTTTTGCTTTTTGCTTCATTCTCTTTTGTGTTTTTTCATTTAAGACAAATTAAATGAAGATAATAATACCAAAGAATTTGTGTTTGCAATCATTTTCAGGAAGAAACTGAGTATTATCTGACAGAATTGCAGGGGTGTGAATACTTTTGGCCACAATTGTATCTTGTCTCTGCATAAGTCATCTCCCTTATCCCCCACATGAGTCATACCACATCCAGTCTTTTCTGCAGAGATTTTTTATATAAGGGTATGCACACACATTGCATTTTTTCTCGTGTTTTTGTAAAAAAAAAAATATATAAAATACAGTGCTTAACAGTACCTGCAAAGTGAAAGTAATTAAAGAAATCTCAGTTACATGATGCTGATTTTTTCTTGGCAAATTTGAAAGTGCTTAAAATCTGCAGCATGTCAATTCTTTCAGCGTTTTTACTGAGTGTTTTACTCATTCAAATGAATAGGGAAAAACGCATGTAGAAATGCATATAAAACGCACACAATTTAGGCTACTCTCACACTAGCGTCGGGCTCGGCCCGTCGCTGTGCGTCGGGCCGAGGTTACCGACGCTAGCGTTCTCTGCGCCGCACAACGGGGGCAGCGGATGCATTTTTCCAGCGCATCCGCTGCCCCATTGTGAGGTGCGGGGAAGTGCGGGGAGGTGGGGGCGGAGTTCCGGCCGCGCATGCGCGGTCGGAAAAAGCGGACCATCGGCGGCAAAAAACGTTACATGTAGCTTTTTTTGTGCCGACGGTCCACCACAACACGGCGCAACTGTCGCACGACGGTTGCGACGCGTGTCAATCCGTCGCAATACGTCGCATAATGTTAGTCTATGGTGAAAAAAACGCATCCTGCAAGCACTTTTGCAGGATGCGTTTTTTCTGCAAAACGACGCATTGTGACGGATTGCAGTTAACGCTAGTGTGAAAGTAGCCTAACGTGTGTTTTCAGTGGTGACATTTTTGCCACACATACTTAACTCCATATGAGTAAGTTCACACAGGGCATTTTTGCTGCGTTTTTTGGCTGCGTTTCTTATGCTAATTTTCAGCTGCTTTTTACAGTACCAGCAAAGCCTATGAGATTTCAGAAATCTCATGCACACGCATTGGGTTTTTGTGTGATCAGTATTTTTTGCTTTGCAGCTTGTTTTTTACATAGGGCATGTCACTTCTTTCAGCGATTTTTCCAGCGTTTTTCACCCATTGACTTGAATGGGTGGTGAAAAAACGCTGCAAATATGCAAGGTTGACTTTTCTTGCAGCGTATTTGCTGCAGAAAAGTCAAGGAGAGCCGGATGTGACATCATCACACTCGACTCTGCTACATCTAGATGATAGGCTGCATGATGCGTTCATGCAGCCTGTCATCCAGCAGCAGACCCCCCATTCACTTGAATGGGGGGTCCGACAATAGTGTTTGCCATGCTGTCATATGCATGACAGCGCCAGAAACACCGCTTGTTATCGGCGGGGAAATCCTCCCCGCCGGTCAGAGAGCCGCGGCTCCCCGCTGTCAGAAGACAGCAGGAGCGATCAGCTGTGATCGGAGGTGTAAACTTCACCTCCGATCACTGGTGTCAGCTGATGGGACAACTTCTCCCATCATCTGACACCTACAGCCGCCAATTACTGTGAGAGCAGGAGCGGCGCATGGGAGTTTTCATCTGCCGCTCCTGCGCTATAAATAAATAATTTTTTAAAAAATGGCGTGGGTTCCCCCCTATTTTTGATAACCAGTCAGACAAAACTCACAGCTGGGGACTGCAACCCTCAGCTGTCAGCTTCATCAAGGCTAGTTATCAAGAATAGAGGGGTCCTTACGCTTTTAAAAAAAAAAATATTTAAATAAATAATTTAAAAAAACGGCGCGGGGTCCCCCGCATTTTTGACAACCAGCCTTGCTAAAGCTCACAGCTGGGGGCTGGTATTCTCAGGATGGTAAGGGGCCATGGATATTGCCCCCCCCAGCCTAAAAATAGCAGCCCGCAGCTGCCCAGAAAATGCGCATCTTTTAGATTCGCCAATTCTGGCGCTTTGCCCGGCTCTTCCCACTTGCCCTGTAGCAGTGGCAAGTGGGGTAATAAGGGGTTAATGTCACTTTGCTATAGTAAGGTGACATTAAGCTGGCTTAGTAATGGGGAGGGTCAATAAGACACCTCTCCATTGCTAATCAAATAGTAATTAAATGGTTAAATAAAAACACACACAGTAAGAAAAAGGTATTTTAATGAAATAAAACACCACACAGTTTTGACCATCTGTTTATTGTTCTGCCATTCCAAGCGAAGCCATCGATCTTCTGTAATAAAAATAAAATAAAAAACCAACAGTAAACTCCCTGATCCGTCGCAGTCCGATATGTCGAGTGTCCCACGCAGTATCTGAGGGAGATAACGTTTACAACCAGGAGTGCTGCTAATGTGACCGCTCCCGGCTGTAAGCTACTGGGGAATGAATGAGACGGAGCGGACGCAGGCTCAGTAACTAGCAATGACGTCACCGAGCCTGCACTCCCTCACTGCCTGACCTGAGGTAACCTCTGCACTGTGGGTAAACGCCAGGGAAGAGGATACCTCAGGTAATGTATCGATCTATTCTATCTATTCAATCAATCTATTCTATTCATTTATTCATTCTATCTACAGGAAGTTGTTTTTTTTTCTCTGTGTGCACTCAACTTTATTGGCATGCACAAAGAGAAAAAAAATGCATGAAAAAAACACCCCAAAACGTGGCAAAAAATGCCACAAAAAACGCACCAAAAACGCACCTAAACCTGCGTTTTTGGCGCAGCTTATTTCCTGCCAAGATGATCAGGTTTTGCTGCAGAAAACAAATGCAGCAAAAACGCCCTGTGTGAACTTACCCTAAATGCTGCTGTCAGTCTCTGACAGTAGCATTTAACTTAAGTGCACATGTATACAGCAACATGCAGAGATGCTGTTAGAGGCAAATGATGGCTGTATGATACAGCATTTTTTTCTGCCAGCACTCCAGTATTTGCAGCAGAGAAATCTTAGGGTATGTGCACACGTTGCGGATTCTGCTGCGGATTTTTCCGCAGCGGATTTGGAAAATCCGCAGTGCAAAACCACTGCGGTTTTCACTGCGGATTTTATCGCGGTTTCTTCTGCGGATTCCTCTGTGGGTTTTCAACTGCACATGTTGAAAACCGCTGCGGAATCCGCAGAAAGAATTGACATGCTGCGGAAAATAATCCGCTGCGTTTCTGCGCTGATTTTTCCGCAGCATGTGCACAGCGGTTTTTTTTTCCCATAGGTTTACATGGTACTGTAAACTTTGGGAAAACTGCTGCGGATCCGCAGTGCAAAATCCGCTGCGGATCCGCAGCAAAATCCGCAGCGTGTGCACATACCCTTAAGGTATATTCTCCTTGGGGTATGTTCTCCTTAGGTCAGTGTTTCTCAACTCCAGTCCTCAAGACCCCACAACAGGTCATGTTTTCAGGATTTCCTTAGCATTGCACAGGTGATAATTTCATCACCTGCTCAAGCATTAATTCCATCGCCTATGCAATACTAAGGAAATCCTGAAAACATGACCTGTTGTGGGGTCTTGAGGACTGGAGTTGTGAAACACTGCCTTAGGCCGGTTTCACACGTCAGTGGCTCCGGTACGTGAGGTGACAGTTTCCTCACGTACCGGAGACACTGACACACGTAGACCCATAAAAATCAATGCATCTGTGCAGATGTCATTGATTTTTTGCAGACCGTGTCTCCGTGTGCCAAACACGGAGACATGTCAGTGTTCGTGGGAGCGCACGTATTACACGGACCCATTAAAGTCAATGGGTCCGTGTAAAACACGGACCACACACGGACCTTCTCCGTTTGCAGTCCGTGTGGCGTGCAGGAGACAGCGCTACAGTAAGCGCTGTCCCCCCACATGGTGCTGAAGCCGCCATTCATATCTTCTCTGCAGCAGCGTTTGCTGCCGAGAAAATATGAATATTAGTGTTTAAAATAAAGATCTATGTGTCCGCCGCCCTCCCACCCCCTGTGCGCCCCCCCGCTGTTCTGAAAATACTCACCCGCCTCCCTCGCAGTGTCCTGTGCTGGCCGGCCCTTCTACTGTATGCGGTCACGTGGGGCCGACGATTAGAGTCATGAATATGTGGCTCCACCTCCCATAGGGGTGGAGCCGCCTATTCATGACTGTAAATGAGCGGCCCCACGTGACCGCATACAGGAGAAGATGGGGCCAGACCAGGAAGCACCGACAGCCAACGAGGGAGCGGTGAGTATTTTCAGAACAGCGGGGGGGGGCGCACAGGGGGTGGGAGGGCGGCGGACACATAGATCTTTATTTTAAACACTATTATTCATATTTTCTCTGCAGCAAACGCTGCTGCAGGGAACATATGAATTGCGGATTCAGCACCAGATGCTGGTAGTACGTGTGGTACCCAGCACGGTGCGTGTGGTACCCAGTGGGCACACGGGCGGCACACGTGTGCCACACTGATGTTCACCAGAAACGCAGGGGCACACGGACACGGATAATTCCGGTACCGATTGTTTCCGGTACCGGAATTATCTGGACGTGTGGGACAGCCCTTAGGGTATGTTCAAATGCAGCATTTTTTAACGGTTTATTTTTATGCAAATAAAAAAACTGCTTTTTACAGTAGCAGTAAAACCTATAAGACTTCAGAAATCTCATGCACAATCTTGCGTTTTTTGTTTTTTTCTTGATTCAATTGGAAAACTGCGTTTTTTAAATCAGCGGTATGTCAATTTTTTGAGCGTTTATGATAAGTTTTTCACACATAGAAAACAATGAGAAAGTGCAAAAAAATACTGCAAGAAACAAAGCAAACATTTTTGCTAAATTTTGGTGAACAAAACTAAGTTGATTAAACATGTATGTAGACAAATCATAATCTGCACCAAAAAAAGCTAGAAATATTTAGAAAATTGAGCAGAACGTTCATTTTAATGTAGTGTTTTTATCACTTAGGGCTCATTTCCACTGGCGAGGAAAATGGACGAGTGCAATCCAATAAAAAATCGGATTGCACTCGGACCAATGTTATTCAATAGGTGTCTTTTCATTTGCGATTTTTTTCTCAGCCGAAATCGGACTGAGAAAAAAATCGCAGCATGCTGCGATTTGCTGCGAGTCTCGCCAATGCAAGTCAATGGGTGCGAGAAAAAAAACGGACGGAATACGGACCATCCGTATTCCGTCCGTTTTTTACGGATACATCACCATTCTGTGGCCTAGAACACTCTTCATGGTCCTGTAAATGACTGTAGAAAAATAGCTGCAGAGAAATAAAACGGATTGCATACGGATGTCATACGGATGTAAAACGGATGGTGCGACTAAAAATCGTATTGCACTCGCATTACACTCGCATGACAATCGCATACGCTACATCCCTTTTTTTGGTCCAGATTACGGACCGATTTGTCTCTCGCCAGTGGAAATGAGCCCTTAGAGATATGATTTTAGCTGCAAAAAAACCCCAGCAAAAATGCTGTATGTGAACAATACCTAAGGGTATGTGCCCATGATCAGTAAACGCTGCGGTTGGACGCTGCGTACTTGTGCAGTGTCCAACCCGCAGCGTCCATTCTGTTACAGCATAGTGGATGGGATTTCAAGAAATCCCATCTCCTCTATGCATCCATAGACGCCTGCAGCTCTCCCACGGAGACAGACATGCGACACGTCTCTCCAGACTGCAACATGTCAATTTCTAGTGGCTCCGCAAGAGAAATTTCACCCATATAATGTATTGGACGCGGAGAATCCGCACGGTTCAGTGAACACATGCGGATTTACCTGCGTTCAATAGACGGCAGCACTTTGGATACAATCATGCGTCGCGTTTAAAGCACTGCCAGTTCCGAATCGTGGGTGCAGCGCCCCAGAGTCCTGGTCGTTGCAGTACTGTGGCTCCGCCACTATGGGGAGACATGGTGCGTCCGATGGCACTGAAGGAGTTCATCTGATCAGGTATCACAGACACCAATACATTTCACAGCTGGGCCTCCGGGGGGAGCTAAGGGTTCTATTCATTAGGCCACTCCCCACCATAGTGGGTAAACTGGGGGTCAGGCAGGAAGTTAGATCAGAAAGCTGACTGGGTTGGAACCAGGCAACACCTTGTGGCAGAGGGTGTTGTGGGGGAAGATACAGTAGGGTCTCTGTCAGGGGTGGGATCCTGACAGAGGCTTGGCAACTTGAACGAACGTAACGGGACCGCGCCTGCTCCGGGTAGCGGCGGTGCCCAAGGAAGGACTAGAAGCGAGATAGATTGTGCTGAGTGAGAAACGAGATCAAGCAAAAGGAGAAATACCAGTAGGGGTCGTGCTGTAAGACCGGAGCAACACCCTACTGAGGCGCATTACCGGTGGCCGGAACGCCGAGGGAGTATCATAACATTCAGCTTCAAGCAATACTCTAAACAGCGGCAGGACAGTCAGTCTTAGGCGGGCTGTCTAACACATATCACCTATGCAGTCTTGGGGGGCAACCTGTGGAGAGGGGCGACTCTAGGGTCCCGGAAGAGCTCCGAGCCTACCCGTCAAACGGGTGCCGTTCCAACCAGAACATCAGGGAGGGACGGAGGATTAGAAGAACATCATTTAATCGAGTTGTGAGGGAACTTAAGAAACAGACACAACGGTTGTGGGGGACTTTCCGTAAGCACAGCAGGGAAGGACCACAACACATAGCGCTAGAAGGAAGGCACTGATTTCCACCTGTGAGGAGAACTCTGGAGGTGCCATTGGACCGGCCGGACTTGCGCAGCCTGGTGAACCGTATTCCGGACTGAGGACCCAGAGATCTTCAGTAAAGAGGTAAAGAGACTGCAACCTGGTGTCCTCGTTATTTACTGCACCGCACCACTACAGCCTCACCCCCATCTACATCATCTACACCTGCTATTCACCGTGCGCCCCACGGCAGGGTCACGGACCGGGGCCTAGCCGCCGTGACAACCCCTGAGCAGAGACTCACACAGGCCCGGTACCGGGTACCCCTCGGCCCTGCGGCGGTGGGGGGCGCTACAACTTGGCGTCACGAACAGGATTTACTTAAGCCTGAAGAATCAGGTCATGTGTGCCTTGGAACTGTGATTTACTGTGCTTGGACTGTACTTTATTGCAAAGACTGTGGCTTATCACTTGCCGCCAAAAGTTTGCGCCAAAACCGCCGCCATTACAGCGCTGAGGAGAGCGCAGGAGAAGAAGAAGGGCGTGGAAGTGGGCGTGAACAAGCTGGAGAGCGCGAAAGACAATGGCTGCCCAGTCTAAATATTTCAGCCCCTTGAGGACGTGTCCGTCAGCAGCCGAGATCCGCCTACTGATCCTCAATGGGGGGCGGAGACAACGAAAGCGAAACCGCCCACGAAGGAGAGAGCGGGAAAAGGACCAGGAAGAAGAATTCAGCGACATGGAGGACGCCATGGCCAGCCGCCCGGAGCCGGAGCGTGGGGTCGGAGCCGAGGACTCCCCCAGCTACCCGGAGAGGCACCGCAGCCAGACCTCCATAGTTGACGCTGACCTCCTGCAGACCGGAGCGGATCCACCGACTCCCGCAGACGCAGCTGAGCACTGAGGCCGGGTGGAAGAAGACCATCATTGGGAGCCTCACCAGACAACTGTCGGCAGCCTCGTCTGGTCCGGAGCAAGAAGGAAGTTATAGCGCTCCGAAGCCAGAAAGCAAGGCCCTGCCGGAAAGCGAGATGCTGCGAGCAGAGATGACAACGTCGCAGCACAAGGCCCCACAACCAGCATTCCAGACCCCAGCGGAGGCAGAGCAGACCGGCACCGGAGGGACCGCATCTGAAGCAGGTATGAAGGACGACCCTGCCCTGATGACTGACATCACTCCAGTGACTGCTAGTGCCACAGCTGCTGACTCCGTTCCAGTGACTGATCTTGCAGCAGCCGCTACCTCTGCTGCAGCAAATGCCCATACTCAAGCTGCGCAGACCTCCATCGCTGCGCATGATTTAACCGTACATGAAAGACGGATTAACGGCGTTTGTCCAGCACTGGGTGTAACCCTGGACCTCACTTTTCCCAGGCCAGGAAGAGTTAAGTGCCAGGTGCAGCCCTGGAAGCCGTCCAACTAAACCTCGGAAACCTGAAACTGTACATAGTTCTTAACTGTTGGTGTGTTGATTTCTGATGCTGCTAAAACCCGTCCAGGGCTAACTCTTAAGGGGATCCTTCTGTTGACCCGGGATCCCTATTGTTTTGCTTTTATTTGATTTTTCCAAGTTTTTGCACAAGTTTCTAGAACTGCTGAAATCATGAACAGTGCATGATCCGAACTTCTTGTATATAGTTTGCACCTTATTAAAGGCGCTCCCTACTGGTTTTACTTAAAGAAGGACTCTTTGTGAAGATACCACACTGGAACCTTTGCTGAGTATGGACTGGTAGCTTAAGAAGGCGTGCTACCTCATAGAGACTTGGTCCCCTCTTAAAGGGGATGTTCATTTGTTACGCTTAAACTGTAATATTGCTTAAGATAGGAAGCAATAATGTCTTGACCAAAGAAAGAGATGATAATGTTTACATGAGAAAGTTATATGTATTTAATTAGTTAAATGTGAAGAAGTACTGATGATGTGCTCTGAGAAGAAAAAGGTGAAAGATAGAAGAAGGATGCAGTGGGCCCGTAGGGATAGACGTGGTGTCCAGCATGCATGAAAGGAAGAAAGATAATGAGAAGGCTTAATGTTCAATAGAAAATGTTTTTGATAATGCTGATAGATAGTTAGGATAGAAGGTAAACCCTGAGTCCTCATAGGAGTCATGTAGAGATGACTTAGTGCTCTTAAACTGAAAGTAATGTTATGTTCTATACTGTGTATAGTAGTTGAAAAGGCAGTAGGCCCTGGCTGAACGGGGCGGTCCTGTAACTGAAAGGAGAGGCAGTAGGTCTGGTGCCGATAGGACAGGCGGTCCTGCAGATTTAAAGAAGGAGAATGAGAAAGTTAAATTGCCTTATAATGTGATTATAGGAAGGTCTTTAGTGGATTTAGAGTGTAAGTCCTTAAAGGCAATGTTAAATTATTGTCCAATAATTTTGCACTTAGTAGAATACCCGGTTGGGTAACAGGAGTTATTTATAGCCTGTAATTTATAATGTTAACCATGTTTGTAACGTTCAAGGGTCCTTACCTCCCATAAAGGGAAGCCTGTTCAAGTATACTTATTGTTATTACACTCAACGAAACTGTATGTCTTTTTGCTAACTTGTATTGTTGTTTTCTTCCCAGTCCCGGAGTACTGTGTTTAACCAGGGGGGAGTGCAGCGCCCCAGAGTCCTGGTCGTTGCAGTACTGTGGCTCCGCCACTATGGGGAGCCATGGTGCGTCCGATGGCACTGAAGGAGTTCATCTGATCAGGTATCACAGACACCAATACATTTCACAGCTGGGCCTCCGGGGGGAGCTAAGGGTTCTATTCATTAGGCCACTCCCCACCATAGTGGGTAAACTGGGGGTCAGGCAGGAAGTTAGATCAGAAAGCTGACTGGGTTGGAACCAGGCAACACCTTGTGGCAGAGGGTGTTGTGGGGGAAGATACAGTAGGGTCTCTGTCAGGGGTGGGATCCTGACAGATTCTTGGCAACTTGAACGAACGTAACGGGACCGCGCCTGCTCCGGGTAGCGGCGGTGCCCAAGGAAGGACTAGAAGCGAGATAGATTGTGCTGAGTGAGAAACGAGATCAAGCAAAAGGAGAAATACCAGTAGGGGTCGTGCTGTAAGACCGGAGCAACACCCTACTGAGGCGCATTACCGGTGGCCGGAACGCCGAGGGAGTATCATAACATTCAGCTTCAAGCAATACTCTAAACAGCGGCAGGACAGTCAGTCTTAGGCGGGCTGTCTAACACATATCACCTATGCAGTCTTGGGGGGCAACCTGTGGAGAGGGGCGACTCTAGGGTCCCGGAAGAGCTCCGAGCCTACCCGTCAAACGGGTGCCGTTCCAACCAGAACATCAGGGAGGGACGGAGGATTAGAAGAACATCATTTAATCGAGTTGTGAGGGAACTTAAGAAACAGACACAACGGTTGTGGGGGACTTTCCGTAAGCACAGCAGGGAAGGACCACAACACATAGCGCTAGAAGGAAGGCACCGATTTCCACCTGTGAGGAGAACTCTGGAGGTGCCATTGGACCGGCCGGACTTGCGCAGCCTGGTGAACCGTATTCCGGACTGAGGACCCAGAGATCTTCAGTAAAGAGGTAAAGAGACTGCAACCTGGTGTCCTCGTTATTTACTGCACCGCACCACTACAGCCTCACCCCCATCTACATCATCTACACCTGCTATTCACCGTGCGCCCCACGGCAGGGTCACGGACCGGGGCCTAGCCGCCGTGACAACCCCTGAGCAGAGACTCACACAGGCCCGGTACCGGGTACCCCTCGGCCCTGCGGCGGTGGGGGGCGCTACATGGGCACATACCCTAAGGCTGCCGTCACACTAGCAGTATTTGGTCAGTATTTTACATCAGTATTTCTAAGCCAAAGCCAGGAGTGGAACAATTAGAGGAAAAGTATAATAGAAACATATGCACCACTTCTGCATTTATCACTCACTCCTGGTTTTGGCTTACAAATACTGATGTAAAATACTGACCAAATACTGCTAGTGTGACGGCAGCCTTAAGGTACCTTCACACTCAGCAACTTTACAACGAGAACGACAACGATCCGTGACGTTGCAACGTCCTGGTTAGCGATCTCGTTGTGTTTGACATGCAGCAGCGATCTGGATCCCGCTGTGATATCGCTGGTCGGAGCTAGAAGTCCAGAACTTTATTTGGTCGTCAGATCGGCGTGTATCGGCGTGTTTGACAGCAAAAGCAACGATGTCAGCAATGTTTTACATGGAGCTAACGACCTGTGAGAACGATAAGTGAGTCACCGTAACGTCACAGGATCGCTCCTGCATCGTTCTGGAGCTGCTGTGTTTGACATCTCTACAGTGATCTAAACAGCAACGCAGCAGCGATCGGCTCGTTGTCTATATCGCTGCAGCGTCGCTGAGTGTGACGGTACCTTAAGTCCCACATTTTACTTAGTTTCTCGGTTGCGGGAAGGCTGTAGTGAGAAACATTGGGGAAATAAGTATTTGAACCCATGCTGATTTTGTAAGTTTGCCCACTGACAAAGACATGAACAGTCTATAATTTTAAGGGTAGGTTAATTCCAACACTGAGAGATAGAATATCAAAAATAAAATCCAGAAAATCACACTGTATAAATTATATACATTTATTTGCATTTTGCAGTGAGAAATAAGTATTTGATCCCCTATCAACCATTAAGACTTCTGGCTCCTACAGACCAGTTAGATGATCCTAATCAACTCATTACCTGCACTAAAGACAGCTATCTTACATAGTCACCTGTATAAAAGACTCCTGTCCACAGACTCAATTAGTAAGTCAGACTCTAACCTCTTCAACATGGGCAAGACCAAAGAGCTTTAAAAGGATGTCAGGGACAAGATCATAGACCTGCCCAAAGCTGAAATGGGCTACAAAACCATAAGTAAGATGCTGGGTGAGAAGGAGACAACTGTTGGTGCAATAGTAAGAAAATAGAAGAAATACAAAATGACTGTCAATCGACATCGATCTGCGGCACCATGTAAAATCTCACCTCGTGGGGTATCCTTGATCATGAGGA
Source organism: Ranitomeya variabilis (assembly GCF_051348905.1). Classification (NCBI taxonomy): domain Eukaryota; kingdom Metazoa; phylum Chordata; class Amphibia; order Anura; family Dendrobatidae; genus Ranitomeya; species Ranitomeya variabilis. The sequence goes on from NC_135232.1 coordinate 388,784,075, forward strand.
AGGTGACTTGTTAATGATCTCAAGGCAGCTGGGACCACAGTCACCAAGAAACACACATTACGTCGTAAAGGTTTAAAATCCTGCAGTGCCCGCAAGGTCCCCCTGCTCAAGAAGGCACATGTGCAGGCCCATCTAGAGTTTGCCCATGAACACCTGGATGATTCTGTGAGTGATTGGGAGAAGGTGCTGTGGTCAGATGAGACAAAAATTTAGGTCTTTAGCATTAACTCAACTTGCCGTGTTTGGAGCAAGAGAAATGCTGACTATGACCCAGAGAACACCGTCCCCACTGTCAAGCATGGAGGTGGAAGCATTATGTTTTGGGTGTGTTTCTCTGCTAAGGTCACAGGACTTCTTCACCGCATCAATGAGAGAATGGATGAAGCCATGTAAAATCCTGAGTGACAAACTCCTTCCCTCCATCAGGACATTAAAAATGGGTCGTGGATGGGTCTTCCAGCAAGACAATGACCCAAAACATACAGTCAAGGCAACAAATGAGTGGCTCAAAAAGAAGCACATAAAGGTCATGGAGTGGCCTAGCCAGTCTCCAGACCTTAATCCCATAGAAAACTTATGGAGAGAGTTGAAGCTCTGAGTTGCCAAACGACACCTTCGAAATCTTAATGATTTAGAGATGATCTGCAAAGAGGAGTGGACCAAAATTCCTCCTGACATGTGCGCAAACCTCATCATCAAGTTTGTTTGCCAGAGGGATTAAATACTTATTTCTCACTGCAAAATGCAAATAAATTTATATAAATTATACAATGTGATTTTCTGGACTTTATTTTTGTTATTCTATATCTCAATGTTGAAATTAACCTACCCTTAAAATTATAGACTGTTCCTGTCTTTGTCAGTGGGCAAACTTACAAAATCAGCAACGAATCAAATACTTATTTCCCCAACTGTAGGAACCACTTAGAATAGTTACCTTCATTAAAGGGGTTGTCTCAAGTGGAACTTTTATGGCATAGCTACAGAATATGCCATAATTGGCAGGTAGATGCTCTAGAACCTTCTAGAACCCCCACCTAACTCTATTATCTCGGAAAAGGGGGATCACCCATCCGGCTGGGGCCATTTCCTAACCACCAGTGGGTGAAGAGGTGGCAGCTTATCTACCAGCTATCTCTCCATTTATTGCTATGTGAGTATTTGCTCCACTGCATTTGTAACTCTTAGAGCAAGAAGGGGAGAGTCGGCACTGTCACCTCACCGTTCAATGGTGGTTCTGTAGATAAGTACTGTATATGTCCCAGAGAAGGGACCCTTATCTATCACACATTTATTGTATATCCTAGTAAACAAAACACATCCTGTCAGTAAGTAAATCACAAAATGTTATCAAGTGACTTCAGAAATTCTGGTTAGCAACACAGGACTCACCTACCCCAGAAGTGTGATCTCCCTTTGGTCCGGTGTAAGATGTAGGTGTGGTCCCTCGTATCCGGTGCCAGATTCCTCTTCTTTGCCATTCTTGTTCAAATCCACAGTCATCTTTTTCAAAAGTACATCTTCCAGGTAATGGAGGCAACCTGTCTGTAATTAAAGAAAATACATGATAGAGTTTACACATTAATGTAAAGAAACCCATACAAACAACCTAATCATTAAAAGGCAAATATATGCGTTTGTGAAAATTAATAAATCTTTAAAAACTAATAACTTTTGTAATTGAAGTCATGGTACAATTCTACACCATTCACTCTGTACTGTAACTTGGGGTTTTCTTTATATTACCCACTTCCTATGACGATTCGTTTGAATTCCAGCGCATGATGGGATACTCAAACAAATCGTCATTTGCTGGCTGAATCTGCTCTCCCACCCCTGAAACGAAGGATCATCTAGGGGGGACTGCGACATCCTGACACTCCTCATGCTTCATTTGCCTTGTAATTGATTGGCACTCGTTAATGGTGCATGATGGGCCAAAATCAGCACATCTAATGCACCATTTGCATAAGTATAATCCACAATTGGGGCCCACAACAATCATACATTTTTCACTGATAGGTGATAATTATGGTTTGTGGAAACAGATAAAGGAGCAGTCCTGAGATTCAGCTTTCTGGCAGCAACAGATTAATAGACATTCTAATCTGATATTGTTTCTCTATTGTGTACTTTTTACCCTTGGGTTGCCATTTACACCTGACCATTGTCCCTTCATCAGGTCTCCAGTTGTACATTAGCTGATAAGACATAGCTTGCAGTTAGCATTCTGGTTTATCCAAACATTATTACTCCTTCACCAGAACTTTTTACATACCGTATATCATCATGTATATAAGCAGGAAGCATTTACTGACATTCACCAAAGCTACTTTCTTCAATCAGCCTGCAAGGCTGATTAACCCCTTAGTGATAGAGCCAATTTTGAACTTAACGACCAAGCCAATTTTTACAATTCTGACCACTGTCACTTTATGAGGCTATAGCTATGGAACACTTCAACAGATCCTAATGATTCTGACAATGTTTTTTGTGGCATATTGTACTTCATGTTAGTGGTAAAATTTCTTCGCTGTATCTTGTGTTTATTTATTAAATCAAACGGAAACTTGGCAAAAATTTAGACAATTTTGCAATTTTCAAACTCTTAGTTTTTCTGCCCTTAAATCAGAGAGTCATATCGCACAAAATAGTTAATAAATAACATTTCCCATCTACATCTACTTTACATAAGCACAATTTTGGAACCATCATTTTTTTGTTGCGACGTTATAAGGGTTAAAAGTCGACCAGCGAATTCTAATTTTTCCAACAAAATTTATAAAACAATTTTTTTGGGGACCACCTCACTTTTGAAGTGAGTTTGGGGGGTCAATATGGCAGAAAATACCCAAAAGTGACACCATTCTAAAAACTGCACCCCTCAAGGTGCTCAAATCCACATTCAAGAAGTTTATTAACTCTTCAGGTGCTTCATGAGAACTAAAGCAATGTGGAAAAAAAAAATTAGCATTTTACGTTGTTCACAAAATTTTTTACTTTAGACGCAAACTTTTTTATTTTCACAAGGGTAACAAGAGAAAATGGACCACAAAATTTGTTGTGCAATTTCTCCTGAGTACACTGATACCCCGAATGTGGGGGGAAAGCCACTGTTTGGGTGCATGGCAGGGCTCAGAAGGGAGGGAGCACCGTTTGACTTTTTGAATGCAAAATTGGCTAGAATCAATGGCGGGCATTATGTTGCATCTGGAGACCCCCTGATGTGTCTACACAGTGGAATCCTCCAATTCTAACTCCAACCTTAACACAGCCCTACCCCTGACCCTAATCCCGACCCTAAACCTTAATCCCAACCCAACACCCCAACTATAACCCCAGCACAACCGTATCCCCAACACAACCCTAACCACAACACAACCCTAACCCCAACAGCACAACTGCAACCCCACACCACAACCGTAAACCCCACACCACAACTGTAACCCTAACACCAGAACCGTAACTCCAACACAGCCCTAACCCTAGCCTCAACCATAACCCTAGCTCAAACCCCAACCCTAGCCCCAACCCTAACCCCAACCCTAACTCTAACCCTACCTTAATCCTAGCCCTAACCCTTACCCTAGCCGCAACTCCAACCCTAGCCCTAATCCAAACCCTAATGGAAAAAATGGAAAAATACATCTTTTTATTTTATTATTTTTACCTAACTAAGGGGGTGATAAAGGGGGCTTTGATTTACTATTTTTTTACTTTGATCACTGTGATAGGGTCTATCACAGTGATCAAAATGAACCAATAGGAAAAATCTCCTATTGTTGTCGGGTGCCGGCTGGCAGATCTCGACGGGTGCACTGCGCATGCGCCAGCCATTTTCTTCCAGGAAGAAAACACTTAGGGCCAGGGGACAGAGGTCCAGGGATACCGGAGGTACCAGGGTGGGCCTCGGGGGACCCCATTTCTCTCTCCTTTGGTATGCTATATCATATCAGAGAAGAGAGAATTAAAAGCGAAATAAATGGGAAATCTGACTTTTTTTTTGTGGTCGCCGTTATCATTGAATAACGGCGATCGCAACACTGTGAACAGTAAAAACTGACTTGAATCATGTTCTCCGGGGTCTCAGCTACCCCTGGCAGCTGAGACCCCAGAGCTTTTCAGACACTGGGGGGTGCTATAACTTTATTTCTCAGTGTCGTTAAAAAGTACCCTTAACTGCAGCCGTTAAAACCCCTATCGGCGGTTGTTAAGGGGTTAAATATTATTAATCACTTCAGTTTTCACTGCTGCAAATAGCAAATGATAATGTACGGTACATCCCTCCATCTGTTGACTACGACAGTGATCTCAAATTTGTCAGCAGCTGGTTGGATATGGATACTTGATCCATAAAGCTCACAAAAGACAATCCTCAAGCTAATATTGCCTCTAGAGACAGATTGGAAATCAAAGTGAAGGTGCATGATTTTTATTATACTTAAAGGGGTGTTCCCATAAACAAAAGTTAATTTTAATCATTAGATCTTATAATAATAACTTCCGAAATTGGATGTGTTTAAATAAAATGTTCCTGTGCTGACATAATCTCAGGGTATGTGTCCACGTTCAGGAAACGCTGCGTTTTTGACGCTGCGTTTTTCCGCAGCGTCAAAAACGCAGCGTCCAGATGTTACAGCATAGTGGAGGGGATTTCATGAAATCCCGACTCCACTATGCGTTAAAAAACGCATGCGTTTTTGCCGTGAAAACGCATGCGCGGTGCGTTTTTTTCAAAACGCAGCATGTTGCTACAATGAGCAAAACACGCAGGAACACCGCAGGTGACCTGCCAGTGACCTCAGGTGCAGTTTTGGTCAGGATTTTACTTGCATAAAATCCTGACCAAAGCCTGAAGCAAGCCTGAACGTGGACACATACCCTAAGGGTATGTTCCCATGGTCATTAAACGCTGCGGGTTGGACACTCCATATATCTGCAGCGTCCAACCCGCAGCGACCTGATGATACAGCATAGTGGATGGGATTTCAAGAAATCCCATGTTCACTATGTGTGCACTGACGCCCGCGGCTTACCTGCAGAGACGGATATGCGGAGCATCTTTCCAGACAGCAGCATGTCTATTTATCTTGCGGAGATGCGAGTCTCTGCAAGTTAACCCCTTCATGACCTTGGGATTTTTCGTTTTTCCGTGTTCGTTTTTCACTCCCCTCCTTCCCAGAGCCATAACTTTTTTATTTTTCCGTCAATTTGGCCATGTGAGGGCTTATTTTTTGCGGGACGAGTTGTACTTTTGAACGACATAATTGGTTTTAGCATGTCGTGTACTAGAAAACGGGAAAAAATTTCCAAGTGCAGTGAAATTGCAAAAAAAGTGCAGTCCCACACTTGTTTTTTGTTTGGCTTTTTTGCTTGTTTTTTGTTCACTAAATGCTAAAACTGACATTATGATTCTCCAGGTCATTACGAGTTCATAGACATCTAACATGACTAGGTTATTTTTTACCTAAGTGATGAAATAAAAATCCAAACTTTGCTAACAAAAAAAAAAAAAATTGCGCCATTTTCCGATACTCGTAGCGTCTCCATTTTTCATGATGTGGGGTCGGTTGAGGGCTTATTTTTTGCGTGCCGAGCTGGCGTTTTTAATTATAGCACGTTGGTGCAGATACGTTCTTTTGATCGCCCGTTATTGCATTTTAATGCAATGTCGCGGCGACCAAAAAAACGTAATTCTGGCGTTTTGAATTTTTTTCTCGCTACGCTGTTTAGCGATCCGGTTAATGCTTTTTTTATTGATAGATCGGGTGATTCTGAACGCGGCGATACCAAATATGTGTAGGTTTGATTTTTGTTTTATTGATTTATTTTGATTGGGGCGAAAGGGGGGGGTGATTTAAACTTTTAGATTTTTTTTATTTTTTTCACATTTTTTTTTACTTTTTTTTTACTTTTGCCATGCTTCAATAGCCTCCATGGGAGGCTAGAAGCAGGCACAGCACGATCGGCTCTGCTACATAGCAGCGATCTGCTGTTCGCTGCTATATAGCAGAAAATCAGGTGTGCTGTGAGCGCCGACCACAGGGTGGCGCTCACAGCTGCCGGGGATCTGTAACCATAGAGGTCTCAAGGACCTCTATGGTTACAATACTGAAGCATCGCCGACCTCCGATCATGTGACGGGGGTCGGCGATGACGTCATTTCCGGACAGATGCGGTAGTTAAATGCTGCTGTCTGCGTTTGACAGCGCCATTTAACTAGTTAATAGGCGCGGGCAGATCGCGATTCTGCCCGCGCCTATTGCGGGCACATGTCAGCTGTTCAAAACAGCTGACATGTCCCGGCTTTGATGCGGGCTCACCGCCGGAGCCCGCATCAAGGAGGGGCTTCTGACCTCGGACGTACTATCCTGTCCGAGGTCAGAAAGGGGTTAAATTTCACCCATACAATGTATTGGTCCAATGAACACATGCAGAGTCACCTGCGTTCAAAAGCCGGCAGCGCTTTGGATGCAGCGGACATGTGCTGCATCCAAAGCGCTGTCTGATACTGAACATTTGGACATAAATGTGCCCCTGCTGTGTACTGTGTAATGGCTGTGTCTGACCGTGCAGGAACAGGTCATACCACATCTCCTTGTCAGGGGGTAGAAAAACTAACAGCTACATGTTCCCACATGTTCAGACACAGGAACATTTTTTTTAATCACATCCAATTGTGGAAGTTATTATTATTCCAAAAAATATTGATTAAAATGAACTTTTGTTCATGGGAAAATCGCTTTAAGCATTTGTTTTTTGAAAGCTTGTGTGATCTACTGCTTCATGGCTGAGCTGTGTTTTTTCTTTTCTGTGGATGTCTTAGCTTTTACCTAAGCAGCTTTGGCAGGGTACTACATTCTTCTATATGATCTTTGTTATTGCTAGTAATTTTATATGGGAGTCACATGCTAGACCTGATATTACTTATAATAGTGGGTTTGCAATATATGTGCGTCTTACCAGCTATCTGGCAGCTTCCAATGTTTACTGAAACGTCATCAAGTGCTGCAAGACCACAGTCCCAAAAACTTTTGCACCAACTGACAAATACTACCTGGGAAGAGAAATTGAGACACAAAGTCATTCAGGTTACGAACAATGTTATATGCACCTAAAAAGACAAGAGGTCACTTCCGCCATCCTGAAAAAAAGGGTTCAATCATGAAGACAGGCAAAGCATGTTACCTTTAGAGATAAGCAAACCTTTCAAGGTTCGGTTGAACATCCCGATGTTCGCTGAACAGTTAGACACTCGAACCCTATTGACTTCAATTGGAGGCAAACCAAACACACCGGCAACACCTTCGTGAGGGGGGGGGGTTACCAAACCAGCTAAAATTAGGTGCAGACACCAGGAAAAGTGGCATCAATTGACCCAACAATTGTGCTCTAAATAGTTTTAAGCAAATTTGATGTGACTTCTCCTGTATTTGATAACCAGCCAGGTGAAACTATCAGCTACGGGCTGCAACTCTTAGCTGTCAGCATTAGCAAGGCTGGTTATCAAGAATAGAGGGGTCCCTGCCCTGTTTATTTAATGATTTAGATAAATAATTAAAAAGATGGTGTGGAGTTCCCCCCATTTTTGACAACATCCAAACTAAAGCTGACAGCTGGGAGCTGGTATTCTCCAGCTGGTAATGGGCCTAGCCGTTACAGCTTTTTCCATGTTGCTCGGGCTGATGTCAGTAAGTTGTACTGAGTTCATTGGCTGTGAACTCCCAGGAAATTTCTCAAGCGTGAGGACTATCTCATGTTCGCGGTGACATCAGTCAGGTCATAGGCGTTCACCAAAAGATACTAGGCTACTTAGTGTCTCTGCTGGATGGAAGACTGTATAGTCACATCATGCAACAATGCAGCCTGCCATCTAGATGTAGCAGTACTAGACCCATCGTGGGACAAATGGACTATTATCTTCTACAGGTAAAGAGTATTGTTGTTTATTATTTTAATTCCGTTACAGGAGACCATGGCTTCTGTGGACTTGGCGATGACATGAGTATGGTTTATTTTAGATTCATTAAAAGAAGTCTGTGTCATTCTTTCAATAAAAGGACTTTATTCTGGGTGTGTGATTATTTACAATATAACTATAGGATTAGTAATGGATAGGTGTCTTATAGACTCCTCTCCATTACTAAGCCGTGGGCTTGATGTCACTGGACAATACAAAGGTGACATCAACCCCACAAATATAAACCCTACTTGCCACCACCACAGGGCAAGAGGGAAGAGTCGGGCAAAGAGCCAGAATTGGTGCATCTTTTCTGTGGCGTCTGCAGGCTGCTATTTTTAAGCTGGAGGGGACCAATATCCATGGCCCCTTACCTGAGAATAACAGCCCCCAGCTGTCTGCTTTAGCTTGGCTGGTGGCTGATGAATACTCCAATCAATACGCCACCACCTGCTCTCACTGTTAACAGTTGAATACAACTCTCAACATTGTCCCCTGCTAGTGCTGATCGCAGTGCGAGCAGGTGACAGTGAAGTGAGCTGTCTTCTTCAGCACCTGGCACTGGGGAACAGCGCAAACTGTACCGCTGATTCTCAGGCGCTGGTACGGTTCACACTGATGACACAGGGATGTCATCTGTGTTGTCAGTGTGCACATGCTGCTATCGGAAACACTGACCTCAAAAGAGCCCTTAGAGAACTTGGTCATTTACAAAACTTTGGCCACTTTTGCCGATTTTTAGGAAAAAGCTCGGGAATCCGAACACGAATCTGAATGTGCAATGTTCGTGGCAAATTTGAGATTGGTGAACGTTTTCCGACACAAGCTCGCTCATCTCTAGTTTCCTTCATAACTACAGAATTAAGCTGTGGAACAGCCTTCCTCAGGAAGCTTCACGGTGGGACAAATCTATGGTCACGGCAGGAACTGTCTATGCTGTTTTTTTTGGACTGTAGGATAGCCCTTTCTATAAGGGCTCATTCAGATGTCCAATTTTCTGGTTGAAGTGCTATGTGTTTTCAACAGGTAGAACTTGTACCTGTGATAGTCTATGGGGCCATTCACATATTCGTTATGTTCCAGTGGAAAATTGCGGAGATATGTCCGATTTTGATCTAAGGGTTGGGTCAATATTGGCACTGCAAGTCATTGGGTCCGTGAAAAAAATCAGACCACTCAGATGACATCCTCATGAGGACTGATTTTCACGGACTGTCAGAATGGGGAAGGTGGAGAAACCTTTTTATTTCTCCACATACGATAAAAACGGGTGACACAAGGACCACACTCTAATCAAAGTCTGATCAGAATAAATCGTTCTGCTTCTCTTGTGCGTGGAAAACACGCATGCTGTACATACATAAACAACTGTACTGCATGCAAAGTACACATAAACTCAGCTATGCTGCATATGCTGTACACACATAACTCTGCTACACACATACAGCTCTGCTACATCAAGGCACAGAGCTCAGCTACATCAAGGCACAGAGTTCAGCTACATCAACACGCTCTGCTACTTCAACACATTCAACTCAGATACATCATCAAAAACACACACAGCTTAGCTACATCATCAAAACACACACATAGCATCATACAGTGTAGAATTTTTTTTTCATGCAGGCATGTGACTGATCACAAGGACCTGAAAGATCCATCTGCTAGCAACCAGCATTTGCAGCATCCCTGCAGGTTTAGAAATGTGCAAGCCCTGGTAGCTTCCTTTCCTGCCCTGCATTCATCAGATTCATCAATGTCGGGCAGGAGGAAAGCGTCCTGTGCCATTGCATAGATCTCTCAGTGATGAGGGAGAATGCTGTGTCAGCGTTTTTTCGACAATGAAAGCTGCCTCCAGAGTATAAGATGCACTCATTATTTTTCCAGAATTTTTAGCAAGAAACATGGTAAATACTTATGTACATGTTTAAAGTTCTTGTTCTGAATATTGATCCAGTTGATCGATCAAGGAAGGGTAGGCTGGATCATTCATTATAGTTGTACCTATACTCCACATCCTTTAGTCTTTCCCATGCCTCGGTTGAACTTGATGGACATGTGTTTTTTTCAACCGTACTAACTATGCAACTATTTAATCCTTTATTGTCTACTGTAGATTGTAAGCCCTCTCTCCTTCAGTAGCAGGCTAACCCTCAGTAAGTTCACCTTTAAGTCCCCTTAGAAGCTCTAAGTAAGTTAAAGGTGTACTTCGAGGAGATAAAAAAAATGTACTGTCCCTGCCATTATAAACTATAAGGCTGCAGTCACACTAGCGGTTTTTGGTCAGTATTTTACATCAGTATTTGTAAGCCAAAACCAGGAGTGGAACAATTAGAGGAAAAGTATAATGGAAACATATGCACCACTTCTGCATTTATCACCCACTCCTGGTTTTGGCTTACAAATACTGATGTAAAATACTGACCAAATACTGATAGTGTGACGGCAGCCTAAAGATGAGATGCCCAGTGCACTTCTATTATCTTTTGAACACTCGTAATTCAGTGCAATAGGAGCTGCTCCTCACTGCTCCCCCTCCCATCTGGAACAATACCTTACACACCAGTGTTCAGCTCCCCGCTGTGAGAAACAGCCAGTCTGAGAAGATGGGGCATGGCTACATGCCTTGTTCTTTGCAGAGAAACAGCTATTATCAGAAGAATGGCTGATAGTAACAACATGGAGCTGCACACTGATGTAACTTCCCAGATGGGAGGGGTGAGCAGTGAAGAGCGGCTCCTGTGACTCCAGTCCCCTGATAATGTTTCCTAGTATATAATACTGTCATTTAAGGATTAAACATTTTATTAAAGTTACAGTGGGGGAAATAAGTATTTGATCCCTTGCTGATTTTGTAAGTTTGCCCAATGACAAAGACATGAACAGTCTATAATTTTAAGGGTAGGTTAATTTTAACATTGATAGAATACCAAAAATAAAATCTAGAAAATCACATTGTATAAATTATATACATTTATTTGCATTTTGCAGTGTGAAAACAGTATTTGATCCCTCTGGCAAACAAGACAATACTTGGTGGCAAAACCCTTGCTGGCAAGCACAGCAGTCAGACTTTCTTGTAGTTAATGATTCGGTTTGCGCACATGTCAGGAGGAATTTTGGTCCACTTCTCTTTGCAGATCATCTCTAAATCATTAAGATTTTGAGGCTGTCGCTTGGCAACTCGGAGCTTCAAATCCCTCTATAAGTTTTCTATGGGATTAAGGTCTGGAAACTGGCTAAGCCAGTCCATGACCTTTATGTGCTTATTTTTGAGCCACTCCTTTGTTGCCTTGGCTGTATGTTTTGGGTCATTGTCTTGTTGTCTCCTGGTGAAGGGAAGGAGGTTGTCACTCAGGATTTTACGGTACATAGCTCCATCCATTCTCCCATGTGAAGTAGTCCAGTGCCCTTAGCAGAGAAACAACAACAAAACATGTTTCCACCTCCATGCTTGACAGTGGGGATGGTTTTCTTTTGGTTATAGGCCACATTTCTCTTCCTCCAAACACAGTAAGTTTAGTTAATATTAAAGACCTCAATTTTTGTCTCATCTGACCACAGCACCTTCTCCCAATCACTTACAGAATCATCCAAGTGTTCATTGGCAAACTTCAGATGGGCCTGCACATCTGCCTTCTTGAGCAGGGGGACCTTGCAAGCACTGCAGGATTTTAAACCTTCACGGCGTAATGTGTTACCAATGGTTTTCTTGGTGACTGTGGTCCCAACTGCCTTGAGATCATTTTTCGCTCCCCTCCTTCCAAGAGCCATAACTGTTTTATTTTGTGATGGCTTATTTTTTGCAGCACCATTGGTTTTACCATATCTTGTACTAGAAAATGGGGAAAAAAATCCAAGTGCGGTGAAATTGCAAAAAACGTGCAATCCCACACTTACTTTTTGTTTGGCTTTCTTGCTAGGTTCACTAAATGCTAAAACAGGCCATTATGATTCTCCAGGTCATTACAAGTTCATGGACACCAAACATGTCTAGGTTCTTTTTTATCTAAGTGGTGAAAAAAAAATCCAAACTTTGCTAATAAAAAAAAAATGTGCACAATTTTTCGATACCCGTAGCGTCTCCATTTTTCATGGTCTCGGGTTGGGTGAGGGCTTATTTTTTGCATGCCAAGCTGACATTTTTAATGATACCATTTTGGTGCAGATACTATCTTTTGATCACCCGTTATTGCATTTTAGTGTAATGTTGCGGCGACCAAAAAAACGTAATTCTTTTTTTCTCGCTACGCCGTTTAGCAATCAGGTTAATGCTTTTTTTTATTGATAGATCGGGCAATTCTGAATGGCACTGACAACCATAGAGGTCTCAAGGAGACCTCTGGATGTCATGTCGACGAACCGATGACCCCCAATCATGTGACGGGGTCACCGGTGCGTGTATTTCCGGCCCGATGGCCAGAAGCGCAATTTAAATGCCGCTGTCAGAGTTTGACAGCGGCATTTGACTAGTTAATAGCCGTGGGTGGATCGCGATTCCACCTGCGGCTATTGCGGGCACATGACAGCTGTTCAAAACAGCTGACATGTCCCAGAAAAGATGTGGGCTCACCGCTGGAGCCCACATCAAAGGGAGGGATACTGACACCGGTGTACTAATACTTCCGATATCAGCAAGGGGTTAATGCAGGTAACAAATTCATTAGGAGCGTCTAACTGGTCTGTAGGAGCCACAACTCTTAATGGTTGGTAGGGGATCAAATACTTATTTCTCACCGCAAAATGCAAATAAATGTATATAATTTATACAATGTGATTTTCTGGATTTTATTTTATTTTTGATATTCTATCTCTCAATGTTAAAATTAACCTACCCTTAAATTTATAGACTGTTCATGTCTTTGTCAGTGGGCAAACTTACCAAATCAGCAAGGGATCAAATACTTATTTCCCCCACTGTATTCCAACTCCAAGCTGAATGCTTATTGGATGAAGTAGATCAGGTGATGTGTATTCGTGTAATCAGGAAGGGTGCGGCCTAAGGATATCAACAGCAGTGTATCAACATATGCAGAATTACTAGACAACTTGTTTTCTTCAGATAAATAGGACCAAAAAAAGATTTACCGTAACTCTCTGAAAAATCAAAAACTGTGATGCAGCACTCTTGAAATTGCTAAGATATTGGGGCGTGATCACACAACCATCAAAACTTTTCTTGCAAATAGTAAAAAAAAAGTGTTGGAAAAAAAAGACATACATTAACGGCCAAAGATTTAAGACTGAAATGTGACGCGACCAGGAACCCATTATCCTCCAGTGCTGTCACATTCCAGAACTGCAACATCCCTGGAGTGCAGAGAAGTACAAGGTGTTCAGTGCTCAGAGACATCACCATGGTAAGGGAGGCTGAAACCTAACCGCCACTGAATAAGACATATAAGTTAAAAGACAAAGATCAAATTCTTATTTTCCCCACTGTATGCATAATTTCCCAAGTTGATGTGTAAATATTCTATACCTTGCAGGTCATAGGCTTATTTATGTTGATTTCAGCTTGAAGCCAGACACCTTTGGGTGACTCTCGCACAGACCAGATCTTTTCTTGAACAACTTGGTTCTCTTCAAAGATGTAAACAGCCAAAGAATCACTCACTTTTGAAAACCCATAAAGTGTATAAAAAAACCGTAGGCAATATTGCATATTTCCTGGCAGAGAAGGACCATAGAGACGTGCAACATATCCGGATTGAGAGGAAAACCTTGTGTTTGCCAGCATGAAATGACCTGAAAATAATACAGACAGTTGTCACACCACCTACAAAAACTATTTATTTTCCTCCCAGGGAGAATTTTCATTCTGGGTTGTTGTAGTCTAGTTTGTTGCAAATGCTCAAAGGAGTTGTCCACAACTGCACAACTCCTTAACCCAGGATGCCACATAGATAATAAAAAAAAAACTCTATATAGTATAGGTCAAGAACCCCACATGTCCATGTAATAGTTTTCCTTGATGTTATTGGATTGTGCACATTGTAGATTCAGACTGAGGGCAGCAAAACCAAGAAGGGACACATATAAAAATATATAGTAAAGAAATATGTGAAACACACGAGAATATGTTAAATCTTAGATTTCTCAAATTAACCCCTCTTTACTCTGGTGACAGTTTTACACACCCTTGGCATTCTCTCAAGCAGCGTAATCACGTAATCAGCAGGAATGGATTTCCAGCAGTCTTGAAGAAGTTCCAGTGGCACTGAGCACTTGTTGCCAACTTTCCCTCATTCTACAGTGCAACTCATCCAAAACCATCTAATTTAGGTTAAGATCAGGTGATTGTGTAGGCCATGTCATCCAATGCAGCACTCCATCCCTCTCCTTCTTGTTCACATAGCCCTGAAAATGTTTGGGGTCATTGTCCTGTTGCAACACAAAAAAAGTTCCACTAAGTACATACCAAATGGGATAGCATTTCCAAGCAGAATGCTGTGGTAGCCATTCTTGGAAAGTGTGCCTTGAGTTGGGAATAAATCATTAACAGTGTCACAAGCAAAGCATCCTTACATCATCCCACCTCCTCATCAATGTATCATGGTGAGCATTACATATATTGAAACCATCCATTCATCTTTACTGCGTCTCACAAAGACATGGCGGTCGGCACCACAAATCTCAAATTGTACCTAATTAGACCACATTACAGATTTTGACTGATATAATGTCCAGTCAGGGTGTTACTTGGCCCAAACAAGTCCTCTTCTTATTAACAGTCCTGAGTAGTTGATTTTTTTCAGCTATCTGATCATTAAGTCCTGCCTCTTGCAGTCTCCCTTGGATAGTTGATGTTGACATGTGTCTGCTATTTGATGTCTGTGCATCATGTATGAGGGCCATTATCTGAGGTGCTGTCAACTTGCAGTTTCTGAAGATGGCAACCTTAATTAACTTGTCCTCTGTAGCATAAATAATTCTTGGTCTTCCTTTCCTAGAGTGGTCCTCATGAAAACCAGTTTTATCATAGCAATTGATGGTTTTCATGAATGCTCTTAAGGATACCTTCAAGGTTCTAGCAATTTTCCAAATTGAGTGATGCTTTGGTCTTAAATCAATGATAGACAGTCATTACTTATTTGAGTGGTTCTTGCAATACTCAGGCTTAGAACAGTCGTGGAATAGGGCTCAGCACTGTATGGAACTGTGTAGCAGCAAAATCTCTGCAAAACACACCTGATGGTCACAAACACTTTCTGTTTCACACGTGCTTCTTTACTCCTTGTTTCCATACCTGTTGCATTTCTGGTTTTGCTGCCTTCAGTCTAAATCTAAAATGTGCACATTACAATAAAAACAAGGAAAACCAATGCAGGAACAGTTGTGTCTAAACTTTTGACTGGTACTGTACATATCTCCCAGACTGGCACCGTTCCTCCTATTTCATTCCTGCTGCTCCCATGAGTAAGCTGTTTTTTTGTTTTGTTTTTAAATCCATGATACAGTTCCAGAGATATGAAAATTTTTATGGTGTTTACCAAGGGGATATTGCTCATAACATTCTCTGAGGGTGTGTCCTAAGCTTATTTTGCCCTTGGTAAAGACCGTAAATAACAGCACCAAATACTGTATAAAGGTTCGCAAATTTACAAGAGTATGGCAGATTAAAAAAAAACTGAATACAAAAGGGTGTAGCAAGCAGTAGGAGTAAAATAAGAGCAAAAACTGGCCACTTTTGACTTGGTGACAGGACCTCTTTGGCTACTCAGGATACAATAAATAACACAGTTATAGTAGTATAAGTCACTTGTACGTTCCAAAAACATAATGAAATAAACTGTGAAATAAGATCTATTGCTCATGATCTGCAGATGAATTTCTATTATCCATTTGATATTTTATGTGGATGCATGCAGATTGCAAATCATGCCAAACATTTCATTTACCGTATTTTCCGGCGTATAAGACGACTGGGCGTATAAGACGATCCCCCAACTTTACCAGTTAAAAAATAAAATCTTCTTAAAAGTCGGGGGTCTTCTTATACACCCTATGTCGTCTTATAGGGCCGGTGAATATGTGCCTTTTGGGGGGGGGGGAGTGATCCTGATGAGGACGAGGGGGCGTCTCACAGGAAAGTGAGTATCCCCCATTACCTTATCATAGCGCTGCAGCGTGGGGTCTCTGTGCTGGGAGCGGTGGCTGCTGTGCTGTGGCGGCTCCTCTTCTGCAGTGTGGGGCCTCTGGTGCTGTGGGGCGGTGGCGGCGGCGTATCTTCATACAGTCGGGGCTCCTCCGGCATCTCAAAGACTGGAAGCCCCGCCGGCAACTCCATGGGTACAATGCGGTCAGGTGGCCTCCGGGAAAATGGCCGCTGCTCAGATTCAGATCTCGTCCCGAGATCTCGGGAGACGAGATCTGAATCTGAGCAGTGGCCATTTTCCCGGAGGCAGCTCAATAGGTGCGATGCGGTGGCCCGGCCGCTGGGGGCTGCGCATGCTCAGATTCAGATCTCAACGAGATCTGAATCTAAGCAGCGGCCATTTTCCCGGAGGCCAGCGCATTGTACCGATGGAGTTGCCGGCGGGGCTTCCAGGCTGAGATGCCGGAGGAGCCCCGACTGCATGAAGATACGCCGCCGCCGCCACCGCCCCACAGGCCCCACACTGCAGAAGAGGAGCCGCCACAGCACAGCAGCCGCCGCCGCTCCCAGCACAGAGACCCCACGCTGCAGCGCTATGATAAGGTAATGGGGGATACTCACTTTTCTGTGAGACGCCCCCTCGTCGTCATCAGGATCACTCCCCCCCCCACCCACCATATACACCCGGCGTACAAGGCGATTCCCGGCGTACAAGACGACCCCCGACTTTTAAGAAGATTTTCAGGGGTTAAAAAGTCGTCTTGTACGCCGGAAAATACGGTAATTCAGTTTTGGAGCACAGAGACAAATATCAATAACCACATATGTGAGACTGAGTGTTTAAAGATTAGGTTTTCTTTTCCATTGGTCTTTTTTGTAATATATATATATACACAGTACAGACCAAAAGTTTGGACTCACCCTCTCATTTAAAGATTTTTCTGTATTTTCATGACTATGAAAATTGTACATTCACACTGAAGGCATCAAAACTATGAATTAACACATGTGGAATTATATACTTAACAAAAAAGTGTGAAACAACTGAAATTATGTCTTATATTCTAGGTTCTTCAAAGTAGCCACCTTTTACTTTGATGACTGCTTTGCACACTCTTGGCATTCTCTTGATTAGCTTCAAGAGGTAGTTACCGGGAATGGTCTTCCAACAATCTTGAAGGAGTTCCCAGAGATGCTTAGCACTTGTTGGCCCTTTTGCCTTCACTCTGCGGTCCAGCTCACCCCAAACCATCTCGATTGGGTTCAGGTCTGGTGACTGTGGAGGCCAGGTCATCTGGCGTAGCACCCCATCACTCTCCTTCTTGGACAAATAGCCCTTACACAGCCTGGAGGTGTGTTTGGGGTCATTGTCCTGTTGAAAAATAAATGATTGTCCAACTAAACGCAAACCGGATGGAATAGCATGCCGCTGCAAGATGCTGTGGCAGCCATGCCGGTTCAGTATGCCTTCAATTTTGAATAAATCCCCAACAGTGTCACCAGCAAAGCACCCCCACACCATCACACCTCCTCCTCCATGCTTCACGGTGGGAACCAGGCATGTAGAGTCCATCCGTTCACCTTTTCTGCTATTTTACTATGAAGGCCTGCTGCACAAAGTCTCCTCTTAACAGTTGTTGTAGAGATATGTCTGCTGCTAGAACTCTGTGTGGCATTGACCTGGTCTCTAATCTGAGCTGCTGTTAACCTGCGATTTCTGAGGCTGGAGACTTGGATAAAGTTATCCTCAGAAGCAGAGGTGACTCTTGGTCTTCCTTTCCTGGGGCGGCCCTCATGTGAGCCAGTTTCTTTGTAGCGCTTGATGGTTTTTGCCACTGCACTTGGGGACACTTTCAAAGTTTTCCCAATTTTTCTGACTGACTGACCTTCATTTCTTAAAGTAATGATGGCCACTCTTTTTTCTTTACTTAGCTTTTTTCTTGCCATAATACAAATTCTAACAGTCTATTCAGTAGGACTATCAGCTGTGTATCCACCAGACTTCTGCACAACACAACTGATGTTCCCAACCCCATTTATATGGCAAAAAATCCCACTTATTAAACCTGACAAGGCACACCTGTGAAGTGAAAACCATTCCCGGTGACTACCTCTTGAAGCTCATCAAGAGAATGCCAAGAGTGTGCAAAACAGTCATCAAAGCAAAAGGTGACTATTTTTTAAGAACCTAGAATATAAGACATATTTTCAGGTGTTTCTCACTTTTTTGTTAAGTATATAATTCCACATGTGTTCATTCATAGTTTTGATGCCTTCAGTGTGAATGTACAATTTTCATAGTCATGAAAATACAGAAAAATCTTTATATGAGAAGGTGTGTCCAAACTTTTGGTCTGTACTGTATATATATATACAGCTATGGCAAAAATTAAGAGACCACTGTACAGTTGTATAAAAATCAGCTTCTCTACATGTCTGACAACCATTCCATTCCAGTGTCAGTTGAATTCCAACCAGAGTACACCTCATTCTACTTAATGTGCTTCTGACTAGGTGATCACCTGAACCAAATCTTATTTAATGAAGGAAAGTATAAAAAACCCTGCTGTGGTGTTCACAATCCTCTCTGTAAAAGGACAAGCTGGATGGAAAAACAAGTGCTAGTAATATCCCAAAAGTAATAGGAATGAAAAAATAACTTTTAGCCATGCCAAAGGAGTTGAAAAGAAAAGTCTTGAGTGAGGAAAAGAAGGGCTTAATTCTAGTTTTACTAGCAGAGGTACACAGTGAGCGTCATGTTGCCTCTATCCTTAAAATTTCTTAAACGGCAGTCCATTACAGCCAGGTCAAGCAGCAGACATTGGGGACAACAAAGCTACAGACCTGCAGAGGCCGAAAACGACTCTCCACTGACCGGGATGACAGTCATCTTATTCGAATGTCACTCAGCAACCACAGGATGACATCAAGTGACCTACAAAAGGAATGGCAAATGGCAGCAGGGATGAAGTGCACGGCAAGAACAGTTCGTAACAAGAGGCAGGACTCAAGCCATGTAAAGCTAGAAAAAAGCCTTTCATCAATGAGAAGCAAAGGAGAGCCAGGCTGAAGTTTGCCAAAGACCATAATGATTGGACCCTAGAGGACTGGAGTAAGATAATCCAACACCTGGTCGTCTAGTGGTTACATGGAGACCTGGAGAGGCGTACAAGCCACAGTGTCTTGCACCCTTTGTGAAATTTGGTGCAGTATCGGTGATGATTTGGGGATGCTTCAGCCAGGCTGGAATTTGGACAGGTTAATCTTTGCGAAGGACGTATGAATCAAGCCGCATACAAGGTTATCCTGGAAAAACAGTTGATTCCTTCTGCTCAGGCAATGTTCTCCCACTCTGAGGACTGTTTTTTCCAGCAGGACAATGCGCTATGCCACACAGCTAGGTCAATCAAGGTGTGGATGAAGGATCACCACATCAAATCCCTGTCATGGCCAGCCCAATCTCCAGATCTGAACCCCATTTAAAACCTCTGGAATGTAATCAAGAGGAAGATGGATAGTCACAAGCCATCAAACAAAGAACTGCTTACATTTTTGTACCAGGAGTGGCATAAGGTCACCCAAAAGCAGTGTGAAAGACTGCTGGAAAGCATGAAAGCCACAAAATATTGATTTCTGAACTCTTCCTTAGTTAAAAATTAGTATTGTTGTTTCTAAATGATTATGAACTTGTTTTTTTGCATTATTTGAGGTCTGCAAGCAATGCATTTTTTTGGTTATTTTGACCATTTCTCATTTTCAGAAAATAAATACAAAATTTATTGCTTGGAACTTCGGAGACATGTTGTCAGTAGTTTATAGAATAAAAGAACAATTTACATTTTACTCAAAAATATACCTATAAAGAGAAAAATCATACAAACTGAAAATTTTGCAGTGGTCTCTTAATTTTTGCCAGAGCTGTGTGTGTGTGTGTATATATATATATATATATATATATATATATATATATATATATATATATATATATATATATATATATATATATATATATATATACTGTGTGAAGAATTATTAGGCTACTGAGTATTTTATCCATATAATAATTGTTAAGCATATGCAGTAGGGGAAATAAGTATTGATCCCTTGCTGATTTTGTAAGTTAGCCCGCTGACAAACACATGAACAGTCTATAATTTTAAGGGTAGGTTAATTTTAACATTAAGAGATTGGATAACAAAAATAAAATCCAGAAAATCACATTGTATAAATTATATATATTTATTTGCATTTTGCAGTGAGAAATAAGTATTTGATCCCCTACCAACCATTAAGAATTCTGGCTCCTACATACCAGTTAGACGCTCCTAATCAACTCATTACCTGCATTAAAGACAGTGGTCTTACATAGTCACCTTTATAAAAGACCCCTGTCCACAGACTCAATTAATCAGTCAGACTCTAACCTCTACAACATGGGCAAGACCAAAGGGCTTTATAAGGATGTCAGGGACAAGATCATAGACCTGCACAAAGCTGGAATGGGCTACAAAGCCATAAATAAGATGCTGGGTGAGAAGGAGACAACTGTTGGTGCAATAGTAAGAAAATGGAAGACATACAAAATGACTGTCAATTGTCATCGATCTGGGGCACCATGCAAAATTTAACCTTGTGGGGTATCCTTGATCATGAGGAAGATGAGAGATCAGCCTAAAACTACCTGAGGGGAACTTCTTAACGATCTCAAGGCAGCTGGGGTCACAGTCACCAAGAAAACCATTGGTAACACATTACGCCGTAAAGGCTTAGATTGGAAGAAGGTGCTGTGGTCAGATGAGACAAAAATTTAGGTCTTTGGCATTAACTTAACTTGCCGCTTTTGGAGGAAGAGACATGCTGCCTGTGACCCAAAGAACACCGTCCCCACTGTCAAGAATGGAGGTGGAAACATTATAATTTGGGGGTGTTTCTCTGCTAAGGGCACAGGACTACTTCACCACATAAATGGGAGGATGGCTGGAGCCATGTACCGTAAAATCCTGAGTGACAACCTCCTTCCCTCCGCCAGGACATTAAAAATGGGTTGTAGCTAGGTCTTCCAGCAAGACAATGACCCAAAACATACAGCCAAGGCAACAAAGGAGTGACTCAAAAAGAAGCACATTAAGGTCATGGAGTGGCCTAGCCAGAAAACTTATGGAGGGAGTTGAAGCTCCGAGTTTCCAAGCAACAATCTCAAAATCTGAATGATTTAGAAATGATCTGCAAAGAGGAGTGGACCAAAATTTCTCCTGATATGTGCAGAAACCTCATCATCGACTACAAAAAAGTCTGACTGCTGTGCTTGCCAACAAGGGTTTTACCACCAAGTATTGTCTTGTTTGCCAGAGGGATCAACTACTTATTTCTCACTGCAAAATGCAAATAAATTTATATAATTTATACAATGTGATTTTCTAGATCTTATTTTTGATATTCTAAACTTACAAAATCAGCAAGGGATCAAGTACTTATTTCCCCCACTGTATTCCAACTCCAAGCTGTATAGACTTGAATACTTATTGAATGAAGCAGATCAGGTGATGTGTATTCATGTAATCAGGAAGGGTGCGACCAAAGGATACAACACCAGTTTATCAACATGTGCAGAATTACTAGACAGCTTGTTTTCTTCAGACAAAATGGACCAAGAAAAGATTTAACTCTCTGAAAAATCAAAAATTGTGATGCAGCACTCTTGAAATTGCTAAGATATTGGGGCGTGATCACACAACCATCAAAAAAACCTTGTTTATTAGCAGGACAATGCTCCATTAAATGCATTGAAGTCTCCACTGCTTGGCTGCCAGTAAAGGCTTTGTAGATGAAAGAATAATGACTTGTCCTCTCCCTCACTTGTCTTAAACTCTGTTGAATACTTGTGTGCCCTTCTAAAAATGGGAGATTAAGGCCATGTGCACACGTTCAGTATTTTTCGTGTTTTTTTCGTGTTTTTTCGCTATAAAAACGCGAAAAAAACGCTTACATATGCCTCCCATTATTTTAAGTGTATTCCGCATTTCTTGTGCAAATGTTCATTAAATTTGCGGAATTGCGGGGATCCGCACACCTAGGAATGCATTGATCTGATTACTTCCCGCACGGGGCTGTGCACACCATGCGGGAAGTAAGCGGATTATGTGCGGTTGGTACCCAGGGTGGAGGAGAGGAGACTCTCCTCCACGGACTGGACACCATATAATTGGTCAAAAAAAAAGAATTAAAATAAAAAATAGTGATATACTCACCTTCGATGGCCCCCCGAAGTGTTCCCGCCTCCTGCGCTGCATGCTGCCACTTCCGTTTCTATAGATGGTGTGGTGAAGGACCTGCAATGACGTTGCTGTCTTGTGATTGGTCGCGTGACCGCTCATGTGACCGCTCACGTGACCGCGACGTCATCGAAGGTCCTGCACACACCATCTATAGGAACGGACGCCGCTGAGGAGATCGGCTGTCTGCAGAGGGTGAGTATAACCATTTTTTAATTTTTTTATTATTTTTAACATGATATCTTTTTACTATTGATGCTGCATAAGCAGCATCTATAATAAAAAGTTGGTCACACTTGTCAAACAGTATGTTTGACAAGTGTGACCAACCTGTCAGTCAGTTTTCCAAGCGATGCTACAGATCCCTTGGAAAACTTTAGCATTCTGCAAGCTAATTACGCTTGCAAAATGCTAAA
The DNA here is from genome assembly GCF_051348905.1 of Ranitomeya variabilis. NCBI lineage: Eukaryota > Metazoa > Chordata > Amphibia > Anura > Dendrobatidae > Ranitomeya > Ranitomeya variabilis. Next base: position 388,806,821 of record NC_135232.1, read on the forward strand.
AAAACACGAAAAAAACGGGAAAAAAACGCAAAAATAAATGGGAATTTCTTGCAGAAAATTTCCGGTTTTCTTCAGGAAATTTCTGCAAGAAATCCTGACGTGTGCACATACCCTTACAGTGAAGGAGAACAGTACACCTCTCTGAATAGTGTCTGGGAGGCTGTGGTTGGTGCTGTCCAAAAAGTTGATCGTTAACAGATTAAGAAATTAGCTCCATGAATGGAAGGCTTATGACTATTATTGAGAAGAAGGGTGGCTATATGGGTCACTGATTTTTTTTATATCAAATGTATTTTTGTACATTGTGAGTTGTTTGGTTAATATTCTCACTTTAACATATGAAAATAAATAACTGAGATTTAGTTGCATAACAATTCTGCACACTAATAGTTTCCCAATAATTCAGCACACATGGATATTCTAAGAAAGAAAAAATCGCTTTTAATTTCTTAAATATTCAGGGTTCAAGCTTAGTAATCTTTTGGATTGATCGAGAAATTTAAGTCTGCAATAGCTTTACACTTATATAATATTTTGTACTTAGTATTCCAAAGCATGAAATGGCAGGATAGGCAGTTACCTATGGCAGATGTGTTTGCCATTGACAAAGGAAGCCCCCACCTTTTGTTAAGCCTAACTGTTGGTATTAATTATGTCACTTAAGGTATTAAACAGAGTGGATCAGAGGCATCTCTCATCAGTCATTACAGCAGGAGCCAGGGTGTCAGTCACGGACAGACTCCCACTGTGGATAGCACAGGCATAAAACACAACATTGTACATCATGGTGTCAAATAGTATTAAACTTTAGCATAATAGCTATACATAGACCATGACACTATTTTATTGAGGCATAACTCACGATGAAAACTAGTCACAAAGAAACACAGTAAATAGATCACGATACTCGCTGAACGGGTTTTTCATAATGTACCCATTCCGGTGGTATGGTCTCCCATTCTATAGATATTGGGCTTCACTTTTACCCGGCTCCAGCCAAAACTGTCTTTATCGTCTTGATGAAACTTGCAGAGATCAGTCTCAAAGTCACAGCCAGCTTCTTCTGGATTGAATACTGCCCCTATAAAATACATTAGATCTCAGAAGGAATGTTGTAAAAAAACGCATATAGTGTCATTCTTTATTCAGAACACAGCTGTTGTTGCAGTCCTAAAGGGTATCCGTACTTTCAAGCATCTTTTCAGAACAAACTGCCCGGTGTGACTACAATAAATAAAAATAACACTATTTCTGTGCATTACGTGATTTGTTTCTGGCATTCTCACCAGTATTCCCTTTCTGCAGACTCAATCTCTAATTTGCAATCTACTCTAGGCTTGTGGGTGGAGCCTAGCTGCTATGAGATCTCACATACACAGCACTGTACTCAGGATTTCTGCTGTTCATTCCATTCTTAGAACTCAAGAGACAAGCAGCAGCATTGAGGAAACTACTGTATATAGCAGCTGTGATCAGTGTAGATATGAATCCAGCTCTGTGTGAGGTAAAAGACTTATTAGAAGGCTCAGCATTATTTTTCTGTACCTTCCTCTGCTTGTTTTCTCTCCTTGCTCCTCTCTCTTCCTCCCCCCTCCATATAGTATAATGGGCTTTGTCATGTTAAACCATGGTGAGCAAGCAGTCCATCTTCTCTGAGCAAGACAGATTTGGGCTGTTCTTTTCTGAGTAGCAGACAATTTCAAAAGCCAGGGGGAGTGAAGTGGTTTTATAATTGGGAAAGCAAGCCAATTTTTCTGATAAGATATATTACAAACTTTCTTGTTTGTTCACCTAAACTATTGATTTATGCAAAGTCTGTTGAAACTACAGTTATATTTTAAAGAACAAAACAGGCAGATAAAGGTGTTGATGTCATTCCACATGTTCCTAGTTACTTTCATATTTTACAAAGAATAAATATCAAAGGGAAAGTAAATGCAATACGAGATCAGGAATTAATATTTTCAACATTCATCTGCTTTTTCAATGACACCAGACATATGTCATGGGGATTGAATACAATATATTGCTGTTTATCTAGATAGTTTACAACAGCCAGATTTTTATATGCACTACTTATCAATTTTTCAAGCATAGGATTATGCTTGGAAGTGGTGAGCATGACTTATAGACTATACACTTCATTCCTATTACAGGGTTAATGTTTGTCAGACTCTCCCTGAGCTTCTGTCTTTAGATTAATAAGCTCTCTGGTGTGCATCTCATCAGGAAATAATATTAAAGGGGTTATCCTGTCAAATAATATTAATAACTTATCCTTAGGATAGGTAATCAACAATGGATCTATGGGTTTCTAACACCACCAGTAATCAGCTGCTATTTGTTCCAGCAGAAGCGGATGTAAACTCATGGAATGAACTGCAAAGTGCAGCTGAATTCATTGTGTAGTGGCAACTGCCGGGTACTACAGCGCAGCTCCTATCAAAAGAAGAGAACCAATTCTGCAGTACTTGGTAGCGGTCACTACACATTGAAAAGAGCTGCAGATATGCGCCATGTGTTTACATCCAGTGGCTTTCGGAGCAAACAGCAGCTGATTGTAGGGGTACCATGTGTTGAGCCCCCCCTGATCAGAGATGGACTACCCTGAAAAAAACATCAATATTAAATAACGGGACAAACCCTTTAAGTGATTTGTCTCATTATAAGTTTTATGCTACATCTTAAAAACTATTCCTAATTCCTCTGCACTATTTCAAACATGACAAAATAAAGAAAGATTAGTTTTATCTGTCTTCCATTAATTAATGCAGTCAGTATTTTTCTCCATTTTGCTCTCAGTAAGCCATCCCTATAGAAGAAGAGACACCGAGATGGATTACAGGACATGGGGCAAGGTATGCATCTCTACTCGTGCTCTACTGTCTGGCAATTCACATACCAGAGAGGTAGGTTTTCAGTTCAGTGCACGCAAACCACTAAACCATGGCACGGGAAGAGAGGGCAATGAAGTTACAGCACCTATAGTACTGGCAGAATGTTAATGACAAGAGGTCACACTCTTGGGGCTTGCTCACACTGTCATATATTCTCTCATGCAAGAGAATTGGGCTGATTTATCCTACTGAAACTAGGATCATTAAAGGGTTATTTCAATCTTCATAATATTGTTGGATATTCATTGTAATACTAAGTGAATTTTGCGATTTGCTGCTTATTAACCTTTGTGTCTGTAATTGAGATATTAACAGTTTTCTTTACAGCTTGTTGCCTAGGAGACCGACCACTGCTATCTGGCTTGTAAGCACTGCGCTGAAGTTGGCAGGTAATAGGAAGTAACAGCGCACTCCAGCTATTCTTGTCTTCTTAAAAACATTGCTTACTATATCATTAGGGAAGGGCTTGTAAGTAGTGATGAGCGAGTGTGCTCCTTACTCGAGTTTTCCGAGCATGCTCAGGTGTTTTCCGAGTATTTTGGGTGTGCTCGTAGATTGTTTGAGTCCCCGCAGCTGCATGATTTGCAGCTGCTAGACAGCCTGAATACATGTGAGGATTCCCTAACTAACAGGCAATCCATGCATGTGTTCAGGATGTCTAACAGCCACAAATCATGCAGCTGCAGGGACACCAACATAATCTACAAGGACGCCTAAAATACTTGGAGAACACCCGAGCATGCTTGGAAAACTCGAGTAACGAGTCACTATTCACTACTTGTAAGCACTACACATGTTCCAATGTCTAGCAGGGGTAATCGGTCTCCAAGGCAACAAAACACAGAAAAGTGTTCATATCTCAAGAACAGATTAAAACTTTAATAAGCAGTAAATTGCAAAATTCCTTGTATGTACAAACACTATTCAACAATACACATTTACAATATGAGTATGGGAAAAACCCTTTAAGCTTCTACTCTGATTTTGGGTGAAAAAACAGGTATGTGGTGATTTTTTTTAGCATTTCAGGGGAAAATGTTCTTTGAACCTTTTACAGTGAAGACAGATCTATTATAGATTGCATTTGTGTCCTTGACTGTACTAGGTTGTGATGGAAAGAACTTGGCGGTCCACATGACCTAACAATGAGATCAGTTAGTTTGTATGCCAAATGTAAAACTATTTGCCAAAACCGAATAAGCCTTGAAAAAAAAGTTTTTTGAAAATGCAACAGACTGTCTAGATATTGTATACAGTACACAGTTACATAAGCTATCCCTCCTGGCCTGATGACATAATCTCTGTTATGGAGGCATATATCACGCAGTGCACGCGACCCTGAGAGCGGCCACCACTCTTCCATTCCTAACCGGCCAGCAGACATGCATAGCTTACATCTGGAAGGTTTGCGATTTCTTTATGATGAAAGGCATGTTACTATGGGATGCTCTTATCATAGCACTCTACGGTCAAAATATACAAGAAGTATCTCATTTTGTAATATAAACCTTTTTTCACCTAATTAAATAATTAATTTATTATGTGTGCAATTATCCAATTCATTCTTGTTGCCAGGACTTTGTCCAAAGCCATATATCAGTCTAATGTTTAGAAATGAGCGAATCGATTCATAAGAGCCTAATCCATGCGGGAGCCATGAGAACAGCCTCCAACATTCCGGCCTCCCCAGCTCCTCCTCTGATTAGCCTAGCCCGGCATGTTGCCTTGGGTGCGTTGCATGTCACGAGTAATGAAAGAAGAGCAGGTAGGAGGCGTTTCGCAGAGCTTCTGCCTGACCAGGGTAATTTGATCAACTCTAATACTGTGTGTAATATCTCTACATAGAATTTAGCTTAAAGGGGTTGTCCAGCTCAAATCGTTAAGTCTGCATTCACTCTGTGTGACTGTAGACTTATGAATCCCCCCAGTCTGTGCACTATGGGGATCCACCGGTTTCTAAGCTAGGACTGGAGGGTATATATAAGTTACTGTATATACATTCTCCCGGCCAGAACCCGACAGCTGGGCATGGCCTCACTCAATAGACTTGTAGACTAGTGTATGGACGCAAGGCTGCGCCCACTGGCCGGGCCCTGGCCTGGAGTATGTATAACTCATACTTACCCCCCAGTCCCTGCTCAGAAACTGGCAAATCCCTGCAGCGCACAGTGCGATCACTGGGGGGATTCCTAAGTCTGCAGTCACATAGAGTGAACGCAGACTTAACGATTTGGACAGGGCAACCCCAAGGAATAGTGGATGTAGAAATCTCCGAATTTATGTTACTAAGGCTTGAAAAATTGATTAAGAAAAAAACTTATTAAATTATTTTTAATGTATGTTTCTTGAAAATTTTTATAGGTGGATAAGTCATTGTAATTGTTACTTCATTTGATAATTATACCACATGCCTATATGGAAAACTCTGTCTCCTCCGCTGTCTGTAAGGAATTTAGACAGTAAATTTATGTCATACTTGGACTAGATCATCTTCTAATGGTACATTTTAGATATGAGAAAAATGCAGAAAGTAACATTCTGTAGTCAAAAACTGAGCCATAAATAGGTAGACAGACATAGGTAACCCATACCTCTTTCTTCAGTGCAGTATTCAGCAGAAAATGAAATATCATCCACAGCCACATAACCTGCTTGGATGCCATTGAATGCAACTTCAAAGACAATCTGAAATATGGAAACAACATTTTAATTTTGGGACAGAAATGACATTTTAAAGGGTTGTCATCTTTGGACAATCTCTATTGGTCAGGCACTAATCTGAACACAGGCTGTCCTGCTACTGTAAACCCCTGAGGATAGGTGTAATCTATGGGAAACTCAGCACCATGTGTTTCATTTTCAGCTATACTCAAGGGGAAACTATAAATTAGATGGTGCTCATCGGAATCAAATTACTATCATGTGTTGGGTCCTTCTGCAGTGGCTACTCATTTCAAACTTCTGAATGGAGGACCTTATCCTTGGACAGTGGTGTTCAGACCTTCAATGATTGTCAGAGTTGGTTATGTGCTTAAAAGGAAACTAACCTAATATTAAAACAAGGAAAGATGAAGGGATTACATCATAAAATCTACTACACATATACAGTATCCCACAAAAGGGAGTATACCCCTTGCATTTTTGTAAATATTTTTTTTTATATATTTTCATGGGACAACACTGAAGATATGACACTCTGATATAATGTAAAGTAGTCAGTGTACAGCTTGTCTAACAGTGTAAATTTGGTGTGCCCTCTAAATAATTCACACAGTCATTAATGTCTGCACCGCTGGCAACAAAAGTGCGTACACCTCTATGTGAAAATTGCCAAAATGTGCCCAAATTGTCAATATTTTGCGTGGCTTCCATTATTTTCAAGCAGTGCCTTATCCATTTGAGGATGCCCCACAGATGTTCAATAATGTTTAGGTCTGGAGACATGCTGTGCCAGTCCAGGACTTTTACCCTCAGTTTCTTTAGCAAGGCAGTGGTCGTCTTTTAGGTGTGTTTGGGGTCGTTATCATGTTGTAATACTGCCCTGCGCCCCACTTTCCGAACTGAGGGGATCATCCTCTGCTTCAGTTTGTCACAGTACGTGTTGGTATTCATGGTTCCCTCATTGAACTGTAGCTTCCCACAAACAGCAGTACTCATGCAGCCCCAAACCGCGACACTCCCACCACCATGCGTAACAATAGAGAAAACACACTTGTCTTTGTACTCATCACCTGGTTTTGTGCCACACACACTTGACACTATCTAATCCAAGTAAGTTTATCTTGCTCTCATCAAACCACAGGACATGATCCAGTAATCCATGTCTTTAGTGTGCTTGTCTTCAGCCAACTGTTTGGGGGCTTTCTTGTGCATCATCTTTAGAAGACGCTTCCTTCTGGTATGATAGCCAAGCAAACCAATTTGATGCAGTGCGCTGTGTATGGTCTGGGCAAGGACAGGCTGACCCTCACTCCTTTAACCTCTGCAGCTATGCTGGCAGCACTCATACGTCTATTTTCAATAGACAACCTCTGGATATGACACTGAGCACGTGCACTCAACTTCTTTGGTGGAGGACAGTTTTCAGTGGAACCTGTCTTGTTAAACCACTGTATGGTTTTGGCCACCATGCTGCAGCTCAGTTTCATGGTGCTGGCAATCTTCATCATAGCCTAGGCCTTCATAATGTAGAGCCACAATTCTATATTTCAGATCCTCAGCGAGTTCTGCCAGGAGGTGCCATGTTGAACTTCCAGTGACAAGTATGAGAAAGTGTGAAAGCAATAACACCAATTTTAACACACCTGCTCTCCATTCACACCTGAGACCTTGTAACACTAACGAATCACATGACATCGGGGAGGGAAAATAGCTAATTGGGCACAATTTGACCATTTTCACTTAGGGGTGTACTCACTTTTGTTGCCAGTGGTTTACACATTAATGGCTGTATGTTGAGCTCAGAGGCCACATCAAATTTACACAGTTATACAAGCTGTACACTGACTATTTTACATTGTATCAAACTGTCATATCTTCAGTGTTGTCCCATGAAAATATATAATAAAATTCTTACAAAAGTGTGAGAGGTGTACTCACTTTTGTGAGATACTGTATCAAATAAACCTACCTCTAATGGGTATAATGCATTTAAATCAACCTCAGCCAGGTTCCATTCTCCTTGTCTCACATCATTCATTTTCCAGATTTCCTCATAGGATCCATGTAAGTCTCTAGTATAGACCATAAAAATATTGCTACTTTCACGATGAAGCTGGTAATAAAAGGAAAGGCAGCCGGATATGGGAGTAACAATCATAGGAGACACCAACTGTGCTACTTCTTGGAACTGCTTGGCATAAACAGAGTCAACATACATATAGTGTCCTGTTAAATTAAAAAAGAGAGATTGGGAAAGGTGGCATATCATTTTTTTATTGTCTATTTATAGCATGATCAGCATGAGTATCTGTATGATCCCCAAGAACAACTTCTTACTTTATGTAACAATACTGTATATTATCCTTAGAACACCAACTTACACAATATCCAATACTTAGTGCGTGCAACAGAAATTAAGTATATACCCTACAAAAATGCCACACCTTATAGACAGTTAAAATATGTAATTTATTAGATTATTTCAAATCATATTCCCCTGAGGAAGCCAATGAGAGAAACGCGCTTTGGGCATAGGTAACCAGAGATTTTTGGGTAAATTATCTATCTGCCATCCTACTATTTATCTGTTATTGGACATGATCTAACATGCTTTTGTAACACTGCATTATCTATATATAGCAGTTCCTTAGCACTTGCGCTTTTTACTTACATGAATGTTTTCCATATATAGCCCTGGCAAAAATTAAGAGACCACCACATCAAAACCCTGTCATGGGCAGTCCAATCTCCAGACCTGAACCCAATTGAAAACCTCTGGAATGTAATCAAGAGGATGATGGAGAGTCACAAGCCATCAAACAAAGAAGAACTGCTTACATTTTTGCGCCAGAAGCAGTGTGAAACCTGGTGGAAAGCATGCCAAGACGCATGAAAGCGGTGATTAAAAATCATGGTTATTCCACAAAATATTGATTTCTGAATTCTTCCTGAGTTAAAACATTAGTATTGTTGTTTCTAAATGATTATAAACTCGATTTCTTTGCATTATTTGAGGTCTGAAAGCCCTGTTTTCTCTAAAGAATTTTGACCATTTTTCTTTGTCAGAAAAAAATTACAAAAATTATTGCTTGGAAATTCGGAGACATGTTGTCGGAAGTTAATAGAATAAAAGAGCAATTTACATTTTACTCAAAAATATACCTATAAAGAGAAAAATCAGACAAACTGAACATTTTGCAGTGGTCTCTTAATTTTTGCCAGAGCTGTAGGTATGGTTTGTTATATTCCTACTTGGTAGTTACATTTTAGTGTGTATCACTTACTATGAGAGAATTTATACACTCGCACTTTTGTTTTAGAATAATTTTTTCCCATGTAACAGATATACATCTGGTCTATTAAATTAATTGAATGTTGTGTCATTTTTAATTTAAGATTTTTTTTATCATGTATATTATTAATACACCCTGATATACATGTGGGATTTCCCTAACAAACAGGCAATCCCTACATGTGTTCAGACTGTCTAACAGCCAGAAATCATGCAGCTGCGGGGAGACAAACATAATCTACGAGCACACCCAAGATACTCGGAGAACACCCGAGCATGCTTGGAAAACTCGAGTAACGAGCACACTCGCTCATCACTATCAACCACCAATTGTGCAAGTTCTCCCACTTAAAAAGATGAGCGAGGCCTGTAATTGACATCATAGGTAGACCACAACTATGAGAGTAAAAATGAGAAAACAAATCCAGAAAATCACCTTGTCTGATTTGGCAAGATTTGTTTTTCAAATTATGATGGAAAATATATATTTGGTCATTAACAAAAGTTCATCTCAATATTTTGTTATATATCCTTTTTTGGCAATGACAGAGGTCAAACGTTTTCTGTAGGTTCACAAGGTTGGCACACACTGTTGGTGATATGTTGGCCCATTCCTCCTGTCGCTTGGCAACATGGACTTTCAACTCCCTCCAAAGGTTTTCTATGGGGTTGAGATCTGGAGACTGGCTAGGCCACTCCAGGACCTTCATATGCTTCTTACAAAGCCACTCCTTCGTTGTCCTGGCGGTGTGCTTGGGATCATTATCATGCTGAAAGACCCATCCATGTTTCATCTTGCTGATGGAAGGAAGTTTGCACTCAAAATCTCACGATACATGGCCCCATTCATTCTTTCATGCACATGGATCAGTTGTACTGGTCCCTTTGTAGAGAAACAGCCCCAAAGCATGATGTTGCCACCCCCATGTTTCACAGTATGTATGGTGTTCTTTGGCTGCAACTGAGCATTCTACCTCCTCCAAACACGACAAGTTTTGTTTCTACCAAACAGTTCTACTTTGGTTTCATCAGACCATATGACATTCTCCCAATACTCTTCTGGATAATCCAAATACTCTCTAGCAAACTTCAGATGGGCCCGAACATGTACTGGCTTAAGCAGGAGGACATGTCTGTCACTGCAGGATCTAAGTCCCTGGCGGTGTAATGTGTTACTGATGGTAGCCTTTGTTACTGTGGTCTCAGCTCTATTCAGGTTATTCACTAGGTCCCCGCGTGTGGTTCTTGGATTTTTGCTTATCGTTCTTGTGATCATGTTAACCCCACTGAGAGATCTTGCGTGTAGCCCCACATTGAGGGAGATTATCAGTGGTCTTGTATGTCTTCCATTTTCTTATTATTGCTCCCACAGTTGAGTTCATCACACCAAGCTGCTTGCCTATTGCAGATTCAGCCTTCCCAGCGTGGTGCAGGGCTACAATTTTGTTTCTGGTGTCCCTCGACAGCTATTTGGTTTCCACCATAGTGGAGTTTGGAGTATGACTGTTTGAAATTGTGGACAGGTGTCTTTTATACTGAAAACAAGCTCAAACAGGTGCCATTACTACAGATAATGAGTGGAGGACAGAGGAGCCTCTTAAAGAAGAAGTTACAGGTCTGTGTGAGCCAGAAATCTCCCATGTTTTGAGGTGACCAAATACTTATTTTCCACCATAATTTGCAAAATAAATCTTGCCAAATCAGACAAGGTGATTTTCTGGATTTGTTTTCTCATTTTGACTCTCATAGTTGTGGTCTACCTATGATGTCAATTACAGGCCTCTCTCATCTTTTTAAGTGGTAGAACTTGCACAATTGGTGGCAGACTAAATACTTTTTTTTCCAACTGCATGTCTTATGATATGCTTTTAAATAATCTAATAAATTACCGTATATATTTTAGCTATTTATAAGGTGTGGCATTTTTGTAGGGTACATAAGATATTATACTTACCAAAGTCAGTGCCAAGTGTGTGGTCTCTAGGCATAACAGCCTGAGCATTTCTGATGTTGCCTCCTCCAACAAACCAGTTTACATTTGGGTTCCAGCTGTTTACGTAGCCACAGAGATGGTTTTCTTCAAAATCACACTCTGCAACGATATAAAAGAAGTCAAAATGTTGATAATTACATACATAGATCATAATTAATATGATGCGATTCATCATAGGAGGCATTCTCTTTATGGATATTTGGAAAAAACAATGATCCTTGAGTGTCCAGACAAACTATTACTTTGTATGTAATAAAATATCGCAGTGCCTCCAAACTATTACTTTGTTTTCTGTGGCAAGAATATGAAAGGCTGAATTATAACCATGTAATTTATTATAGGTTTATTATTCCTTAGCTCTCCTTTCCCCAGTTGTGTTGCTACAGTGGATATACTGGCCTTTACATTTTCTTTTACATTATACACATGAACAAAAAAAATGCAGAATTCTTAATATGAAGCCTCATTCAATAGTCCATTTTTCTTGAACTTACAAGTGCTTCTCACAAAATTAGAATATCATCAAAAAGTTAATTTATTTCACTTCTTCAATACAAAAAGTAAAACTCATATATTATATAGTCATTACAAACAGAGTGATCTATTTCAAGTGTTTATTTCTGTTAATGTTGATGATTATGGCTTACAGCCAATGAAAAACCAAAAGTCATTATCTCAGTAAATTAGAATACTTTATAACACCAGCTTGAAAAATGATCTTCAAATCCGAAATGTTGGCCTACTGAAATGTATGTTCAGTAAATGCACTCAATACTTGGTCGGGGCTCATTTTGCATCAATTACTGCATCAAAGCGGCGAGGAATGAAGGCGATCAGCCTGTGGCACTGCTGAGGTGTTATGGAAGCCCAGGTTGCTTTGATAGCAACCTTCAGCTCGTCTGCATTGTTGGGTCTGGTGTCTCTCATCTTCCTCTTGACAATACCCCATAGAGTCTCTATGGGGTTAAGGTTAGGCAAGTTTGCTGGCCAATCAAGCACAGTGATACTGTTGTTTTTAAACCAGGTATTGGTACTTTTGGCAGTGTGGACAGGTGCCAAGTTCTGCTGGAGAATGAAATTTCCACCTCCAAAAAGCTTGTCAGCAGAGGGAAGCATCAAGTGCTCTAAAATTTCCTGGTAGACGGCTGTGCTGACTTTGGATTGTGTGCCTCTCCACTCTTCCTCCAGACTCTGGGACCTTGATTTCCAATTGAAATGCTAAATTTACTTTCATCTAAAAACAACACCTTGGACCACTGAGCAACAGTCCAGTTCTTTTTCTCAATGGCCCAGGTAAGACGCTTCTGGCGTTGTCTATTGGTCATGAGGCTTGACACAAGGAATGCGACACTTGTAGCCCATGTCCTGATACATCTGTGTGTGGTGGCTCTTGAAGCAATGACTCCAGCAGCAGTCCACTCCTTGTGAATCTCCCCCAAATTTTGGAATGGCCTTTCCATAACAATCCTTTCAAGGCTGTGGTGATCCCGGTTGCTTGTGCATCTTTTTCTTCCACTCAACTTTCCATTAATACGCTAGGATACAGCACTCTGTGAACAGCCAGCTTCTTTAGCAATGACCTTTTGTGGCTTACCCTCCTTGTGGAGTGTGTCAGTGACTGCCTTCTGGACATCTGTCAAGTCAGCAGTCTTGCCCATGATTGTGGAGCTTACTGAAACAGACTAAGGGGCCTTTTCAGACATTTTGGAAGCCTTTGCAGGTGTTTTTTTTGTTAATTATTTTAATTATTCTAATTTAGTGAGATAATGACTTTTGGGTTTTCATTGGCTGTAAGCCATAATCATCAACATTAACAAAAATAAACACATACAAATAGAACACTCTGTTTGTAATGACTCTATATAATGTATGAGTTTCACTTTTTGTACTGAAGAACTGAAATAAATTAACTTTTTGATGATATTATAATTTTGTGAGAAGTACCTGTATTCTATCATTGCTTTTCACAGATAGAGCATATACCATTGCAACCTGTGGATTTTTGTGTACCGTGTGTACGCAAAAAAATAGCATAGACATATAGTTTTTTATTTGGTCATGGATCAAAATTACCCATTCAAGTCTATGGGTCAACACTGCCATCCATGCGCTGTCGCTTTAAAAATTTATATTTTTTTATGAGAAAATCACTGATAAAACACTGATGGTAAAAATGAATACACTAATGAAAATCAGATCGTTTTTTTGCGTACAAGAAAAATCACTGGCATCTAAATTAAGCCTTTTGCAACTTAATGTTTAACACATTAATGACTTTCAATTTCCATTTTTGCACTTTTGGTTTTTCTTCCAAATCTTCCAAGAGCCATTTAGATTTTTTTTCATCGACTATGACTCCATTCATTTTAACATATGTAGTACTTAAAATGGGTAAGAAATGAGCTGGGTGAAATGGTGAAAAAAACCACTATTCCACCACTTTTCAAAAATCTTTTAATGGTGTAGTGCGATCAAAATATTCTGTGAAAGAGAGGGACACGACCTATGACACACCTATATGTCATAGGTGGTGAAGGGGTTAAAACCGTAGTTTCCAATACATTGCCTATGATTGCACTATGATTATAGTAATGTTAAAATTCTAGTGTTTCTTCATATTTTAGTGGTAAAAGGAAATCTGTCACCTGGTTTTTGCTGCTCCATCTGAGATCAGCATGATGTTGGGGGAAAGACCCTGATTCCAGTGTCACTTACTGAGCTGCTTGCTGCAGATTTGATAAAATCACTATTTTATTTGCTACAGATATCAGAGTTTTCTGAATGCTGAACTCTGTATAGCCCCGCCCACATCACTGATTGGCTGCTTTTTGTGTATAATGTGTTTAGGCAAAAAGCTGCCAATCAGTGGTGGGGGAGTGATTTAATTACCTGGACTACTAGCCCTCTAGTGATAATATCCTGCTGATAAAGTAATGATTATATCACGACTATAGCAAACAGCCTATAAAGTGATTACATTGCATCAGGTTCTCTGTCTCTTCATTATGTTGCTCTCAGATTAAGTGGCAAAAACCTGGTGACAGATTTCCTTTAAAGAAAATTCAGAACTTTGTAAAAAAAAAAAAAATGGCTTGTATAACCATAATCTGAGCCACACAATTTTTTTTATTTTTCAGTCAGGAGAAAACTGGAAGACAATAGTGCAAAATAGGATCTTACCGAGATAGAGACTAGGAGAACGATAGGTGCCGGGATGAGCTCACTTGGCAGGGTTGTGTACCACAACACCAAAGAAAAATCAGTAGATCGGCTGCTACAGATCCAGAATACATACAAAGGAAAGGAAAAACAAGGAGGATGGATCTTTCACTGCGCTGCCGAATACATCATATGATGAAAAAGGAGGCAATGTATTGGAAACTATGATTTTAACCCCTTCACCTCCTATGACATATAGGTGTATCATAGGTCGTATCCCTCTCTTTCATGCAGGCTCCGGGGCTGAGCCCGCCTCTTTCCAGGCAAATGACAGCTGATTTAATCTTTTTACATTTTCATACTTACCAATGCAATATCCAGTGGTCATTTTTAACTCATAAATTGCTATGCTGCTTTTTTCATCAGCTCCAAGAATTCCTTCCAATAAGATCTACAACAGAATTTAAAAAAAAATCACTTTATGCCTAGAATGGAAGATGTTTTTCCCCAAAGATAAAAAGTGCAATACTGCTAACGTTATTTCATACTGGCACAGTTCTAAAGGCACATCTTGGTGAGCACCATGGAGAAGGGCAGATGAAGGAATGCCACCGCGGGTAAATCTAATTCCTTAGGGTAAGTTCACATGACTGTATTTTATGTTATTCTGTTGGGCTGTTCAGATGACGGTCCGTATCCCTGCATGCAGTAGTTTCTTACTGATTTCGGATGAGGCTCGTCTACAAATGCGCAAAAAAACATTGAATCCCATACAGAGCAACCATATAGCATCCGATTTTAACAGATACATTGCGATTCTTTAACATAAAAATAAAAAGAATAAAAAAATAAAAATAAATATAAAAATAAAAACATTACACTCTGTATTTGGTTTTGTAAACTATATTTACTGCTAATATACAAAAACCAATGCCACAAGGATGACAATGCAAAGGAACAATAGTCTGTTCTTTCTGAATGAAAATCTGACACATTTTTTAATACGGTTGTGTGAATTGTTCTTTACTGTTACTGTCTTGAAGCTCTAGGCACAATATTTTGAGAATATACTAAAGTGAAATTTAAGTTAACTATAAGTCTATACACAAATGTTTGTATATAGTTTATTTAATTGTATCTAATGTACGCATTTCTCTCAATAAATGTAAAGTTATAAAAACCTATAATAATTGTTTACCTTGTACTTTTTTGTTGAGTTTCTTAAGTCCATACTTGCTATTAGCCAGCCATCTGACTGTTCCTGGCTTGACCATAGAAGATTATCAAAGCTCTCTCCTTCAGGCCTGACAAAAACATTTAACATACTGGGATTAGGGGAGAACTTTAGTCCAGTAATTTGATAAACCAGTCTAAGACAGCTCCATTCATCAGGCTGGAGATCAGGACTGAGAAGAACAGCCGTCTGTCCTTGAATTCCGCGAGTTGTATCCAATGAAACATAGTGACCTGAAAATGAAAGAAACACAACTCACTATTTGAGATCACGATATGATGAGGATACTTTCTATACTATACATAATTTAGTATGTATTTTTAGAGCTGAAAAGGACAAACCTGTGGGATTAATTTTGTCGATTCTCCAAGGGGTCAAAGGCTAAAAAGAACCAAACTCAACCAAACTCGCTCATTTAATTAAATGGGTCTGCAAAAAAGAGGACAGCATATGGATACCATGTCCTTTTATCACTGACTGGTTGATAGGAGACACTATGGAAACGACCATCTGTTATATTTTCTCGAGCAAGAATAACAGATGACACAAGGACCAAAAAAAATGAATCATGGACCACAAATGGATCCAGTACACTTGATGAAAAACATTCCTGTGTATGAGAACAAGTGACCTATGAATCCAGCTGAAAAATGTTAACATGTTAAAGACTTTGTACCTTTTTTGGGGCCATTTTTGAGAGGAAGTGGAATGTAACAGACGCATTTAAAGCATTATATAGCAATGGTTACCATGTGAATCTACAGTATGATCTGTTGAACAAACTAAACCAAAGCAGCTTACAAAGATACATGTAGACTTACAATTGAAACTCTAGGCTGGTAATTTTATCTTGCACTCTTTCATTATTTCTATTTTTGAGAAGACTAAACAAATTCAGTATTATACCTATAATTGAATAAAAGTATCCGGAAGTAAAACCACTTACATGATAATTACAGCTAAAAAGAGTTTTTCTCCATTAGATGTCACATGCATTTTATTTTTTTATTTTTTTTCATTTAAAATTTTAGAAACAAGAACAGAAAATGTCTCCGTGACTGGAAACATCTATATATTTTTTAATTTCCTCTGGCTTTCCAGAAAAATAACAAAAATAGCTTTGTTCACCTATTGACTCCCGACTCCGACACAACAGCACTGCCTCACTACTGAGCATGTACATAAAGTGCAGCACTGGTTCATTTCAACTGAAAGCCGAGATCCTTAGATCAGGAATAGAACAGACATTTATAGAACATTTCATAACTACTGAACACAATTTATTATATATTTTAGGAGTCAGATCCTATCCATTTTATACCGACTCCGGCTCCACCAAAATGGACACAGACTCTGACTCCACAACTGCAATTCCAACTCCACAGACCTGGTCAGGACTTCACCAGTGCAGTGTCACGCACAGTGCAGGAAGACTAAGTGCAACACAAAGGGATGAGGGGAAGGAAGCCCAGTCACTAGGGAAAGGATGAGTTGAGACCCCCTAGGCAGATCTGAGAACACCCTACCTGCCCTACTATCCCTAAATTGGTTCCTCACCAATCGCCGAGCAGGAAACCTAAGCCATGTATCTCCCTAGAGCTAGGCCCTGGATAAGGAGGGGGAGAGGATGAGCACTGGTAAACCCCCACTGTAAACTAAAGACAAAAGGGTAGACAGACAAGGGGAATGAACTTAGCTTGAGCAGACTCAGAGAGGTAACACCAAACATCCTCAAACAGCTCCAGAGAGGAAGTTAGCCAACTGCTATAGCTCCAAGCCTTCACAGGGGAAAATGTGAATATCACCGGCGACTCTCTGCAGCAGACTGGGGATTTATAAATCCCCAGGTCTAGGTGTGTCAACTAGAGTCAGAGAGAGGTTGCCACTAGGTCCAAAAGTCAGAAGGATTAAGGAGGTGTCTGTAATGCCAAATGCAGAAACCTTCTGCAGCCAGATGCAGAGCGACAGTCTGTTGCATCTGACATGCAGCCTCTCAAAGACCAAGGCAGCAGCAAAAAGGCAAAGCTGGACCTTATGTGGAATGAGTAAAGCTTATTTTATGATTTTTACAGTGGGCACGCCAGAGGAACAAAACTTGTAACAATGTTTCTGATAATATAGGTACAAAATAAGTAGAATGATTAACAAAGTTACAGTATAAAGCACATTGGTACCAACACATGATGACAAGGTCTTCTTCATGCTAGAAGGAATAGTTTTTTTCTAGTAATTTCATCTGGGAAAACAAAATAAAATAGGCTAAATTAATATAAAAGCTCTACGGTATGAGGAGGTGGATAATGGGTTCCTAGTGTCAGCACATACATTATGAGCCAGTTGCCCTCTTGAAGAGATAGTGTGGCTTGTATGCATGTATAAATGTAGCAGGTTGTCCCCACAGATCACAGTCCATATATTGTTTACTAATATGAAATGTGACTACCTATGCGACCTACATGCACTGTTGTCTACAAGCATCTGGCCATATATATTTTATATGGGTGTAAACAATACATTTAATTAAATGTATATAGACTATTCCTGAGTTATGCATAATTTGCATTAATACATTTGCATGCACTGTTATACTTGCAGAGATCATGATTTGGGGCTGCTGTCTTATCTACTAGCACTCTAATCTGGCCTGAATAACAAAAGGGTATTCCCAACATGGACATCAATGATAGATGTCAGTCTTACCTCTGGGACCTACATCTATGTGGAAAACCCGAAAATCACATGCCTAATGTGAGGATTCCTGGTTGCCATATTCAACTGCGTAGGATTGTGTAGACAGGTGGCCTCACATGTGCATGTGCCATAAATATATATACTGCTTTAATGTTCAGTATTGTACAGATATCCCATTTATTTAAAAAGAATGTCCTAATTTTTTTTAAAGGTGTTATCCAGTGAAAACAAGTTAACACTTATCCATGGGTTAGAAGATAATATCCTGAGTGGTGGGTGACCCACCGCTGGATATCGCAGAAGTATATTGCAGAATTTTTATACCCAATGGGCAACTTTTATCGGTTACAAATTGGCACACCTGACCTCCGCTCCATTCATTCCCTACTGGGCTGGCCAAAAAAAAATTGAGAGCAGTGTTCGGCACTCCTATAGTGAATGAATTAAGTGCACGCTGCACAAGCGCACTGCCACTCCATTCTAACAAAGAAAAAAATTCCCCGTTCTGTAGATTGAGGGTTAATACAAGCTGTTGGACCCCAATCAATAATCAAATTGTATAGGTGATATGCCCTTTGAATAATGTCTCCAGAATAATATCCTGAACCCATCAAAATATATAATGGCGAAGCATTTTGAATACATTTACCATAAGAAGATTTTGTACAAGCATTGCCTCTCTTGGACAAATTGTCTTCTTATGCATTCCAAATTAGTACAATCAGGAACATATCATAAGCAGTTATAGCATTCATCTCTCTCCTCAACAAAAACAGAAACTTAACACATTCCTACAGACCCCATTATGGCAGAGGTGGTCAGTCAGACACAGTTCAGGTCTGTCATGTGTTAGGCCGCCGTCACACTCAGCGTAGGGAAATACGGTCCGTATTTTACGGCCGTAATATGCAGTAATTTTCCCAAAACACTGTTCCATATTCAATGCGAGAATGCGATTTTTACGGACAAATGTATCCGTGTGTCATCCGTATGGCTTCCGTACGGCGATTTTTTTTTGCGCAGGCTTGCAAAATGGACAAATCATGGATCCATCGGCTAAAATATTCCTAAGAACATATATACAGTATATATATATATATATATATATATAATTCAGCGCAAGATAGCATAAAAGCCGGTCATTCAATTGCCGGCTTTTGCTATCTCCTTCCCAAACCCGACATGATATGACACATGGTTTACATACAGTAAACCATTTCATATCCCTTTTTAATTACATATTCCTCTTTACTAATGTAACAAGTGTCTGTGTGTAAAATTTTGAAGCTCTAGCTATTAAATTAAAGGGAACCTGTCACCCCCCAGGCGTTTGAAACTAAAAGAGCCAACTTGTGCAGCAGTAATGCTGCATTCTTCCAAGGTGGCTCTTTTAGTTATTGGTGCTGTAACTGCAGAAAGAATCCATTTTGTAATTAGTCCCAAATACCTTTCTTCAGTCCTGGAGGCAGGCGTTTCCCCCCTGCTGCAGACGCCACACAGCTGTCACTCAAATCTTCTTGGCGCCGGGCGCCGCCTCCTCAGCTCTGTTTTGAAATGAGCTGGCGCCTGCGCTCTTTTCTCCTGCCTTGGGCAGGCGCAGTGAGCGCTGCCCGTCTTTCCTCATATGCAGTCTAGCTGACTGCGCCTGTGCGGCCGCCCTGCCTGTGAATCCCAGCCCCGCAGTGTCTTCTGATTTATTCTCACTGCGGGGCTGGGATTCACAGGCAGGGCGGCTGCACAGGCGCAGTCAGCTAGACTGCATATGAGGAAAGACGGGCAGCGCTCACTGCGCCTGCCCAAGGCAGGAGAAAAGAGCGCAGGAGCCGGCTCATTTCAAAACAGCGCTGAGGAGGCGCGCCCGGCGCCAAGAAGACTTGAGTGATGGCTGTGTGGTGTCTGCAGCAGGGGGGGGGGGGGGACGCCTGTCTCCAGGACTGAAGAAAGGTATTTGGGACTAATTACAAAACGGATTATTTCTGCAATTACAGCACCAATAACTAAAAGAGCCACCTTGTCAGAATGCAGCATTACTGCTGCACAAGGTGGCTCTTTTGTTTCAAATGCCTGGGGGGGTAACAGGTTCCCTTTAATGGGCTAAATCCCGGAAAAAATTGGCGTGGGCTCCCTCGCAATTTTCTCCGCCAGAGTGGGAAAGCCAGTGACTGAGGGCAGATATTAATAGCCTAGGGAGGTACGATGGTTATAGGACCCCCCTGGCTAAAAGCATCTGCCCCCAGCCACCCCAGAAAAGGCACATCTGGAAGATGCGCCTATTCTGGCACTTAGCCTCTCTCTTCCCACTCCCGTGTAGCGGTGGGATATGGGGTAATAAAGGGTTAATGTCACCTTGCTATTGTAAGGTGACATTAAGCCAGGTTAATAATGGAGAGGCGTCAATTATGACACCTATCCATTATTAATCCAATAGTATGAAATGGTTAATAAAACACACACACATAATTAAAAAGTATTTTAATGAAATAAAGACACAGGGTGTTTTAATATTTTATTATACTATCAATCCACCTGAAGACCCTTGTCACCTGAAATAAAGTTAAACAAAACAAACAACAATATTCCATACCTTCCGTCGATCAGTCTTGTCCCACGCTGTAAATCCATCTGAAGGGGTTAAATCATTTTACACCCAGGAGCTCTGCTAATGCAGCTGTGCTCCTGTCTGTAAAACTTTGTGAATGAATGGAATGCAGGGGAATGTCCTATAGTTACCTCGAGTCGCGGTGATGCGCCCTCTACTGGATGAACTCATATGAACTCGACCGTGGTAACTTTTCTGAAAAGTTCCCAGGCTCGATATGAGAGACCAGGCACACGCTGCACCTGAGCACAGCGCGGGAGCGCCGCTCTGAATATACAGGTCTGCATCCACTAAAAGGAGCCTCTATAGCGCCGCTTTTTAATTGGAATAAACACAGGTTCACACCATCCAATGAGAGCCTCTATAGGCATAGACATATTCAACACATTGCTGAAGAACATTGCACCGCTGGGACTCTTCCCTCTCTGAGCACTGATCTATAATCTGATAAGCGAACACGTGACAAAGGCTCTGGTTGAGCCGAAACGTTGTTTATCGCATATACTGCAATATTCTGTTACGCTCCTATTAAACGAATGTTATCCTTTACATAATTTATTTACTTGAGAGTGCGGTGAATTTTTATAATTCGGTTATCGGGACCATAGGTCCATTGCACCAGCACCTCACCTTAAATTAGGCTGAGTGCACACCAAAAAATCTTCTCCTTCTTCTCCTTTATAATCGCATAGTCAGCTATGATCTTCTTAGGAAAGTCAAAGGGAATGTGCACATGTGTGTGGAACCCATGCATAAAGCCACAGAAAGATATTAAAAATCTCTGTGTTTCAATGCAGCACCTTATTTGTTTAAGATGTGGGTTTTATCTCGTATTTTTCCATGTGTTTCACAAAATGTAACTCGCATTATGTAATAGAGGGCACTTTGTTGAGCAGATGTTTATGACACTAATGGCCTCTAAGGCCTAACACATGACAGAAGGAACGATTAATCTGAGAAAGCATTTTTCATGCGTCATAAATATAAAATTTAAATACTTTATAGTATTTGGGGGGTGTTCCCTTAAACACTTATTTTTAGATTCGTCTACAATATAAATAATTTATACACCAGACCCTATGTAGGCAGCAAAGTATACACATTATGAGCACAGTTTTTCCAAAGAGCCAACCAATACTTTTATTTAACTGTCCACAAAGTTCTTCCAACTGTGTCTACAACTTATATACAATCACTTAAAGAGTAACCGCTGTCTTAATTTTTATTTTATAAATCAATGGTACACATGAAAATAAGAAACTTTATAATAAGTCTTATCCAAGAAATCAGCATATTTCTCCTCCTGGAATGGTCATTTCAAAATTCTCAATTCATGGGTAAAATCTGTGTTCAGTGAAGACAGAATTTCCCATTACTGAGATTGCTGTTAGTTACTGCCAATAAGATTATATTCACAAAACTTACAAGAAGCAAAATGAGCAAAAACCCTGCTGTAACTAAATAAGTAAAAAGCAAAAGTGCATTTAAAAAACACAGGGTTCTTAGTAATACTGTTTTTGATCAAAAATAGCATAAAAGCCATCCCACCGGTGTGGCCTCCCTCTCTTGAGCTGGAAATTAAATTTAAAGGCTTCCCCAGACTGGAATTCGCAAGTCGGGACCCGGTCCTTTTGTCTGCCCTTATTCACAAGTCAACTCTGACACATGGTAAGGTTTTTAATATTAGACAGTGTAGGACCGTCCCGATCAGGGTCACCTTGTCGATGGTGGGATGGCTTTTATGCTCTTTTTAATCAAACAGTATTACTAAGAACCCTGTGTTATTTAAATGCACTTTTCCTTTTTACTTATTTAGTTACAGCAGGGTTTTTGCTCATTCTGTTTCTTGTAGTTTTTTTATGCTTTATGGCCAATGTGAACATGCGTTTATGTGCTGCATGTATACCAACTTAAACCAAGCTCACATTTTTTGTGTCTTTTAATAAGATTCTATGTATAGGGGAGAGAGGAGGGAGGCACGAGAAACACCGAACTTGAAGATATATTAAAATACAATTTTTATCTACTTTACTAAAATTGCTGTTGAAGTGAAATAAACACATACCACCACCAAAGTATCATATAGACACTTAAAGAGGATACAGAGGGAGGTGCCTGTCCCTATAATAAACTGAGAAAACCCTACCTGTCAGTGAAGGTTGGCACCCTAAATCCTGCGCATTGGCACCCCCGCCCATCGTCAGCTCACCCTACTGGCCCTAATTTGGAGCAGGGGAGAAGGCAAAATATAAAGAAATAAATGGAAATGTCAGAGAATTTAAGTATATGTGTGGCACTTATAGATAAGGGTCAATGATTGACACAGGAGAATTCTCTATTTATGAAATATTACTTACGGTATCTATTCATCCCTGTATTTTTCAAAACAACCCAGCAGCGGAGGTTAGCACCCAAGATGCAACGAGAATGGTGCCCCAGCTCATCAGAGGCTGTCCCTTCTATCCCTTGAATAAGATATAGTTTTAAGGGAGAGGGTAACATAAACTGCTTAGCGTCAACAGCTGCAAGGAAGTGATCACTGCCACAAAAAGTCCGGCACTCAACGCTATCACACAGATGGAAAGAAAAACTACAAATATGCCAGAATTGCCATTTGTGATCTATGACGTTATGTTGCCAAGATAGCAATATGAGCTACTCTGATAAATTAACGTGCTTAGTGCCTTTTTAACATCAAAAGTATTTGAACCTCTCACCAGAATTTGATGTCACCTATAATACACATTCATATGATAGTTCAGAGAAAGGGGGTTCAGAATGACCAGCAGAGCCATAATGAACAAACTGTGACATCACATAAAGAAATCAAATCTACCATAGGGGATTGACCTTGGATGTCCAGCATCATATGGACCTTATGACATTCATCTTTATATCATCTGTCAGCTAAGTCTTTATCAATTACACTATCATTTCACTCCTGATGAACCTCAAAAGAGGGGAAACGAGTCGAGTGTAAGAATGTAAAGATGTTTTTGTCTTTCAAATGTGATTATGCCACAGATTGGTAATTTTGGCAGCTTCACAGAGCTAGCAGATGGTTGTAACTAGAAGGAATATTTCCTATTGTCTGTATATAGAGAGGAAGGAAGGGGGAAGACACAGGTTATCTGAAATGTTACAGCTTGAGTCACATCCATTCACAAACAGCAACCTTTGAATGAGCCAATCTGGGAATCCTGGAAATATGAGCCTATGATCAGGGCTATAGAAAGCTGAGTGACACAAATAGAAGGGGTTCACATGTGAAGACAGCCTGGAAGGCTGATGTCCTCCATCATCCTCTTCTCCATCCCTCAGGACAACAGACGACAACTGTATATGGAAACGTTTAGCTAATTCTGTTATTCCTCCCTTTTTATTTTATAACTGTTTTGCATATTTGTGTGTTGTTTTATTTTTACATTTTTATGTATTTATTGAAAGCACTGTATATTTTTATATTAAAGCTTAAAATCTTTAATAAATTTGACCTTGTATGCTCTAAAAGAATCCAATTGCCTTTCAGAGAATGTGTGACCTTTTGATTGTTTTGCAGTAACATATTTTGGGGACTCCTCACCTCGTATGTTTGATGAGTGGTGGCAGCGTTAAGTAATCGAGACATGCTAAATGTGTTGGGGTGTGATTTATGCTCACTTTATAGCCTAAAACACAGGTTGAGAGCTGGATTGAGTGAGAGGAGATAAATTAACCCATGCATGTGCTTCCTGTCATGTGCTGAGAAGTGTGTATGTGGCACCACCCCTAACACCAGATTCCTTCATATAACCAAGAAGGTCCCTCTCAGATTTTTGCCTGACGAAGGGTATATTACCTGAAACTTTGCTAGTCTGCTATTTACTATACCTCACTCATATGACGTGCCTCATACATATAAGAAAGATCTAATACAGCTATTTGATGCATCTTCCGTGGCTACAAGTGTTCGCTTTCTCTAAATGTCATTATTGATGGTAGAGACTGAGGGCCCAGGTACAGAACTAAGTAGGTATGTGCTGAGGAAATTCTTTAGGAACCACCAGTATTACAGCCAAATAGTCATTCTTGTAAAGTTCTGTTGCACTACTGTTCAAATTACTGTGCTGCCCAACTGAATTATCTTGTGTTATGCTCTTTTGGGGCTATAAATTAAAGCCAGCCTTGAAATAATTTACATCTCCTACTTCTCAGTTTCCTAATTGTAGCTGGGGATTGTCATGATGGGACAACCCATTTAAATGTAAATTGCATGTTCATGAGCTCTGTTGGGTCCACCAAGATCAGTGTGGGTGCTTGCTACTATCTACATTTCAGCATGTTTACCTAAATCACCATGACTCCACCAAGCCCCCTGAGCCCCCTCATTTGCGCACATGCAAATGTAAAACTAAAACTAGGCTTTGACAGGCATAGTCATTCTTGTTATCAAATGAAATGTAAGACTAACAGTGCTCTGTGATGAGAACGTGTGTAGGGGTATTCGACTATTCGTCTAACGCCCTGAAAAATGGTATTCAGACAGAACCCCCTATATAACGGGGCAGACAGCATCACATTGGACTTCACTTGGCCTCCATTCTGTTTCAGTGGAATCCATCTTTTTAGTCAGACACAGAATAATAGTCTCCCACGCTTTTGTGTCCACCTAAAAAGATGAACTCCACCAAAATCAAATCAAATCGTCAAATGGAGTCCAAAGTGACTCCGTCTGCATCATAATAGGAAAGAATCTGCAGGGAATTCTGTCTGAATTCTGTTTTTCTGGGATTTAGAAAAATACCTCTACACAAATGTGAACTGGGCCTTAACTGTACAGAAGGAGAAGACTTCTATCAAAATATGCATAGTAAAATAAACATAACAGTAAAAAAAAGTACACAATAAAATTCCAATTGTTTAGTATCTCTAATTGTATTTAGTCTTAATATATTTTTGTGTTCCACATCTAATATATGAGACATTTATATTAGGCCTGACTCTTGAGGTATACCGACGGTTAGTATTTGTTAGTAATAAAGTTAATATTATAGTTACATGTTGACATAAGACCGCCGGCTATTGCACGTCATTTTGTTATTGCAACGTATAAGAAATGAGTTCTAAATTATGTGTTGATATGTAAATCCTTCTGCAGAAGACAAGAACAGGCATGAAGCACAGTAGTGAATTATATCTGAGTGGATCCCTACTCTCAGAATCCACAAATCTCAAGGTTTGTTTCAAATGGTCTCTTGTTCGACTCACTCTATAAGAATAAGGTTATGTGGAGTTCACAGAGGTATCCCAATGGAAAGGTCAGAAAGGCCAAGTGCGCTTATACTGACAAGACAGCCAAGTACAAAGATGGGAACTGAAATACACAAAGGAAAATATTTTGTAAAAAGGCTCAGGGAACAAGTCCAGAAATGGCTTTGAAGATAAAACCGTGTGCTGAGATTCAGGGTGCATATAGATAAATCAAGAGGTTTTGTGAGGAAGGATGCAGGACAGACAGGCTTTGTATCTGAGCAACCATACAGCCATCTGACAGATGTGTGAAGTGGACTGTCTGTGGTAGGAATATAAAAATATATTTTATAAGAAAGGTTTGTGTGCATGTGGTGATTTACATACTGCAAGCAAATGAGGACCAGACCTGCTCACAGGGAAAGAAGACAAAACCTGATCGAGACCTCACTAGCTTCAACAGCGTGATACAGATCTCAGATACAATTATATAACTACTAGCAGTAGGACGGTCTTTTTAAATCCATATTTTATTTTTGGAGACCTACAGTACTTTCAAACACAATAAAAAAAATTATCATGCACTAGTAGCATAAAGTTATGACAGTCGCATGCAAAGGTTTGTTGCAATGGCAGTGACCACATAGCTCTGGTCAGGGGCGGACACCTACAAAAGAGGGCCAATGTGCAAGAACAGTATATGGGCCCTTCACAGTCCAGTAGCTCATTAAAATACACACTTCAACCTTTGGAGGTAGAATGGGCTTCATTACCCACCTTAACCCTAGGGTCCCTGGTTGCACCAATGATATGTCCGCATCTTAATAAACCCTGTCACCTTCGAAATTCCCCCTAAATTAGTGATGAGGAAATATATTAAAAACTGCTAATTATGAATTACTAATTTTTGCCCCATACCTGTGTCAAAACCACCAAACACATTGCAAAATGTGGCTGCAATGTCCAACCATATCCTCCATATGGCCAGAATTTGGCACCTTTAGGCTTCCATCTCTTTGGGACAATGAAAGATGGACTACGTGGGAAATATTTTCTTGTCCATGACGCTGTCTTTGTAGGTAAAAAAGTAGCTTCACAGAAGAAAATCCAGCTCACCACCTTCAATTCCACGCTTATGGAGCACGAATAGCACCTGGGCAGGGTGCAACATCTAATGAAGCAAGCAGAAAAATCCAGCTCACAGATGAAGTCCAAAAAAGTGCATTTTATTTTCCAAGGTACATGAAGCAAAGATTAAAATTGTGTGTTCACAAAAAAGAGAGAACATGCATCCTTTGACGCGTTTTGAGCGACATGCGCTCTTTTCTTGACTCAAAACGAGTCAAAGGATGCCTGTACTCTCTTTTGTGAACACACAATTTTAATCTTTGCTTCATGTACCTTGGAAAATAAAATTCACTTTTTTGTGAGCTGGATTTTTCTGCTTTCTTCATTAAAAAAGTAGCTCTCCTCCGCTAGTTAAAAAATGAGCACGGCACGCAGGCTCTTCTTCAACGCTGGAAAAAATGCATAATTGATGTGGTGATTGTGCGGGAAAATAAAATGATGTCGCTCTTACTCTATTCAAATCTGTTTTATTTTGAATGGGGAGAATGGGGGGTGATTTGAATGTTTAGATATTCATTTTTTTTAAATATTTTTAAAAACTTTTTTTTTTACCTTTTGCTTGCTTCAATAATCACCATGGGAGACTAGAAGCTGCGATCATCCAGTTGCTTGTGCTACACAGAGCAGGGCTTCTTCTTATGTGGATAAAATGCTCACTTGCTATGAGAACCGACCGCTGGGTGGCGCTCATAGCAATCCGGCAATGACAATCACATGGGGTCTGCTGCAGATCCCGGGTTGTCATGCCAACCCATCAGCGACCCCCACTCAAGTGACACAGGCGCCGATGGGCGGAATTAGTGATATACTTCTGGAGCGAGCATGTTATATGCAGCTGTCAGAGATTGACAGCGGCATTTAACATGTTAACAGAGATTCCGCCTGCGGCTGTTAGGGGCACATGTCAGCTGTTCAAATCACAGCTCACATGTGCCGGAAAAGTTGCAGGCTCATCATCAGAACCCGCAGCAAATATGGGGAGCCCACCATAGACGTAACGATACGTCTAAGGTGGGAAAGGGGTTAGCAACGGGATTCAGTCACACAGGCACGTTTTTTCACTTAAACACAGTCTATTTGGTTTATTATAGCATCATAAACCGGGTTATGCACAGTTCGTTATAAACTCCATAGAACACAACAGGCACCAACCGGTGACATTAAGTTGCAGCTTTGACTCAGATATTTCATATACGGCTTTAACTCACAGTTCAGACACTACACCCGCCAGCCCTCCTTGACTAGTTCCCGGGGGGTGTCCATACGCCGTATCAATGTCCATGTCATATAGCGCACACGACATTGGTTCGCCATTTCTAAACACGCTGGACCTCACTTCATCCAGTTACCGTGGAAGACCGCACAGTTCATCACTATCCATGGAACACAACAAGCACCAATAGTCTGTTCCACTGGCAGATATGTCGCTGCCGTTATGATAGCCCCCCCTTCCCGGGTGTTACCTTTCTGGAGCTCCTGCTCCATATGCTGACCTCGTGTCACTCCTCTCTCTCTCGGGGAAGCTGACTTACAGGGTTCACCAACTTGCCTGGCAGGCACACATCAGTTAGTCCAGAGCCACCGAAGGTCGGTAGCTTCCCCAACACAGACCGTCCAGGTCCACGATCTCTCAGGTGCTCCAGGAAGACTCCACTCACAGGAGCTTCCAATACAGACCGTCCAGGACCACAGTCTCACTGTGCGTTATTCAGGACGTCCATCCCACCTGGGACCGTCCAACACTGGCATATGCTCTTCAGGACGCCTACTCTCGGGACATCCAACACAGGTTGTGCTCTTCAGGAAGCCTACTCCCAAGACTTCCAACAAAGGCTACTCAGTGTGCTATTCAGGACGTCCGTCCCTACTGGGGACCGTCCAACACACAGGCATGTGACCTGTCCGGGTGCTATTCAGGACATCTGTCCAACACCCCAGGCCACCAGGTCCAAAGCCCCCCCACGTGCTCTTCAGAGAGACAACACTCCCAACACATAGGCTCTCCAGGACCTTCCAGGATAGACCATTCAGGTCCACTCTCAGAGAACATGTGACCCACACCCTGGTCACATTATGAAGCTGTAACCACTCACACAAGTGGGAGTGTGTGTGTGTCACTAGTTCAACCTGCCCATCTCTCATAACTAGCCCAGTAAGTTTCCCTTGACAACTAAACAAACACTTGTGGAACTACAGGTCCCAGAACAACAGCATTACTTCAGACTTACCGCACAGACTCCCTCTGCGACACATATCGGCCACATACAATTCTGTCAGTCGCTGTTTCACCACCATTATAACCACACACAACGCCCCCTAGCTGCCACAGGGGTCACTGCATCACACTTTATACAGATTTTACCTCCGAATTGAGAATTTTGATACCGACTGAGAAATATTGTTACATAAAAAAGCAGATTTCTCCTATAAGATATATTACAAAGTGGCTTATTTTCATTTGCACTATGGATTTATAAAATAAAAATTAAAATGAGGGAAAATCTTTAAAATCCTAGCATTTCAGAAGGGGTAATTTGAAAAGAACAATCTGAACATGACTACTGCTTTACCAGCTTACAAAACATGTATCCTTAAAGTGATTAAAGCCAGTGAAGTAACAGTCCAGAATGTATTATTTGACATGTTATTTTTTAAAGGGAACCTGTCAGCAGGATTGTGCACAGTAACCTACAGACACTGTCAGGTCGGCGCCGTTATACTAATTAAAATGATACCTGGGATGAAGAAATCTGTCTTGTGGTTGTTGTTTAGTCTTTATTTTCAGTTTTGAGTTAATGATATGCTCATGCCCCGGGGCGGGCCTGTGAATGGGCTGTGGAGGGGGGTCTTCACGTGGTGCTCTGATTAGCTATTCATAATGAAGACCGCTGACAGGTCACTGGTCCCTCAGTGACCTGCCCCCTAGTTTGCATAATGAATATTATGTATATACTGAGAAAAAAAATCCCCTTCTGCAGGCAGGCGGTGGCGCCTGCGCTGCAACACAATATATATCTAAGGTTTATATAATTAATATGTTTGCGGTCATCCTGATATCCCCCCCCAAAAAAAATCCATTTGAAAATGGTGCCCACTGTGCCTGCGCAGTAGCAGCTATCAGTGATCTGATGGCTGCTACTGCACATCAATGGCACCATCTTGCTAGAGAAAAAAAAATTCTCCTCCAAGATGGCGCCACTGGCAACTGTGCAGTAGGAGCTATCGGTGATCGCCAATAGCTGCTATTGTGCAGGCGCCAGCGGAGCCATCTTGCTAGAGAAAAAAAAGTCCTCCTTCAAGATGGCGCCGATGGCGCCTGCACAATAGCAGCTATCAGTGATGCAGTTGCTGGTGGCGCCATCTTGGAGGAGGAATTTTTTTTCTTTAGCAAGATGGTGCCGTCGACGCCAGCTCAGTAGCAGCTATCGGATCACCGATAGCTGCTACTGCGCAGGCGCAGCGGGCTCCATTTCCAAGTGGATTTTTTTTGGGGGGAATGTCAGGATAACCTCTACAATATTAATTCTATACACATTACACGTGCGATTATGCTGCAGCGCACTGCCACTGCTGGCGCCTGCAAGCAGGTTTTTTTTTTCAATATGTATACAGTCAGAGGTGTATCTAGCCTTTCCTGCACCCGGGGCAAAGGATCAGTTTGGCGCCCCCCCCCCCCCTCCCATATCAAGCCCTGGTGTTAGAAATGTAGATATGTCCAGACACCCCCATCACTAACCCAGTAATCAAAAAAACACACACACAAATCTCTAAATGGATACTCTTCCATACTTTCCCTAGTTCACAATGTAAAAAAATTTTTTATCCCCACATACTGTTGACAAATTTCTCCCCCCCATAAGGTCGTCATATTTCTGCCCCCTATAATGTGCTCAGATTTCTGCCCTCATAATGTCCTCATTTGTGCCCCAATCCCCCCCCCATATGTTCCTCAGATTTCTCCACCAAGTGCAACTGCACTCACCCATCCAGCTCCCTGGCTTTGCTTCAGTCCTCACACTCACACAGTCAATTACATTTACTCCCCCTGGTCCCTCCCTATCCTTGTGTCTGCAGGCAGGCTGGCTCCATATAGCCGACCCCAACCAGCCATTTCTAGCCCCCTTAAATTTCATTAATCTTCGGTGTCTTCAGCTCCATTACCCCGCTGTCTGGAGTTGGAGCACTTACCACCAACGCTGCCTGTGCCCTGTGCGTCTGTGAAGAGCTGGCGTGTGATGTCAGCAGCATGATCATGTGACCTGATCACGCTGCTGGCGCTTCACTGATACGGACGTGCCGGCGGGCACGGCGGTCAGCGGTCAGGGCTTACAAAGAGATCAAGGCAAGCCAAGGGTACTAGCGTCGCTAGAACACTTGGGATTCGGAACCGACACGCAGCACTTTCTCTGAGCCGGCTATCAATTTGACAGCCGGCTCAGAGAACGGGAGAATCTCAGTGTGGGGGCGGCAGAATGCCGCCAACGGGGAGCCTCCTCCTTGGACCGCCGCATCAGGTGGCCCGCTGGCGCCCCCCTGTCGGCTGCGCCCGGGACATATGCCCCGGCTGCCCCCCCCAGATACGCCACTGTATACAGTATATAATGTTCACTATGTAAACTAGGGGACAGGTCACTGAAGGATCAGTGACCTATCAGCAGTCTGCATTACGAATACCTAATCAGAGCACCACATAAAGACCCCTCACAGGCCACCCCGCAGCACTGGCATATCATTAACTCAAAACTGAAAATAAAGATTAAAGAACAACCACAAGAGGGATTTCATCCACCAAGGTATAATTTTAATCTGTATAACGGCGCCGACCTGATACTGTGTGTAGGTTACTGCACACAATCCTGCTGACAGGTTCCCTTTAAGATTTGAATTCTTTCAAGTGGCAGAAAAAATAATGTACCGGAATCCAGGCAATGTGAAATGCCATTATTAATGACCTACAGCCATTATTAACATACGGTACTTACAAAAAAGTATAGTAGGACAGTTAAATCATCCATCATGTATTATGGTATGCTGTTTAGCCTCTTAATTGCCAGAAATGTATGATGCATGATGTAAGAACTGTGCTTTGATCTGTATAATGACTGGTAGTTATAAATGCTGGTTGAG
Source organism: Ranitomeya variabilis (assembly GCF_051348905.1). NCBI lineage: Eukaryota > Metazoa > Chordata > Amphibia > Anura > Dendrobatidae > Ranitomeya > Ranitomeya variabilis. The sequence continues at coordinate 388,838,831 of NC_135232.1, forward strand.
GTTGCAGATGTGTGGTACAGTATGCAGCTGAGTCAAGTAGCGCGCTTGTTGGAGCTACAGCAGTTAGAAGTCCTGCGGCTAGGGTCAAGCCTTTATACAGCGCCATGTAAAGTTTGGGCACCCCTGGTCAAAATTACTGTTATTGTGAACAGTTAAGCAGGTTGAATATGAAATGATCTCTAAAAGGGCTAAAGTTAAAGATGACACATTTTGTTTGTATTTTAGGCAAAAAAAAAGTCATTTGTTACATTTTAAAAATTACAAAACGGGAAAATGGGCAGATGCAAAAGTTTGGTCACCTTTGAATATTTGACAAAGGTTTCAGACCTTAATTAGTCTGTTAGCGTTATTGCTTGTTCACTATCATTTTTAGGAAAGGCCAGGAGATGCCAGTTTCCCAGCTTTATAAAAACCCAGCCTCTTCTAACATTGTACCAAAAAATAGAGTATATAATCACAGCACTCGTACAAATTGAGGAATTTTGCTTCAAGTGAAAAATTTAATACAGGTGGCAAGTGAACTGACAGGCAAATTAACGTTTCGGCCAGTTAATGGCCTTGATAACAATGCCGCCCTTAGAAAAATTTCTCTAGGTTAGAACACGAAATGTCAATATGGATGGTTGGAGTAAGAGTAAATGGACAAAATCCAATTAAGCAAAATTCCTCAATTTGTAAGAGTACAGTGATTATATACTCTACTAGCTGAAGAGCCCAGCGATGCCTGGGCATAGTAAATATCTGTGGTTAGTTATAGCACCTCACTTCTCTTATTTTCCCATCACGCCTCTCATTTTCCCCCTCACATCTTTCATTTTCCCCCTCACATCTCTCATTTTCTCCCTCACACCTCTCATTTCCCCCTCACTCCTCTTATTTTCCCCTCACTCCTCTCATTCCCCCCTCACTCCTCTCATTACCCCCTAACACTTGTCATTTTGACCTCACATCTGTCATTTTCCGATCACTCCACTGTTTTCTCTCATTCCTCTCATTTTGCACTCACACCTTTTCATTTTCACCTCACACCTCTCATTTTCACCTCACACCTCTCATTTTCCCCTCAGTATATACATGTTTGTCATCTTATATATAGTATACACCTGTATGTCATCTCCTGTATATACCTGTGTCATCTCCCCTGTATATAGTATATACCTGTTTGTCATCTCCCCTGTAAATATATACCTGCTGTATGTCATCTCCTCCTGTATATTGTATATACCTATGTGTCATCTCCTCCTGTATATAGTATATACCTGTATGTCATCTCTTCTGTATATAGTATCTACCTGTATGTCATCTCCTCCTAAATATAGTATACTAGATTGTGGCCCGATTCTAACGCATCGGGTATTCTAGAATATGCATGTCCCCGTAGTATATGGACAATGATGATTCCAGAATTCGCGGCAGACTGTGCCCGTCGCTGATTGGTCGAGGCAACCTTTATGACATCACCGTCGCCATGGCCACCATTATGACATCTACTTCGATACTGTGCCCGTCGCTGTTTGGTCGAGGCCTGGCGGCCTCGACCAATCAGAGACACGGGATTTCCAGGACAGAGACAGAAAAACCCTTAGGCAATTATATATATAGATACCTGTGTGTCATCTCCTGTATATAGTATATACCTGTATGTCATCTCCAGTGTATATAGTATATACCTGCTGTATGTCATCTCCTCTATATACCTATGTGTAATCTAATATTTTATATAGTATATACCTGTATGTCATCTCCTCCTGTATATAGTATATACGTGTGTCATCTCCTCCTGTATATAGTATATACCTGTATGTCATCTCCTCCTATATATAGTATATACTTGTATGCCATCTCCTCCTGTATATAGTATATACCTGTAAGTCATCTCCTCCTGAATATAGTATATACCTGTGTGTCATCTGTTCCTGTATATAGTATATACCTGTGTGTCATCTCCCCTGTATATAGTATATACCTGTATGTCATCTCCTCCTGTATATAGTATATACCTGTGTGTCATCTGCTCCTGTATATAGTATATACCTGTGTGTCATCTCTTCTGTATATAGTATATACCTGTATGTCATCTCCTCCTATATATAGTATATACCTATATGTCATCTCCTCCTGTATATAGTATATATCTGTATGTCATCTCCTCCTGTATTAGACCTCGTTCACACGTTATTTGGTCAGTATTTTTACCTCAGTATTTGTAAGCTAAATTGGCAGGCTGATAAGTCCCCAGCCAACAGGAAGCCTTCCCCCTGGCAGTATATATTAGCTCACACATACACATAATAGGCAGGTCATGTGACTGACAGCTGCCGTATTTCCTATATGGTACATTTGTTGCTCTTGTAGTTTGTCTGCTTATTAATCAGATTTTTATTTTTGAAGGATAATACCAGACTTGTGTGTGTTTTGGGGCGAGTTTCATGTGTCAAGTTGTGTGTTGAGTTGCATGTGGCGACATGCATGTAGCAAATTTTTGTGTGTCGAGTTGCATGTGACAGGTTAGTGTAGCAAGTTGTGTGCAGCAAGTTTTGCGCATGGCGAGTTTTGCGCGTGGCGAGTTTTATGTGTGGTGCTTTTGAGTATGTGCAAGTTTTGTGTGAGGCAACTTTTGCATGTGTTGCAACTTTTGTGCATGTGGCAATTTTTCCGCGTGTGCAAGTTTTGCGTGTGGTGAGTTTCCATGAGGTGAGTTTTGCACGTGTGGTGAGTTTTGCGTGAGCCTAGTTTTGCATGTGGCGAGTTTTACATGTGACGAGTTTTGAGCGGTGACTTTTGAGTTTCGAATTTTATGTGGCTAGGTTGGTGTGTGTGTTGAAATGTGCGCTGAGGGTGGTATATGTGTTCAAGCACGTGGTAGTGTGTGGCGCATTTTGTGTGTGTGCTCATATCCCCGTGTGTGGTGAGTATCCCATGTTGGGGCCCCACCTTAGCAACTGTATGGTATATACTCTTTGGCGCCATCGCTCTCACTCTTTAAGTCCCCCTTGTTCACATCTGGCAGCTGTCAATTTGCCTTCAACACTTTTCCTTTCACTTTTTCCCCATTATGTAGATCGGGGCAAAATTGTTTGGTGAATTGGAAAGCGTGGGGTTAAAATTTCGCCTCACAACATAGCCTATGACGCTCTCGGGGTCCAGATGTGTGACTGTGCAAAATTTTGTGGCTGTAGCTGCGACGGTGCAGATGCCAATCCCGGTCATACACACACACATATACACACACACACAGCTTTATATATTAGATTGTTTATGAGACCATCGGCTCCGTTCACTAGCACCGTCATATCCATAAGAATCGAGTGCTAACCATCTGTCTTTTTACATTGTACTAAAAAAAGCACCCATGGTTTCTTCTAAGCAGCTGCCTAGCACTCTGAAAATGAAAATGGTGGAATAAAGCGTTTACAAGCGGTGATATTTCCAAAACGTTTGCAATGCCCCATTTCCTTTTTGTAATTTTTAAAATGTAAAAAAATGACAATATTTTTTATTCTGTCTAATCTACAAAGGAAATCTGTCATCTTTAACTTTAGGCCTCTTAGAGATCATTTCATCTTCAACTTGCTTAACTGTTCACAATAACAGTAATTTTGATCAGGGGTGCACAAACTTTTACATGCCACTGTAGATGTAGAGAACCTGAGACCTGTTAGATCATAATCGATGCCTTGGAAATAGCCTTGGACTTGCTTTTGGAGGGCCTCTACTAAGAAGTACACCTGAAAGACTGCTTCTTGTCCACTACCAATCGAGTGGTGACTACATAAAGAGAAACACCTTGAACAAATTTGTGACACTTGGGCCAGTACATAGAAATGTACACCCTAAAATGACCAGGAGTGTTTGCCTGCCTACCCTACTACCACTTGTGATGAATTTTTTGTGGTCTCAGACACCAAATAATAGGGTGACCTGTGGTGCTAAGTGGTGTTGTGGCCTGAGACATTGAGAGCAGCTGTGGTCTGTATTAATGAGCTATGCCCACCTCAGACTACAGTAAAGATTACACATATAATTTCTGCAGCTTGTGTGCGGCCCATCCTATCAGACAGTGCCTGGTGAGGATTCCCGGTCTCCTTCCCCATAGGCAGGACCTGTGTGGTGCTCAGAGCTGCCTCCGCCTCCTGCTCTTTTTTCTGTGCTTCTCTCCTCCTGATGCACACAGTAGCTCCTGGCCGGGAAATAATGGTGAGACACAAATAGCATCTACTAGTTTGTGCAGAGTGAGGGGAGATGGTGTGTTACTGTGTGGTGTCAGGTTATGCATTATTATGCAATGTGGTGGGCTGGTGGTGGACTATAAAAAGGGTCTGCTTATATGTGTATTATGAGGTGATCGGTGTATGCTATGAGGGGTTGGGGGTCTATCACACTTTACACTGTATGTGTGGGGGATGGGGGATATTACACTGTACTGTTTTGGCCTGAAGAATCCTACACTGCATTGTGTGTTGCACTGTATACTTTGTGGTGCTGGTACGTGTTATGCTGTGAGGACATGGGGATGAATTTAATGTTGTACTGAGGGGTTGTGGTGTGATGGGCTGGGGGTGTTACACTGTCCACTGTATGTGAGGAGCTTTGTGGATTTTCACTGAGTAAATGAGAAGTTTGTGGATCTGGATGACAGCATGCGGAGGCTAAAGGGAGGTCTGCAACAAAATTTCACCCTAAATGTCTGTTTTAATGGGTTGTCCGCCCTTAGGCTACAAGCCTACACTCACTCTATGTGACTGCAGACTTGTGAATTCTCTGCACGCTGTGAGGATTCTTCGTTGATGGCAGCGGTGGGCACGTGCGCCAATTCTTTGGAATGCATTACCCAGGTTAATACGATTAATCCCCAATCCACACAGTTTTATGCGTGCCCTTAAAATGCATTTGTTCAGACTGGCCTACAGCCTCAACGCATTAACCTAACTATCCCTGTGTGGCCCATTCAAAAAACTTAAACAATAACCAGGTTCCTCTCATCATGTTCTCATACACTTTATGCATTTAATAGTATCTGTGTCTGTACTGCTACATACTTAGGCTGTTATCCGGTTCATGCAGCTTTACATGAACACCCGATCCTTACATAATGGCTGGTCCGAACAACAAAAGCAATTGTTACCATCCACCTCTCATGTCTCTCCTTTTTCCTCATAGATTGTAAGCTTGCGAGCAGGGCCCTCATAACTCTTGGTATCTGTTTTAATCTGCGATTATTGTTATGCTGTAATGTCTATTGCCTGTACAAGTCCCCTCTAAAATGTAAAGCGCTGCGGAATATGTTGGCGCTATATAAATTAAATTATTATTGTTATGTGTGATTTTCATACATATGGTCACATGCCGACTAGATGGGAGCAGCCTCACTCAGCGCCAGTGTATTTAGTGAGGCTGGAAATAGTCTAGTTGGAAAGTGGACTGCATACTCAGAAGGGAGGTAAGAACATTTCTAAAACAATCCACAGCGAGGAGATTGGAAAACAAAATCCTCTAAACTGCATGCTCGCAAACGCCAGAAGCCTGACAAACAAGATGGAAGAACTAGAAGCAGAAATATCTACAGGTAACTTTGACATAGTGGGAATAACCGAGACATGGTTAGATGAAAGCTATGACTGGGCAGTTAACTTACAGGGTTACAGTCTGTTTAGAAAGGATCGTAAAAATCGGAGAGGAGGAGGGGTTTGTCTCTATATAAAGTCTTGTCTAAAGTCCACTTTAAGGGAGGATATTAGCGAAGGGAATGAGGATGTCGAGTCCATATGGGTCGAAATTCATGGAGGGGAAAATGGTAACAAAATTCTCATTGGGGTCTGTTACAAACCCCCAAATATAACAGAAATCATGGAAAGTCTACTTCTAAAGCAGATAGATGAAGCTGCAACCCATAATGAGGTCCTGGTTATGGGGGACTTTAACTACCCGGATATTAACTGGGAAACAGAAACCTGTGAAACCCATAAAGGCAACAGGTTTCTGCTAATAACCAAGAAAAATTATCTTTCACAATTGGTGCAGAATCCAACCAGAGGAGCAGCACTTTTAGACCTAATACTATCTAATAGACCTGACAGAATAACAAATCTGCAGGTGGTCGGGCATCTAGGAAATAGCGATCACAATATTGTACAGTTTCACCTGTCTTTCACTAGGGGGACTTGTCAGGGAGTCACAAAAACACTGAACTTTAGGAAGGCAAAGTTTGACCAGCTTAGAGATGCCCTTAATCTGGTAGACTCGGACAATATCCTCAGAAATAAGAATACAGATAATAAATGGAAAATGTTTAAGAACATCCTAAATAGGCACTGTAAGCGGTTTATACCTTGTGGGAATAAAAGGACTAGAAATAGGAAAAACCCAATGTGGCTAAACAAAGAAGTAAGACAGGCAATTAACAGTAAAAAGAAAGCATTTACACTACTAAAGCAGGATGGCACCATTGAAGCTCTAAAAAACTATAGGGAGAAAAATACTTTATCTAAAAAACTAATTAAAGCTGCCAAAAAGGAAACAGAGAAGCACATTGCTAAGAAGAGTAAAACTAATCCCAAACTGTTCTTCAACTATATCAATAGTAAAAGAATAAAAACTGAAAATGTAGGCCCCTTAAAAAATAGTGAGGAAAGAATGGTTGTAGATGACGAGGAAAAGGCTAACATATTAAACACCTTCTTCTCCACGTTATTCACGGTGGAAAATGAAATGCTAGGTGAAATCCCAAGAAACAATGAAAACCCTATATTAAGGGTCACCAATCTAACCCAAGAAGAGGTGCGAAACCGGCTAAATAAGATTAAAATAGATAAATCTCCGGGTCCGGATGGCATACACCCACGAGTACTAAGAGAACTAAGTAATGTAATAGATAAACCATTATTTCTTATTTTTAGGGACTCTATAGCGATGGGGTCTGTTCCGCAGGACTGGCGCATAGCAAATGTGGTGCCAATATTCAAAAAGGGCTCTAAAAGTAAACCTGGAAATTATAGGCCAGTAAATCTAACCTCTACTGTTGGTAAAATATTTGAAGGGTTTCTGAAGGATGTTATTCTGGATTATCTCAATGAGAATAACTGTTTAACTCCATATCAGCATGGGTTTATGAGAAATCGCTCCTGTCAAACCAATCTAATCAGTTTTTATGAAGAGGTAAGCTATAGGCTGGACCACGGTGAGTCATTGGACGTGGTATATCTCGATTTTTCCAAAGCGTTTGATACCGTGCTGCACAAGAGGTTGGTACACAAAATGAGAATGCTTGGTCTGGGGGAAAATGTGTGTAAATGGGTTAGTAACTGGCTTAGTGATAGAAAGCAGAGGGTGGTTATAAATGGTATAGTCTCTAACTGGGTCGCTGTGACCAGTGGGGTACCACAGGGGTCGGTATTGGGACCTGTTCTCTTCAACATATTCATTAATGATCTGGTAGAAGGTTTACACAGTAAAATATTGATATTTGCAGATGATACAAAACTATGTAAAGCAGTTAATACAAGAGAAGATAGTATTCTGCTACAGATGGATCTGGATAAGTTGGAAACTTGGGCTGAAAGGTGGCAGATGAAGTTTAACAATGATAAATGTAAGGTTATACACATGGGAAGAAGGAATCAATATCACCATTACACACTGAACGGGAAACCACTGGGTAAATCTGACAGGGAGAAGGACTTGGGGATCCTAGTTAATGATAAACTTACCTGGAGCAGCCAGTGCCAGGCAGCAGCTGCCAAGGCAAACAGGATCATGGGGTGCATTAAAAGAGGTCTGGATACACATGATGAGAGCATTATACTGCCTCTGTACAAATCCCTAGTTAGACCGCACATGGAGTACTGTGTCCAGTTTTGGGCACCGGTGCTCAGGAAGGATATAATGGAACTAGAGAGAGTGCAAAGGAGGGCAACAAAATTAATAAAGGGGATGGGAGAACTACAATACCCAGATAGATTAGCGAAATTAGGATTATTTAGTCTAGAAAAAAGACGACTGAGGGGCGATCTAATAACCATGTATAAGTATATAAGGGGACAATACAAATATCTCGCTGAGGATCTGTTTATACCAAGGAAGGTGACGGGCACAAGGGGGCATTCTTTGCGTCTGGAGGAGAGAAGGTTTTTCTACCAACATAGAAGAGGATTCTTTACTGTTAGGGCAGTGAGAATCTGGAATTGCTTGCCTGAGGAGGTGGTGATGGCGAACTCAGTCGAGGGGTTCAAGAGAGGCCTGGATGTCTTCCTGGAGCAGAACAATATTGTATCATACAATTATTAGGTTCTGTAGAAGGATGTAGATCTGGGGATTTATTATGATGGAATATAGGCTGAACTGGATGGACAAATGTCTTTTTTCGGCCTTACTAACTATGTTACTATGTTACTCTTGGCACCGGAGAATCCTTACAGCTCGCATTGCACCTAATGTGTGGATTCACAAGTCTGCAGTCGCAGAGTGACTGCAGACATGTAGTCTCAAGACTAGAAAACCCCTTTAATTTAATAATTAAAATCAGTTTTCAAATATACTGAAGTTAAAAATTACCTAGTGACCGCAGCCATGCCCCCTGATAACATCCCATTTTAGTATCCCAGCATGCACTGAGGATTCGCAAACTAAATGTCTTCGGAATGGAAGGAAAAAAAAAAAGCAGGGAGTTACAGTAGAGAGCAGTAGGAAATTTTTATTTAAAGTATTTTAGAAAAGTGATTCAATTATTCCATTAAAGCGATTTAAGATGAAATTCAAATTTGATTTTCGGACAACTCCTTTTACCCCTTCATGCCATGGCCATTTTTATTTTTTCCTCCCCTTCTTCCAAGAGCCATAACTTTTTTATTTTTCCTTCTCCATAGCTGTGTGGAGGCTTTTTTTTTTATGGGGGACGAGCTGTACTTTTGAATGGCACCATTGATTTTACAAAATGGAAATTTTACAATACTGAATACTGGATTTTACAATACTGAAAAACGGGAAAAAAATTCCAAGTACGGTGAAATTGCAAAAAAAATGCAGTTTCACAATTGTTTTTTGGGGTTTTTTATTTACCATGCTTACTATATGGTAAAACTGACCAGGTCAGTGCAAGTACGCAGATACCAAACATGTAGAGTTTATTTTTTATTTAAGTGATGAATAGAAATTTGGCATGATACCCGGTGCCCTCCCTCTCGAAAGCCTGTTCCTTCTTCTCCAAAATGACCAGTGTAAATGCTTGGGAAGTGATATGGTAAGTCTAAAACTCTCCTGTCTTTGCTTTCCATTGATGTGGGATGTTCAAGCACAGATGACAATTGTGTTATGTCCATTCCACGGCAGAAAACATGCAGGGTAGGTATAGTTCAAACTTTCCTCATGCCTCTGTTGTGGCCATCTTAGAGGAGAACAGGCTGCCAAATTGACACAGGGAGGCATCAGTTACAGACTTGATGGGATCAGATTTTATGACTATACAAGGGAAATATATAGTCACAGATTTAGGTTCAAAGGTTGAGGAATGCTGTGAATGCGATATCATAGGGAATGAGTCATCAGAAAATGACTTACTGTTTAAATCAAACTTTTATGTCACATGTATTTTTAAAAAACAATTTCATTTTTTTCATATCATTATCTTTATTAACCCCTTTCTGACATTAGACGTACTATCCCGTCGAGATGGTATGGGCCCGTATGACCACCGACGGGATAGTACGTCTAACACGATCAGCAAGCGATCACAAGGGGAGCGCGGCCAATCGCGGCTGGGTGACTATCACAGCTGACATCCGGCACTATGTGCCAGGAGCAGTCCGTGACCACTCCTGACGCATTAACCCGCGGAACACTGCGATCAAACATGATCGCAGCGTTCCAACGGCATAGGGAAGCATCGCGTTGCTCCAAGCGTCTCCTCCATCCTCCTCCCTGCAGGCCCCGGATCCAAAATGGCTGGGGGGGGGGGCTCCTTCCGGGTCCTGCAGGGAGGTGGCTTGCAAGAGCCTGCTCAGAGCAGGCGCCGGCAAGCCTCCTGCAGCGCCTGTCAGATCGCTGATCTGACACAGTGCATTGAAAAGTGTCAGATCAGCTATCTGACACTTTACCATGATGTCCCACACTGGGACAAAGTAAAAAAAAATAATATTTACATGTGTAAAAAAAAAAAAAAATCCTACAAAAATAATAAAAAAATATTGTTCCAATAAATACATTTATTTATGTAAATAAAAAAAAGAACAATAAAAGTACACATATTTAGTATCGCCGATCCGAAACGACCCGACCTATAAATAAAACTGTCCCACTAGTTAACCACTTCAGTGAACACCGTAAAAAAAAAATTGGCAAAAAAACAATGCTTTATCATCATACATCCAAACAAAAGCTGGAATAACACGCGATCAAAAAGATGGATATAAATAAACATTGTACCACCGAAAACTTCATCTGCAAAAAACGAGCCGCCATACGGCGTCATCAGCGAAAAAATTAAAAAGTAATAGCCCTCAGAATAAAACGATGCAAAAATAATTATTTTTTCTATAAAATAGTTTTTATTGCATAAAAGCGCCAAAACATAAAAAAATATATGAGGTATCGCTGTAATCGTACTGACCAGAAGAATAAAACTGCTTTATCAATTTTACCAAACGCGGAATGGTATAAACGCCCCCCCAAAAGAAATTCACTAATTGCTGGTTTTTGTTCATTCTGCCTAACAAAAATGTGAATAAAAAGCGATAAAAAAATGTCATGTGCCCGAAAATGATACCAATAAAAACGTCAACTCGTCCCGCAAAAAACAAGACCTCATGTGACTCTGTGGACCAAAATATGGAAAAATTATAGCTCTCAGAATGTGGTAACGCAAAAAATATTTTTTGCAATAAAAAGCATCTTTTAGTGTGTGACAGCTGCCAAACATAAAAATCCGCTATGAAAACCTGCTATAAATAGTAAATCAAACCCCCCATTATCACCTCTTTAGTTAGGGAAAAATAATAAAATAAAAAAATGTATTTATTTCCATTTTCCCATTAGGGTTAGGGCTGGGGCTAAAGTTAGGGTTGGAGCTAAAGTTAGGGTTAGGGTTGGGGCTAAAGTTAGGGTTAGGGTTGGGGTTAAAGTTAGGATTGGGGCTAAAGTTAGGGTTGGGGCTAAAGTTAGGGTTAGGGTTGGGGCTAAAGTTGGGGTTGGGGCTAAAGTTAGGATTGGGGCTAGAGTTTACGGTTGGTTTAGGGGTGTGTCAGGGTTAAGGGTATGGTTAGGGTTGGGATTAGGGTTAGGGGGAGTTGGGGTTAGGGGTGTGTTGGGGTTTGGATTAGGCTTAGGGGTGTGTTGGGATTAGGGTTGGAGTTAGAATTGGGAGGTTTCCACTGTTTAGGCACACCAGGGGCTCTGCAAACGCAACATGACGTCCGATCTCAATCCATACAAATCTGCGTTGAAAAAGTAAAATGGTGCTCCTTCCCTTCTGAGCTCTGCCGTGCACCCAAACAGTGGTTTACCCCCACATATGGGGTATCAGCGTACTCAAGACAAATTGTACAACAACTTTTGGGGACCAATTTCTCCTGTTACCCATGGGAAAATACAAAACTGGGGGCTAAAAAAATCATTTTTGTTGAAAAAAAAAGATTTTTTATTTTCATGGTTCTGTGTTATAAACTTTAGTGAAACACTTGGGGGTTCAAAGTGATCACCACAATCTAGATAAGTTCCTTGGGGGGTCTAGTTTCCAATATGGGGTCACTTGTGGGGGGTTTCTACTGTTTAGGTACATCAGGGGCTCTGCAAACGCAACGTGATAACCACAGACCATTCCATCAAAGTCTGCATTCCAAAATGCCACTTCTTACCTTCCGAGCTCTGCCATGTGCCCAAACAGTAGTTTTCTCCCACATATGGGGTATCAGTGTACTCAGGACAAATTGGACAACAGCTTTTGGTGTCCAATTTCTCCTGTTACCCTTTGGAAAATACAAAACTGGTGGCTTAAATTTCATTTTTGTGGAAAATTTTTTTTTTTATTTTCACAGCTCTGCGTTATAAACTTTAGTGAAACACTTGGGGGGTTCAAGGTGCTCAACACACACCTATATAACTTCCTTGGGGGGTCTAGTTTCCAAAATGGGGTCACTTGTGGGGGGTTTCTACTGTTTAAGCACATAAGGGGCTCTGCAAACGCAACGTGACGCCGCAGACCATTCCATCAAAGTCTGCATTCCAAAACACCACTTCTGCCCTTCTGAGCTCTACCATGCGCCCAAACAGTAGTTTTCTCCCACATTTGGGGTATCAGCATACTCAGGACAAATTGCACAACAACTTTTGGGGTCCAATTTCTCCAGATACCCTTGGGAAAATTCAAGATTGGGGGCTAAAAGATCATTTTTGTGGGAAAAAAAAAAGATTTTTAAATTTTCACGGCTCTACATTATAAACTTCTGTGAAGCACTTGGGGGTTCAAAGTGCTCACCACACATCTAAATAAGTTCCTAAGGATGTCTACTTTACAAAATTAGGTCACGTTTGGGGGGTTTCCACTGTTTATCAGCGTACTCAGAACAAATTGTACAACAACGTTTTTTCTGAAAAAAATATGATTTTTTATTTTTAGAGCTCTACATTATAAACTTCTGTGAAGCACTTGGGGGTTCAAAGTGCTCACCGCACATCTATATAAGTTCCTTAGGGGGTTTACTTTCCAAAATGGGGTCACTTTTGAAGGGTTTCCACTGTTTAAGCACATCAGGTGCTCTCCAAGCGCGACATGGCGTCCTATCTCAATTCCAACTAATTTTGCATTGAAAAGTCAAATGGCGCTCCTTCCCTTCTGAGCTCTGCCATGCGCCCAAACTGTTGTTTACCCCCACATATGGGGTATCGGCGTACTCAGGACAAATTGCACAACAACTTTTAGGGTCCAATTTCTAGTGTTACCCTTGGTAAAATAAAACAAATTGGATCAGTAGTACATTTTTTGTGAAAAAAAGTTAAATGTTCATATTTTTTAAAACATTCCAAAAATGTGACTGGTGAAATTTATGTTATCAGCTGTGTATAGAGATGTTAAGTGTCACAATCCTGCCTCTGCTGATACGGAAACTGATGTAAACGCTCTTTGAAAGGACAGGAAGTTAAAGTCTAAAAAAGCTCCACTGGCCAGTGTGAGAGTTGCAACATTACTAATTTTGGGGTTTTTTTTAATAAAGATTATGAAATGAAAAAAAAACATTGCCAATTTTTTTTTTTAAATACATGTAAAGCAAAAAAATTGTTTTAAATTATAGGTAATTTCCTGATGATAGTTTCCCTTTAAAATCTAAAAGGTGTTTTAACGTTATAAAATGACCAGAATTCTCAGAAAGCAACAGAATAGGTAAATGTTCTCCAAAGCAATTTTTAATGCTCTTTTCAAAGAAAAATTCTTTATTTTATACCTAATGAAAATGTAAAACTACATTAAAATATTTTTCATTGTGTTTCCGTAACAATAATAAAATTAAACTTACATATACTCAAGCGCAAGATATCAGGACTTGATGTTCATATGACCTTTACAAGGCATGTGCATAAAAAGATATCTCAACATCTGTGCCACATTTGGTAGACACATGTTAGACTCAAAGGAAAATGTAATGCCACACTGCAATAAATAATCAGTTTGAATATAGCTTGAGAAATTCATGGATATTCAGTATCATGGAATTCCTCACATGCTCTATCACTGGAATCATTGCTTTCATTTTATGAAAAAACTTTCCTACTTAAATGGAAAATTATTATTACGTAAAGTAAGCAACGCCCAACCAACCAATCCCTGTTGTATCTTATGCAATCAAGAAAAGATGCACGGACAGTGGTGTGAAAAAGTGTTTGCCCCTTCCTGATTTCCTATTCTTTTCCATGTTTGTCACACTTAAATGTTTCAGATCATCAAGCAAATTTAAATATTAGACAAAGATAACACAAGTAAACACAAAATGCAGTTTTTAAATGAAGGTCTTTATTATTAGGGGAAAAAGAAATCCAAACCTACAGGGGCCTGTGTGAAAAAGTGATTGCCCCGTAAACCTAATACCTGATTGGGCCACCCTTAGCAGTAATGGTATGTGCACACGTTGCGGATTTGGCTCTGCGGATCCGCAGCAGTTTTCCATGCGTTGTACAGTACCATGTAAACCTTTGGAAACAGTCTTACAAATATCCAATGTGTTGTAGGGTATAGAATAACTGCTTACTACCAAAAACAAAACCAAAAATATAGCTTTTATTCAGTTAATAATAAAAATAACCTAAATACCTACTCAATGAAGGTGATACAGTGTGCGCAAAGAAAACACGAAAAAGTATAAAAAATATATGCTATAAAGGGCTATCTGCCACCCAAGGAAGTGTTCAGTGATAATAAACACTTAGCCTCCCCGGGTTAGAGTAATGCTACTATATTATTTTTATAACTCATAGATCAATCTCTGCTTAGAGGATAATATGCAGAGTGTAGCCCCTACCAACACCAAGCCTCTAAAAATAGCCCTATGGTCCGGGGTACTGTTATGACCCCAATGGCAGAGGGTCTCAAAAGTACATACCAAGTCTGCAAACATAAAAAACCAGCTCATAGGGCAGTGGTAACTGGGCTAACCGTATATCTAATCCTAGCACCACAAATAGCAGCAGCCGGGGAACGTGCCTACGTTGGTTCTAGATGTCTCGCGCCAGCCGGAGAACTAACTAACCCTAGAAGGGAAAAGATAGACCTTTCTTGCCTCCAGAGAAAAGACCCCAAAAGTTGGATACAAGCCCCCCACAAATAATAACGGTGAGGTAAGGAGAAAAGACAAACGTAAGAATGAACTAGATATTTAGCAAAGAGAGGCCCACTGACTAATAGCAGAATATAGTAAGATGACTTATACGGTCAGCAAAAACCCTATCAAAATTTCCACGCTGGATATTCAAGAACCCCCGAACCGTCTAACGGCCCGGGGGGAGAATACCAGCCCCCTAGAGCTTCCAGCAAAATCAGGAATCACATTTAGTACAAGCTGGACAGAAAATAAGAGCATACAAATAACCAAAAAACAAGGAAGCACGACTTAGCTTAATTTTGCAAGAACCCGGACCAGCAGACAGGAGCAAACAGAAAGGATCTGATTACAACGATGCCAGGCACTGGACTGAGAATCCAGGAAGCTTATATAGCAACACCCCTGGACTAACGACCCAGGTGGAAGCCAAACTGAGAAAGACAATCCCAGAGTCATATCACCAGTGACCACAAGAGGGAGCCAAAAAAGTCCAATTCACAACAGTACCCCCCCTTTAAGGAGGGGTCACCGAACCATCACCAAGACCACCAGGGCGATCAGGATGAGCAGCGTGAAAGGCACGAACTAAGTCGGCCGCATGCACATCAGAGGCAACCACCCAGGAATTATCCTCCTGACCATAGCCCTTCCACTTGACCAGATACTGAAGCCTCCGCCTGGAGAGACGAGAATCCAAGATCTTCTCCACCACGTACTCCAACTCGCCCTCAACCAAGACCGGAGCAGGAGGCTCAACAGGAGGAACCACAGGTACAACGTACCGCCGCAACAAAGACCTATGGAACACGTTGTGAATGGCAAACGACACCGGAAGATCCAAGCGAAAGGACACAGGATTAAGGATTTCCAATATCTTGTAAGGACCGATGAAGCGAGGCTTAAATTTAGGAGAGGAGACCTTCATAGGAACAAATCGAGAAGACAGCCATACCAAATCCCCAACACGAAGTCGGGGACCCACACCGCGGCGGCGGTTGGCAAAACGCTGAGCCTTCTCCTGTGACAACTTCAAGTTGTCCACCACATGATTCCAGATCTGCTGCAAACTATCCACCACGGAATCTACCCCAGGACAGTCAGAAGGCTCCACATGTCCCGAGGAAAAACGGGGATGGAAACCAGAGTTGCAAAAAAAAGGCGAAACCAAAGTAGCGGAACTAGCCCGATTATTAAGGGCAAACTCAGCCAACGGCAAGAAGGTCACCCAATCATCCTGATCTGCAGAAACAAAACACCTCAAATAAGCCTCCAGAGTCTGATTAGTTCGCTCCGTTTGTCCATTAGTCTGAGGATGAAAGGCAGACGAAAACGACAAATCAATGCCCATCTTAGCACAAAAGGATCGCCAGAACCTGGAAACAAACTGGGATCCTCTGTCAGACACAATATTCTCAGGAATGCCGTGTAAACGAACCACATTCTGAAAGAACAAAGGAACCAGATCGGAAGAGGAAGGCAGCTTAGGCAAAGATACCAAATGGACCATCTTGGAAAAGCGATCACATACCACCCAGATGACAGACATGCCCTGAGACACCGGAAGATCTGAAATGAAATCCATGGAAATGTGTGTCCAAGGCCTCTTCGGGACAGGCAAGGGCAAGAGCAACCCGCTGGCACGAGAACAGCAAGGCTTAGCTCGAGCACAAGTCCCACAGGACTGAACAAATGACCGCACATCCCGTGACAAGGAAGGCCACCAAAAGGACCTAGCCACCAGATCTCTGGTGCCAAAAATTCCCGGATGCCCTGCCAACACCGAGGAATGAACCTCGGAAATGACTCTGCTGGTCCACTTATCAGGAACAAACAGTCTGTCAGGTGGACAAGAGTCAGGTCTACCAGCCTGAAATCTCTGCAACACACGTCGCAAATCCGGAGAAATGGCTGACAAGATAACTCCCTCTTTAAGAATACCAACTGGTTCTACGACTCCAGGAGAGTAAGGCACAAAGCTCCTTGAAAGAGCATCAGCCTTCACATTCTTTGAACCTGGTAAATACGAGACCACAAAGTCAAAACGGGAGAAAAACAATGACCAGCGGGCCTGTCTAGGATTCAGGCGTTTAGCAGACTCGAGATACATCAGATTTTTGTGATCAGTCAAGACCACCACACGATGCTTAGCACCCTCGAGCCAATGACGCCACTCCTCAAATGCCCACTTCATGGCCAACAACTCCCGATTGCCAACATCATAATTCCGCTCAGCAGGCGAAAACTTCCTAGAGAAAAAGGCACATGGTCTCATTACAGAGCAACCAGGGCCTCTCTGCGACAAAACGGCCCCTGCCCCAATCTCAGAAGCATCCACTTCAACCTGAAAGGGCAGTGAGACATCAGGCTGGCACAAAACAGGCGCCGAAGTAAACAGGCGCTTCAACTCTTGGAAAGCTTCCACGGCTGCAGGAGCCCAGTTAGCAACATCAGAACCTTTCTTGGTCATATCCGTCAAAGGTTTAACAACGCTAGAAAAATTAGCGATAAAACGACGGTAGAAGTTAGCAAAACCCAAGAACTTCTGAAGACTTTTAACTGACGTGGGCTGAGTCCAATCATGAATAGCTCGGACCTTGACTGGGTCCATCTCCACCGTAGAAGGGGAAAAAATAAACCCCAAAAAGGGAACCTTCTGTACTCCAAAGAGACACTTTGAGCCCTTAACAAACAAAGCATGCTCACGCAAAACCTGAAATACCATCCTGACCTGCTCTACATGCGAGTCCCAATCATCAGAAAAAAACAGAATATCATCCAGATAAACAATCATAAATTTATCCAGATACTTCCGGAAAATATCATGCATAAAGGACTGAAACACTGAAGGAGCATTAGAGAGCCCAAAAGGCATCACCAAGTACTCAAAATGACCTTCGGGCGTATTAAATGCAGTTTTCCATTCATCTCCCTGCTTAATGCGCACAAGGTTGTACGCACCACGAAGATCTATCTTGGTGAACCACTTGGCACCTTTAATCCGGGCAAACAAGTCCGACAACAGAGGCAAAGGATACTGAAATTTAACAGTGATTTTATTCAGAAGCCGATAGTCAATACAAGGTCTCAAAGATCCGTCCTTCTTGGCCACAAAAAAGAATCCCGCACCAAGAGGGGAAGAGGATGGACGGATATGCCCCTTCTCCAGAGACTCCTTGATATACGAACGCATTGCGGTATGCTCAGGTACAGACAGATTAAATAGTCTTCCCTTAGGAAATTTACTACCTGGAATCAAATCTATGGCGCAGTCACAGTCCCTATGAGGAGGCAGAGCACTGGACCTGGACTCGCTGAATACATCCTGATAATCAGACAAATACTCAGGAACTTCCGAAGGAGTAGAGGAAGCAATAGACACCGGCGGGGAATCACCATGAATTCCCTGACAGCCCCAACTTGACACAGACATTGCCTTCCAATCCAAGACTGGATTATGGGCCTGTAACCATGGCAGACCCAAAACGACCAAATCATGCATTTTATGCAGAACAAGAAAACGAATCACCTCCCGATGTTCAGGAGTCATGCACATGGTTACCTGTGTCCAAAACTGCGGTTTATTTTCCGCCAATGGCGTAGCATCAATACCTCTAAGAGGGATAGGATTTACCAAAGGCTCAAGAACAAAACCACAGCGCTTGGCAAATGACAGATCCATAAGACTCAGGGCAGCACCTGAATCCACAAACGCCATAACAGGGTAGGAAGACAATGAGCAAATTAAAGTCACAGACAAAATAAATTTAGGTTGCAAATTACCAATGGCAACAGGGCTAACAACCCTTGTTAGGCGTTTAGAGCATGCTGATATAACATGTGTAGAATCACCACAGTAAAAACACAACCCATTCTGACGTCTATGATTTTTCCGTTCATTTCTAGTCTGAATTCTATCACATTGCATTAAATCAGGTGTTTGTTCAGACAACACCACCAGAGGATTAGCAGTTTTGCGCTCCCGCAAACGCCGGTCAATTTGAATAGCCAGCGCCATGGAATCATTCAGACTTGTAGGAATGGAGAAACCCACCATCACATTCTTAATGGCTTCAGAAAGGCCATTTCTGAAATTTGCGGCCAGAGCACACTCATTCCACTGAGTAAGCACGGACCATTTCCGAAATTTTTGGCAATACACTTCAGCTTCATCCTGGCTCTGAGAAATAGCCAGCAAGGCTTTTTCTGCCTGAATTTCAAGATTGGGTTCCTCGTAAAGCAATCCGAGCGCCAGAAAAAACGCATCAATATTTGCCAATGCCGGATCTCCTGGCGCTAGCGAGAAGGCCCAATCCTGAGGGTCGCCCCGTAAGAAAGAGATAACAATTTTAACTTGCTGAGCTGAGTCTCCAGACGAACGGGGTCTCAGAGATAGAAACAATTTACAATTATTCCTGAAATTCCTAAACTTAAATCGGTCTCCAGAGAACAGTTCGGAATAGGTATTTTAGGTTCAGACATTGGACTACTGGTAACAAAATCTTGTATGCCCTGCACACGAGCAGCAAGCTGATCCACACTTGTAATCAAGGTCTGGACATTCATGTCTGCAGCAAGCACAAGCCACTCAGAGGTAAAGGGGAGGAACAAAGAGAGGAAACAAAGAAAAAAAAAAAAAACTCAGAATTTCCTTTTTTATTATCCCACTTCTGCAATGCATTAAACATTCAACTTTGGCCTGGCATACTGTTATGACCCCAATGGCAGAGGGTCTCAAAAGTACATACCAAGTCTGCAAACATAAAAAACCAGCTCATAGGGCAGTGGTAACTGGGCTAACCGTATATCTAATCCTAGCACCACAAATAGCAGCAGCCGGGGAACGTGCCTACGTTGGTTCTAGATGTCTCGCGCCAGCCGGAGAACTAACTAACCCTAGAAGGGAAAAGATAGACCTTTCTTGCCTCCAGAGAAAAGACCCCAAAAGTTGGATACAAGCCCCCCACAAATAATAACGGTGAGGTAAGGAGAAAAGACAAACGTAAGAATGAACTAGATATTTAGCAAAGAGAGGCCCACTGACTAATAGCAGAATATAGTAAGATGACTTATACGGTCAGCAAAAACCCTATCAAAATTTCCACGCTGGATATTCAAGAACCCCCGAACCGTCTAACGGCCCGGGGGGAGAATACCAGCCCCCTAGAGCTTCCAGCAAAATCAGGAATCACATTTAGTACAAGCTGGACAGAAAATAAGAGCATACAAATAACCAAAAAACAAGGAAGCACGACTTAGCTTAATTTTGCAAGAACCCGGACCAGCAGACAGGAGCAAACAGAAAGGATCTGATTACAACGATGCCAGGCACTGGACTGAGAATCCAGGAAGCTTATATAGCAACACCCCTGGACTAACGACCCAGGTGGGAGCCAAACTGAGAAAGACAATCCCAGAGTCATATCACCAGTGACCACAAGAGGGAGCCAAAAAAGTCTAATTCACAACAGGGTACTAACTGGAGAGTTTCTTATATATACTAAAGGCACATTCCTGTGTTGGCCTATGATAGTGCCCCATCCACCACACTCTTACTCAGCAGAGGTGCCGAAATGAGTGATATAACCCTATATTTGCACCTGTCTGAACGCCTACCTAGCTGCGGAGGTTGGCACCCTAAGGTAACGAGAGATGGCGCCCCCGCTCGTGCGTCGACTATCCCTTCGCTCCTCTCTGACCCTAAAACACGTTCAGTCACAAAAAGAGGGCCGAATGGCCTGTATCCAATATGTATACACAGTAGAACCAAAAAATGGAAAAAGTGATGTGACAAAAGGAAATAGTTCAGACAAGAGCAATTCATTCATACCAGATGCCAGGGATACATACCCCCATACTCGTTAGAGTACCCTAAGAACCAAGGACAAAAGATAATTTACTGATATCTGGATGTTATTTAGCACCAAACCAACATATGACTAATTACAAATACACATATCTGGTACACACACATCAAATACCAATCAAATATTATTGTGTATAATTATTGACCCTACCATGGATAAATGGCAGATATTTTCCTTCTAAAGATGATGATAGCCACACAATAAGAGATTAATTATGATGTTCTTTTGCTGAAATGCTGTGTTACTTCTACGCCAGATGTAATAGGTCATACACCTTCCTAAAAGTTTATTCTGCCAAAAGTCTTGGGGATCATCAAGATGTTTTTTGGCAAAACTGAGACGAGCGTTCATGTTCTTATTGCTCAGCAGTGGTTTTCATCTTAGAACTCCAGGCAGGCCATTTTTGCCCAGTTTCTTTCTTATGGTGGAGTCATGAACACTGACCTCAACTGAGGCGAGTGAGGCCTGCAGCTCTTTGGATATTGTTGGGGGGTCTTTTGTGACCTCTTGGATGAATTGTCGCTGCGCTCTTGGGGTAATTTTGGTAGACCAGCCATTCCTGGGAAGGTTCACCACTGTTCCATGATTTGAATATTTGTGGATAATGGCTCTCACTGTGGTTTGCTGGAGTCCCATAGCTTTAGAAATGGTTTTATAACCGTTTTCAGACTGATAGATCTCAATTATTTTGCTTCTCATTTGTTCCAGAATTTCTTTGGTTTGTGGCATGATGTTTAACTTTTGTGGTTCCTTTGGTCTAATTCAGGCAGGTCCTATTTAAGTGATTTCTTGATTGAGAACAGGTGTGGCAGTAATCAGGCCTGTGTGGCTAGGGGTTGTGGCAGTTACTACAGTCACCCAGAAATGAAGCCTCATCAGTGACATCTGTTTCAGAGTCTGGGCTAGTTCCTGCTCTAATGAGCATGCATCATTTGTCAATTCCAATGTATGCTTGCTCAGTATGGGGTTCTCAAACAAAGCATCATCAAACAGGTGAAAAAAAATAAAGCAGCTAGAGTAATGAGGGAACTATAGGGACTTTTCAATTAAATAAAATTAGAAAATAGATTTGATTATGACATTTAATAGATAGACATTTAGGATTAAAATAAATGTTAGTTTCAGACCACCACTTTAAGCTTCACTATATGACGTCTTGCTTTTTTATGTCTGTAAGGCCATGTTCACACCTTGAATAAAATGTTGCTGTTTTTTCAGCACATTTTCTCCAGGTGTCTGCACCAAGCTATGCAATTATAATTTTTCCTGATTATTGCATTTATGCTACATTTTTTATTCATTTCCCCCTTATTTGATATGCTTTTGATGCAGATTTGAAGCAGTACTTTTAATGTGTTTTTTTTATAGAACAGAAAAACTTTTATTTTGCACTTAAAAAAGAAACTGTGTTTTTTCCATGGGTACAAAAAGCACCAAAGCCACACAGTTCAACAGCGTTTTTAGATGAACTTTGCGAAGGCATTTTCATGAAATCAAATCTACTTTGCGTGGACAGTTAAAAGCAGCAGAATTTCTGAGCAAAGAAAGAAATGCAGCAGAAAAAAAGCAGCATTTATGCTACTTATAAACATGGTCTAAATGTCCAAGTAATATGGATGTGATTTCATGAAAACTCCTGTGCACAAAACACTGAGCATCTAAAGACGTTGTTCAACTGGACAGTTTTTGTGCATGTTAAAAGAACACAGTTGCATTTTTAAGTGCAGAATCAAAGCTTTTCTGTACTATAAAAAATCGTAAAAACGTTGCTTCAAATCTACACCAAAACATATCAAATCAGAGGGAAAAGGCATAAAAAATCACAGTAAAAATGGAATCAATATTCAGTGAAGATTATTGTTGTGTAGAATAGTGCAGATACCTGCAGAAAACATGCATATAAAAAGCAGCAGAAATAAGCAGAGATTTCCCTATTGCCTCAGTGTTCCATTTTTATGGCTTTAATAGAGAAAAAACCAAACTCACAGGCTTTTACGCTATTTACCGATCACTTTAAAAACACTCTCCACTGTTTTGTATGGGTTGTTACATTTAGGCTAGTTTCACATTTGCGTTTAAAAACGCAGCGTTTAAAACGCAAACGCAGGTGGTGAAAAAACGCATGTAAACGCGTGCAAACGCTGCGTTTTTTAGACGCATGCGTTTTCTCATGCGGTAAAAAAACCGCGGCGTTTTGACGCGTTTACATGCGTTTTTTCCTGCGTTTGCGTTTTTGAAACGCATGCTGAGAAGTGTGTGACAGCTGCCAATCATCAAAATTAGGGTTGAGCGAAACAGATCGGCCAATTTCAAAAGTCACCGACTTTTGGCAAAGTCGGGTTTCTTTTTTTATATATATATATATATATATATATATATATATATATATATCTAATATATAATTGCCTAGAATACTACTTCCTGCAATTTGTGCCAACTTCCGTGGCTTTGTCCGGAGCTAATGTCCGGAGATAATGTCCGGAGATAAGTGACGTCACCAGTGTCCTACACCCAGGCAGAGCACAGGGGCCCCAGGCAGCATATGGGGCCCCAGGCAGAGCACAGTGGCCCCAGGCAGAGCACAGGGGCCCCAGGCAGCATATGGGGCCCCAGGCAGAGTACAGTGGTCCCAGGCAGAGCACAGGGGCCCCAGGCAGCCTATGGGGCCCCAGGCAGAGCACAGTGGCCCCAGGCAGAGCACAGGGGCCCCAGGCAGCATATGGGGCCCCAGGCAGAGCACAGGGGCCCCAGGCAGCATATGGGGCCCCAGGTAGAGCACAGTGGCCCCAGGCAGAGCACAGGGGCCCCAGGCAGAACATGGGGCCCCAGGCAGAGCACAGGGGCCCCAGGCAGAGCACAGGGGCCCCAGGCAGCATATGGGGCCCCAGGCAGAGCACAGGGGCCCCAGGCAGCATATGGGGCCCCAGGCAGAGCACAGGGGCCCCAGGCAGAGCACAGTGGCCCCAGGCAGAGCACAGGGGCCCCAGGCAGAACATGGGGCCCCAGGCAGAGCACAGGGGCCCCAGGCAGAGCACAGGGGCCCCAGGCAGCATATGGGGCCCCAGGCAGAGCACAGTGGTCCCAGGCAGAGCACAGGGGCCCCAGGCAGCCTATGGGGCCCCAGGCAGAGCACAGGGGCCCCAGGCAGCATATGGGGCCCCAGGCAGAGCACAGGGGCCCCAGGCAGCATATGGGGCCCCAGGTAGAGCACAGTGGCCCCAGGCAGAGCACAGGGGCCCCAGGCAGAACATGGGGCCCCAGGCAGAGCACAGGGGCCCCAGGCAGAGCACAGGGGCCCCAGGCAGAGCACAGGGGCCCCAGGCAGAGCACAGGGGCCCCAGGCAGCATATGGGGCCCCAGGCAGAGCACAGGGGCCCCAGGCAGCATATGGGGCCCCAGGCAGAGCACAGTGGCCCCAGGCAGAGCACAGGGGCCCCAGGCAGAACATGGGGCCCCAGGCAGAGCACAGGGGCCCCAGGCAGAGCACAGGGGCCCCAAGCAGCATATGGGACCCCAGGCAGAGCACAGGGGCCCCAGGCAGCATATGGGGCCCCAGGCAGAGCACAGTGGCCCCAGGCAGCATATGGGGCCCCAGGCAGAGCACAGTGGCCCCAGGCAGAGCACAGGGGCCCCAGGCAGCATATGGGGCCCCAGGCAGAGCACAGTGGTCCCAGGCAGAGCACAGGGGCCCCAGGCAGCTTATGGGGCCCCAGGCAGAGCACAGTGGCCCCAGGCAGAACATGGGGCCCCAGGCAGAGCACAGTGGCCCCAGGCAGAGCACAGGGGCCCCAGGCAGAACATGGGGCCCCAGGCAGAGCACAGGGGCCCCAGGCAGAGCACAGGGGCCCCAGGCAGCATATGGGGCCCCAGGCAGAGCACAGGGGCCCCAGGCAGCATATGGGGCCCCAGGCAGAGCACAGTGGCCCCAGGCAGAGCACAGGGGCCCCAGGCAGCATATGGGGCCCCAGGCAGAGCACAGTGGTCCCAGGCAGAGCACAGGGGCCCCAGGCAGCCTATGGGGCCCCAGGCAGAGCACAGTGGCCCCAGGCAGAACATGGGGCCCCAGGCAGAGCACAGGGGCCCCAGGCAGAGCACAGGGGCCCCAGGCAGCATATGGGGCCCCAGGCAGAGCACAGTGGTCCCAGGTAGAGCACAGGGGCCCCAGGCAGCCTATGGGGCCCCAGGCAGAGCACAGGGGCCCCAGGCAGCATATGGGGCCCCAGGCAGAGCACAGGGGCCCCAGGCAGAGCACAGTGGCCCCAGGCAGAGCACAGGGGCCCCAGGCAGAACATGGGGCCCCAGGCAGAGCACAGGGGCCCCAGGCAGAGCACAGGGGCCCCAGGCAGCATATGGGGCCCCAGGCAGAGCACAGGGGCCCCAGGCAGCATATGGGGCCCCAGGCAGAGCACAGCGATATTTTGGACCACTGTGCGGTGTTTCAGACCCCCTGTGTGATGTCTGGGGCCCTGTTCTTAAGTATATTAAAGATTAAAGTAACGTATATTAAAGTATATTATAGATCAAATTTGACACGTTTATGAGCACCATTGAGTGATATACTCAAGAATGACATAATTTTTCAACATTTTATGGTTTCAAACTGTAAACACTCAGAGTTTTTTTTACTTCAACCAGAAAACCTTAACGGTTCATAAAAAACTTGACTGTTCAGGATATGATAAAAGTCATAGTATTCTGAATCTTTAACTTATAAAGATACCTTTACATGGGGTGATTATTGGTTCCAGAGAGGCTTTCGGCCGATAATCGTACACATGGCTGGTGACAGGACAATACAATATAAACGTTCAAAGGTAAACACTGATAACATTAAAATCTAATATATAATTGCCTAGAATACTACTTCCGGCAATTTGTGCCAACTTCCGTGGCTTTGTCCGGAGATAAGTGACGTCACCAGCGTCCTACACCCGCTCAGGGTGGACAAAGATATATGCCTTCATGGTGCGCGGCACTTTTCTGATTGGTTGCTGCGTTAAAACGCAGCGGCAAAAAACGCAAATGTGAAACCAGCCTTACAGATATACCAAATATGTCTGTTTTTTTATTATTTTTTAGTAATTTTATATTAAGATAAAAATCAGACTTTCATTTCACCTCTAAAACACAGGTATACATAAATCCACTGGTATATAGAGATGTGTCTCTACGTACCAGTACTGTATAATCTGCCTGTAATTCAGGAGAATACAATGCACATTCAAGTACATTCTCTCACATTGTCAGTGCAACCTTTCGCTCATAGTTTCTGCTGCTGCTTCCAATGATGTAGACTGGGTGTTTGAATCCCGGTGAGATCAGATCTCAGGAAAAGAGAACTGTTTATTTAATTGAATGTAAGTATGTAGTGAGATGTGGGCCCTGGCTCCCAGATTCATGGGAGGAAGAGGTACGAAGCAGTGAAGACAGTAGTAAAGGAGATATTGCACAGAGTGAGTGAAAGTCGGGACATAGCACTGACTGCCCTGGTCTATGGAACAGCTCCCTCAAAACTGAAAGAGTCCAGCTGGATCCGAGATGGTTGAGAGCCACATATATACAATATTTGATGCTTACTGCAGTGGAGATTCTTACTGCACATCCTCACAGGTTCCTGTCCTAACATTCTAAGTCACTTTTCTGTCAATTTACCAGGACAGCAGCCATGTTAATGATATAGTGATACCTTACCTGAGAAAATTATTGTGGTTTTCTAGTTAAATAAATGTATGAACTTATGAGGACATTTCCTTTAGATATTTATTTTTGTATGCTCCTGGAGAACACCATTAAGTCGGGTCATGATCTTAGAACCATATTTATTCTCCACTTCAATGGCACAACATTGGTAGACCCTAGATCATTACAGATCTCCACCTAGTGCCGCTTTCACCTGCTTGACTGACAGCCTCTATGCTGTGTGACTTCAGGAAAAGGAGCCATCAGTCAAGCAGGAAGAGGTAGTGCTGTGGGGGATAGAGCTGTTGTGACAGAGGCTTTAGCTCTACAATAGCTCGTCAGCCTCATTTGCATATCAATTCAATTGCTGATTTCTCCATATCAGAGGAACAGACTGACTTGCTGACTTGTCTTTGAAAGAGCTAAATGCAGATATAAATAATTTGGGCTGTGAAATCATGTTGCCAGATTCCCCTACATTTGCCTTATGGTAAGAAATTGTGTAAACCAAATCTTTATGTGAAACTTAGAAAACCAAATACCACTTGCTATCACATGTTGAATTAAACTGGATGTGTAGAAACCAAAGTCCCTGGGTAGGTTACACTGGATGCTATGGCGAAGTCATCATGCTATGTATCTGGGTATATATAGTCCTCTTGCAGCCTTGTCCATTATCATCACCCACAAAAATCCACAAATCGACTTCATAGAATCATAGAAAGGTAGAGTTGGAAGGGACCTCTAGGGTCATCGTGTCCAATCCCCTGCTCAATGCAGTACTCACTAAAATATCTCAGACAGATGTCTGTCCAGCCTCTGTTTGATGACTTCCTTTGAAGGAGAACTCACCACCTCTCGTGGCAGCCTGATCACCCTCACTGTCAAATTGTTTTTTCTAATATCTAATCTGTATCTTCTCTGCCTCCTAAGCCTTGATTTAAAAAAAGAACATAGACATTAAAATTGTTCTGCACTAGGGTTGAGCGAAACGGATTGTTAATTTTCAAAAGTCGCCGACTTTTGGCAAAGTCGGGTTTCGTGAAACCCGACCCGACTCCAGCGTGGGATCGGCCACGTGGTCGGCGATCTTGGCGCCAAAGTCGCGTTTTGTATGACGCCTTCCCCGCCATTTTTTCAGCCAATTAAGGAGTGCGGGCAGCGTGATGACATAGGTTCCGGCCTGGTTTCTGCGGCGTCATAGAGCCATATTACCGTTTGGGCTGCAGTGATTTCCGAAGTCAAACACAACACATGCTTTGCACGGAGAGAGAGAGAGAGAGAGAGAGAGAGAGAGAGAGAGAGAGAGAGAGAGAGAGAGAGAGACTGAGACTAAATAATCCACATTGACTTGCATTGGGTCTAGTGTTCCGGTCCGGAACCCGACTTTACAGCAGAATCGGCCGATTTCACGCGATCCGACTTTCGAGAAGGTCGGGTTTCACAAAACCCAACTCGACCCTAAAAAAGCTAAAGTCGCTCAACCCTATTCTGCACCATTATGCATTTATTTTTTGTATCCCCATGTTCCCTAGTTTTCAAAGCCTTTTACATGCAGCTGCTCATTCCAACTGCACATTGCAAACTACACTACAGGACTCTGCACCTGTGATGCTATGTCTTTACAAAGAGAGAAGCAGCCTGACGGTCCATCACCATTTCCTAGGGGGAATCAACGACAGGCTGAATTGTATCCTGTTTACTCAGAATCTTTTCCCTGAAATTACCAGTGCCAAAATTTCTTTTTAAACATTCACGTTTGGCAAAGGAGCCATATTTATGAAGGAGCTGACGTCGATATTTTATGGTCATGGCAGCTTAATGTTCGGAGTTTTGAGGGAAATGAATCACGTCTCATACACTGAGCTGTAACACATTTGTTTTCTAAACAAATTAACAAAGATAAATTAGCTTTGTTACTTAACCAGGCTTAGAGGACCACCGCAAATTTTTGGATCTTTCATCTTTTTATGAAATTAATTTGTTGGAAGCAAACAAAAAACACAATTCAGAATTTATGTTTGCATTTGTTTAATTTTCTTCTGATACTGCTGGCCTATA
This sequence comes from Ranitomeya variabilis, assembly GCF_051348905.1. Taxonomy (NCBI): domain Eukaryota; kingdom Metazoa; phylum Chordata; class Amphibia; order Anura; family Dendrobatidae; genus Ranitomeya; species Ranitomeya variabilis. Next base: position 388,867,233 of record NC_135232.1, read on the forward strand.
ATAAATGGATATGCTTATATTACATATTTTGACAAATTTGGGGATCGTAAGTATGTGGCGGCTTTGTTACTATATGTGGCTTTTTATTAAATATATATATATTTTTTTAAGTGTTTTTTGTGTCACTAATAGATAACAAAAAAATCCAGTGGATAGATGATAACTATGACAGGTTTCTACAAAAGACAGTCCTGGGAACATGTATTTGCTCTCGGGCCATCTCCGTAATGTTAGTCCTATTGTTGGGCTAATGATTATGGCTACAAGGGAGTCCTTATTTTGCAGTGCCACGATTTTGGTGCTGAGAGTGTTTCAACGACGGCTGACAATGGCAACAGGAGTGCAGCCATGTCGGAAATATCTGTTGACCTCCCAACATCTTTTGTAAACCATAAGGCTTCATGCACACAAAGCACTGTTCAGAGAGCCATGTAAAGTCACTCTCAATCCGTACTATGTAGATGTAGGTTCTCTACATATTGCTGCATCGTTTTTACTTATGATACATAAACTTCTGTACGTGCAGAACTATAACACTGGTGTGTCCATGAGACCTTGTTAATGTTAACATAGGAGTTGCCAATATTAGTGATAAGTTTTACCATAGTAATTGGTCAAAAATAAAATAAAGCTCATTCAAATCCAGTTGTTTGAACTTTAACAAAACCATTTAATGGACATTTCCACAAGTTGAGCACTGACAATTTATGATTAGAAATATTTCATTTCTGAAAGTTTTATATAGCAAAATGGATTGCTCTGTAAACCTGTCAATGTATGAGCCAAAACCATAGTTAAAATGGAATTTAAGAAGCTGTAAGAGAAAAGCAGATGATGACAACAAAACAGATCGCAATTAAACTACAAGATCTGTAGCCAGTCCAATTATTAGATTAGCTTAAGGGAAGCACAACCTTTTTAGATCCAATGGTCATAATACAAGATAGAACCAACCCCATGGGCATGAATGCTACAAAAGTGTTACTTTCTGATACATTAACTGCATATTGAAAGTATGTGCCACAAATATCTAACACACACTGGTTCCATTTGTTGGGCTCCCACCTACCCCAGTTTTTACAGCCAGGGGCAGCTGCATTGGCAAGCTCCTGGTTGTAAAATTATTTAACAATAATGAACATTTCCTTCAGATAGAATTACATTGTGGGACATGACTGTACAGCGGACAGGTATGGGATATTGTTGTTTTTTTTATTTTAACTTTTTTTCAGAAGACAAAGGTCGTCATTTGGATTGAGCATATAATAAAGCTATTACAACACCATGTGTATTTATTTCATTAAAATACTTTTTTCCTAATCTGTGTGTGTTTTTTTTAACCCTTTATTAATATTGAATCAATAATGGATAGGTGTCTTATTGACACCTCTTCATTATTAACCAGGCTTAATGTCACCTTACATTAGCAAGGTGGCACTAACCCTTTATTACCCCATATCCCACCGCTACTTGGGAGTGGGAAGAGAGAGGCTAAGTGCCAGAATAGGCGCCTTTTCTGGGGTGGCTGGGGGCAGATGTTTTTAGCCGGGGGGGGCCAATAACCATGGTCCCTCTTTAGGCGGCTATTAGTATCTGCCCTCAGTCACTGTCTTTCCCACTCTGGCGGAGAAAATTGCGGGGGAGCCCACGCCAGTTTTTTCCATGATTTAACCCTTTATTTTAACACCTAGAGCTCCCAAATTTTGCACACAGACACTTATTACATTAAGGCCGACGTCACACTGGCGAGTTTTACGGACGTAAGAGCGCAGAAACTACGTCCGTAAAACTCGCATAACATACGGCACAATTATTCTCAATGGGGCTGCTCCTATTAGCCGTATATTACGGTTCAGTATTATACGGCTTTCTACGGCCGTACAAAATCGCAGCATGCTGCGTTTGTCAGCGTACTGCGCAAAAAAATCGCCAATGAAAGTCTATGGGGGCGAGAAAAATACGGATTCCACACGGACCAGCAGTGTGACTTGCGAGAAATACGCAGCGGTGTTAGTGAAAAGTCGGTAATTCAATTGCCGGCTTTTCATTTCTCCTGCACAAACCCGACAGGATATGAGACATGGTTTACATACAGTAAACCATCTCATATCCCCCTTTTTTTTGCATATTCCACACTACTAATGTTAGTAGTGTGTATGTGCAAAATTTCAGCGCTGTAGCTGCTAAAATAAAGGGTTAAATGGCGGAAAAAATTGGCGTGGGCTCCCGCGCAATTTTCTCCGCCAGAGCGGTAAAGCCAGTGACTGAGGGCAGATATTAATAGCCAGGAGAGGGTCCATGGTTATTGGCCCCCCCGTGGCTACAAACATCTGCCCCCAGCCACCCCAGAAAAGGCACATCTGGAAGATGCGCCTATTCTGGCACTTGGCCACTCTCTTCCCACTCCCTGTAGCGGTGGGATATGGGGTAATGAAGGGTTAATGTCACCTTGCTATTGGAAGGTGACATTAAGCCAGATTAATAACGGAGAGGCGTCAATTATGACACCTATCCATTATTAATCCAATTGTTTGAAAGGGTTAAAAAACACACACATGATTTAAAAGTATTTTAATGAAATAAACACAGCGGTTGTTGTAATAATTTATTGTTCTCTCAAATCCATTTGCAGTCCCTCGCTTGGCAACATAATAAACGCACAAGATACATACCTTCTGATGTACTGTCAGGTCCAACGATGTAATCCATCTGAAGGGGTTAACTAATATTACAGGCAGGAGCCCTGCTATAATGCAGCTGTGCTCCGTGCTTGTAATTCCCCTGCGAATGAATGAAATGCAGGTCATTGACCTACATTTCATTCATTCGCGGTGAGGCGCCCTCTGGTGGATGTCCTCATATGACCTGGAGCGTGGGAAAAGTTCCCAGGCTGCAGTTCATGAGAACATCCACCAGAGGGCGCCTCACCGCGAATGAATGAAATGTAGGTCAATGACCTACATTTCATTCATTCGCAGGGGAATTACAAGCACGGAGCACAGCTGCATTATAGCAGGGCTCCTGCCTGTAATATTAGTTAACCCCTTCAGATGGATTACATCGTTGGACCTGACAGTACATCAGAAGGTATGTATCTTGTGCGTTTATTACGTTGCCAAGCGAGGGACTGCAAATGGATTTGAGAGAACAATAAATTATTACAACAACCGCTGTGTTTATTTCATTAAAATACTTTTCAATCATGTGTGTGTGTGTTTTTTAACCCTTTCCTACAATTGGATTAATAATGGATAGGTGTCATAATTGACGCCTCTCCATCATTAATCTGGCTTAATGTCACCTTCCAATAGCAAGGTGGCATTAACCCTTTATTACCCCATATCCCACTGCTACAGGGAGTGGGAAGAGAGTGGCCAAGTGCCAGAATAGGCGCATCTTCCAGATGTGCCTTTTCTGGGGTGGCTGGGGGCAGATGTTTTTAGCCACGGGGGGGCCAATAACCATGGACCCTCTCCTGGCTATTAATATCTGCCCTCAGTCACTGGCTTTACCATTCTGGCGGAGAAAATTGCGCGGGAGCCCACGCCAATTTTTTCCGCCATTTAACCCTTTATTTTAGCAGCTACAGCGCTGAAATTTTGCACATACACACTACTAACATTAGTAGTGTGGAATATGCAAAAAAAAGGGGATATGAGATGGTTTACTGTATGTAATCATGTCTCATATCCTGTCGGGTTTGTGCAGGAGAAATGAAAAGCCGGCAATTGAATTACCGGCTGTTCACAGATATCGCGCTGATTGAAATCTAAATACAGAATATATATATATGTGTCACAATGACATATATATATATATATACTGTATATATGTTTTCCCGAACATTTGAGCACATAAATCCATTAGATGTCGGTTTTGCAAGCCTGCGCGAAAATCTCGCAGTACGGATGCCATACGGATTACATACGGAGGATGCCATGCGCAAAATACGCTGAAACACCCTGACTACGGATCACTATTTTGGGAACATTTCTCCGTATTACGGCCGTAGTACGGACGTATAATACGTGGCGTATTGTCTTACGCCAAGTGTGACGCCGGCCTAATAGTGAGGAATATGTAAAAAAAAGAAGGGATATGAGATGGTTTACTGTATGTAAACCATGTCTCATATCCTGTCGGGTTTGATAAGGAGATAGCAAAAGCCGGCAATTAAATTACCGGCTTCTCTGCTATCTAGCTCTGTATTACATATAAATATATATATGTGTGTTTCACTGATATATACAGTATATATCTACCTATACTATGTGTAAACATTTATTTTAGCTATTCTATTTTAACCTGTCAGTGTGATTTGACTGAATTACCGGCTTTTCTATAGAACACCGGTGCGCATTTCTCGCAAGTCACACGCATGGTCCGTGTGTAATCTGTATTTTTCTCGCCCCCATAGACTTTCATTGAGGATTTTTTTGCGCAATACGCTGACAAACGCAGCATGCTGCAATTTTCTCAGCCTGTAAAATACAGCTGCGAAATATATGGCAGATAGGAGCTGCCCCATAGAGAAACATTGGTTAGTGTGCAGTGCGTTTTTTTTGCCCCACTCATACGTCTGTATTCCTTTCTAGTGTGACCCCGGCCTAAGGCCGGTTTCACACGTCAGTGGCTCCGATACGTGTGGTGACAGTTTTCCCACGTACCGGAGACACTGACTCACGTAGACACATTAAAATCAATGTGTCTCTACACATGTCAGCATGTTTTCACGGACCGTGTGTCCGTTTGAAAAACACAGAGACATGTCAGTGTTCGTGGGAGCGCACGGATCACACGGACCCATTAAAGTCAATGGGTCCGTGTAAAACATGTACCGCACACGGATGCTCTTCGTGTGCCGTCCATGTGCCGTGCAGGAGACAGCGCTACAGTAAGCGCTGTCCCCCAGCTTGTGGTGCTGAAGCCGCCATTCATTTCTTCTCTCCAGCAGCGTTCGCTGGAGAGAAGGAATGAAAAATCATTGTTTTTTAAAAAAATTTCTGGTTAAAATCAAGTTCCCGGCAACCTCCCCCCTCCCACCCCCTGTGCGCCCGCCCGCTGGAAATAAAATACTCACCCAGCTCCCTCGATGCTTCCTCTCAGCGCCGCAGCTTGTCCTGTATGAGCGGTCACGTGGTGCCGCTCATTACAGTGATGAATATGCGGCTCCACCTCCCATACCCCACCCCTGGAGCTGCATATTCATCACTGTAATGAGCGGTACCACGTGACCGCTCATACAGGAAGAAGCTGCGGCGCTGAGCGGAAGCATCGAGGGAGCCGGGTGAGTATTTTATTTCCAGCGGGCGGGCGCGCAGGGGGTGGGAGGGGGGAGGTTGCGGGGAACTTGATTTTAACCAGAAAAAAACTAAAAAAGCAATGATTTTTCATTCCTTCTCTCCAGCGAACGCTGCTGGGAAGAAGGAATTAATTCCGGTTTCAGCATCAGATGCAGGGGACAGCGCTTATCTCTAGCGCTGTCTCCTGCACGGTCCATGTGGTCCTCAGTGGGCACACGGGCGGCACACGGCTGCCGCACGTGTGCCACACTGATGTGCCACGTGAGCACACGGACACATGGACACGGATAACTCCGGTACCGATTTTTCCGGTACCGGAATTATCTGGACGTGTGGGACAGGCCTAACATGTAGAGGTTCTTTAGCAGTTAGGGTATGTGCACACGTTACGGATTTTTTGCGTTTTTTCTTTGCACGTTTTTTCGGTGGTTTTTCCGCGGCAAAAATGCTTAAAAACGCTTACATTAAGCATCCCATCATTTTGAATGCATTCCGCAATTTTTGTGCACATGCTGCGTATTTTTCCGCGATAAAAACGCATTGCTGAAAAATACGCAGCATGTTAATTAATTTTGCGGATTTCCTGCTACTTAATGCAATGGGAAGCTCCAGAAAAAAACGCGAAAAATCCACACAAAAAGTGCAAAAAAAACGCGAGTAAAATGCGAGAAAAACACGTGCGGATTTTATGCAGAAAATCTCCGGTTTTGTTCAGGAAATTTCTGCATAAAATCGTGACTTGTGCACATATTCTTACAGTGTTTATTACATGGTTCAGTGACCCTGCTCTTGCAAATCCTAAAACCTCAGACACTGCAGACCTTTTGTTTGAGGGGATGAGTTATCCTTTTGACTACCACTATTGTCAGCAGGGATTTGGGAAGTCTATGACTTGAGCATTCTAAACATCAACCATATTGCTCAAATTTGCTTATAACCTCCCCATATCTCACACAGGATTTCTGTGCGTTGTGTACGCATTTGCTTATGTTTTCCATACTCGCAGAAGGCCACATGTGTACGCCATCAGTCTACAAGCTCATCTCCTGGATAGATGTTCTACAGATCTCTACTTGTTCACTCTGGCAGATCCATAATAGGACAACTATATTGGAAGGCCCATACTGTACTTCACTGGTACTTAGATTATATATTAAAATAAAAAGTGACATGGTTCATCACAAAATATAATATAGTGGCACCGTGCCAGAGAGCCTACAGATTTTCAGCAACTGAAATTGAGTATTTAAAATAGTGGTATAACATGGAGCCACTTTGCGGTATGTAAGCGAACTTCATTATGAGCATTTTCCTAATATTTTACAAGCATCATGGCGGCCTGTATTTTGTGAAATTACCTCTCTCAGCAACTAATTGTCCTGTTAGCATTGCAACACTTTTAAATGGGTTTTTCATTTCCATTGCTGCTCCAGGTATCTGTCATTGCCTGCAGTGTCGTCCTAACGTTGACAGCGCTGCAGCCAATTAGTGAGTTCAGCGGCTTGTGCCATGCACACAGAGAGAGCTGCTGAGTTTAGTGATTGGCTGCAGCGCTGTAAATGTGTTGTCAGAAGGAGCATCAACAGAGACTTGGCACTGGACCTGTAGAGAGTGAATAAAGCATATTTTTTGGCCCTTAAAATAAACTTCTCCTGGGGACACAACTTTATGGGAAACATCTTTAAGATAAGCAGTTTTAGAGCTTAAATGCAGTCATTTCACTTGTGTTATCGCTTGGATAGCTTATCAAACGGATATAATATTGACTAATGATATCTGGCTAGTAGAAAGTAAAAATGTCCCAGTCATGAAATAGTTACAGAAGGAACAACTGTAGAACCCTTTTTTTAGGCTACAAATGATTCATGTGTGGATGTGTGGTCAGGGCCCTTACTATTTTGGGAATGAATGTGTACTTGGGAATCCCCTAGTCTGTGAGCAGCTGGTGAATCACAATGGGGGGATTACGGACACAGAATACAAGTCATCTACAATCAAATCAATAGATGACCTCTGGGGAGACCTATTAAGCAAAATGTCAGAATTTGTAAAAGTACAGTATAGTGTGCAAGCGCACAGCAAATTAATTGTATTCTAGACACCTTTTTTTACCTCTCACCAAACAATTTAGACAATGCCTGCTTTGTAGTGTCTGGTAGAAGTATACATCAGCAGGAGCTTCCGACATATACAGAACCTCAAAACAGTGCAACTGTGTATTCATATACTGCACAGTATAAGTTCTATATCCTGCTTTCCCTATCTACTATTTACAGGGAGTATGTAAGCACAGAATGACCCCACAAACTTAGGACAGGTGCTCCCTTGGGGTGGCCAAAGAGTTCAGTGTACCTTCCCACCTTCTTGTTTTTCCAACTATCTCCACACTTCTCTTCTGGCTCCTGTAAAGCAAAAGATGTCAATCAAGGAAAAGGAGGATAGAGTTAGATGCCACTCAAAGGGTGTTCTGAGTGCCTGTGCAAAGGGTGTTCAGAGTGCCTGTACAAAGGGTGCTCCGAGTGCCTGTACAAAGGGTGCTCCGAGTGCCTGTCCAAAAGGTGCTCTGAGTGTCTGTCCAAACGGTGCTCTGAGTGCCTGTGCAAAGGGTGTTCAGAGTGCCTGTACAAAGGGTGTTCAGAGTGCCTGTACAAAGGGTGTTCAGAGTGCCTGTACAAAGGGTGTTCAGAGTGCCTGTACAAAGGGTGCTCTGAGTACCTGTGCAAAGGGTGCTCCGAGTGCCTGTACAAAGGGTGCTCCAAGTGCCTGTGCAAAGGGTGCTCCAAGTGCCTGTACAAAGGGTGTTCCGAGTGCCTGTGCAAAGGGTGTTCCCAGTGCCTGTACAAAGGGTGCTCCGAGTGCCTGTGCAAAGAGGGTTCCGAGTGCCTTGGCAAAGGGTGCTCTGAGTGCCTGTGCATAGGGTGCTCTGAGTGCCTGCACAAAGAGTGCTCCGAGTGCCTGCACAAAGAGTGCTCCGAGTGCATGTACAAAGGGTGCTCCAAGTGCCTGTACAAAGGGTGCTCTGAGTGCCTGTGCAAAGGGTGCTCTGAATGCCTGTGCAAAGGGTGCTCTGAGTGCCTCCGCAAAGGGTGCTCCGAGTGCCTTTACAAAGGGTGCTCCATGTGCCTGTACAAAGGGTGCTCTGAATGCCTGTTCAAAGGGTGCTCCGAGTGCCTGTGCAAAGGGTGCTCTGAGTGCCTGTGCAAAGGGTGCTCTGGGTGTCTGTGCTTGGTTTTAACAGTGACTTTTTGATGACGATCTTCTTTTAACTAATAAAGACGCAAAGTGACTCCTAACATAAACTGTCTTTCCCTGCTTAAGGATGTTTTTAGACATCTGAATTATACCCAAGCTTCTTCACTTTTACTGACCAGACATAGAGCACAACATCTTCTCTGGGTACTAATAAGTTCAGTAGCACAGAAACACGAGAGAGTAATGCAGACTATACAGTAATACTGGTGCTCAAATACTACCAAATCATCAACACAAATGTAAAATAACACAGACACTGGACCCGTGGAAGCGCACAAGCGCGAAATGGCCGTAGTCCTCTCCTCACTCCCCGCACCCTATCTCTCACCTGCCGCCTCTCCATGTAAAGGTCGTCATGTTGTGAAACTTCAATAAAAGGACAAACCACTATTTAGCAAGATCTTGGTGAGTGCCACTTTTTTCTTTTATTGCATCGGACTACCAAATTATGGTTGTCTGAAACTGGCTTTACTGTGTGAGACCCGAAAAGTGACTGAAGAACATAAAAATGTTATGTAACAATACTCATGTTCTTAAAGGGGTTGTCAAGCCAAGATAAACCATTTTTGGGTCGACATACTCCTTCAGACAGGTCAACCAAAATATTTAGGTTAATAGAAGGGGATCCCAAGTGGATGAACCCCTTTTACATTGTCAATATTTCCTAACAGGGAAGAAAGACAAGTACAGGTTAGAAGAAAGCATTTATCTTACCTTCTGTATTTACAATCCATGGAAGAAATTCAAAAGCAGATTTGTAGGCACATGTGTTATTTTCGAAAGTGCAAGACCCCTCAGAGACAGCGGCTCCTTCAGCAAAACCTGCCAATAAAAAGAAAAAAATTACAACTGCCAGTAAATTACTATTAGGCTGGGGTCACACATCCACATATAGGGTTTTCTCCACATCTGAGAAAATTGGTCCAATCATGCTAACCACACTCTGATCAGAGTTTGATTAGAGTATGATCCAATTTTCTCAGATGTGGAGAACCAAAAAAATAAAAAAAATTCTCCATGTTCTTCATTTAGTCTGTCCGTGATGTCATTTGAGTGCAATCCAATGCTTTCCACGGACCCATAGATAAGAATTATAGGAGGCATATCGAGCATTCTGAGATTTTTTTCTTTGCACCGACTTGGTCAGAGGAAAACATACGGACATGTGTTCAGCCCCATAGAATAACACTGGGATGAGTGCTATCAGTCAAAAATTCAGTCTTTATTTGAGGTCAGAAAGCACTGTTTGTTTGTTTTTATTTTGACCATACCTCCTTTTCAGAAGAAAAAAAAAGATTTATTGCTTGGAAATTTGGAGACATGTTGTCAGAAGTTTATAGAATAAAAGAATACATTTACATTTTACACAAAAATATACCTATAAAGAGAAAAATCAGACAAACTGAAAATTTTGCAGTGGTCTTTTAATTTTTGCCAGAGCTGTATATAGTCCTCTGTAAGAGCTCTTACTAGAAAAGAGTATTCTATAGTTAGATGATGAGAATAATAGTCGCCAACACTCATGCTACTAGGAAAGTCAGAGGCCAATTAATTTTTACCAATTGTAGCTAGGGTTGAGCGACTTTTACTTTTTTAAGATCGAGTCGGGTTTCGCGAAACACGACTTTCTCAAAAGTCGAGTCGAGTGAAATCGGCCGATTATCGCGAAAAGTTGGGGATCGACCGAAACATGAAACCCAATGCAAGTCAATGGGGAAGCATAGTCGGCAGTGAGTGGAGGCCAGGAAAACACCTACAGTGCCCATTTTAATGGCAAAAACATCCATTCTTGTTACTGAAGCTTGTCAATCTTAATTTAAATGTGCAAAAAGAAAAGGCTATAAGAAGCCACAGCCAGCTCACCAATCCAGGCAGGTGCACGGAACATCATCTTGGACTAAGATGGATATACATAACGAAGTAAGGAAGGCGTTCCAGCTCCATAAAATTCAAATGCTTTATTTCTCCATTAAAAATTGGTGTAGTACAAAGAGTCCTTGCCTTAGCGCAAAAGTCCAAGTACAGAGTACATGCGACGCGTTTCGATCGTACCCGATCTTAGTCAATGCATGATTTTCTGAGATTTGCAATGATTATTATCTAGTGTTCATGGACCAATCCAGTGATCAATGCTGGTCACATGATTATTACCACAGGTCCTGAACACATGAACTTCGCCGCAGCTGCGGAAATTGCACACAAGTGTGGTTAAAATACTAAATGACATATCATAAATATACATACAAAACAATCAACAATGCAAGGATTAATACAAAGATAAATTCAAAGAATAAGAATGGAATAAATTCAGCAGTAATGGTACATAATTTCATTTTTACGATTCAGGCCAAATGGATATCTGGTTCGCAAATTATATATCCAAAAAGCTTCTCTGGTTAGAAGCTGTCTTTTGATATCTCCACCCCGCTGTGACAGTTTAGTTTGTTCTATGCCCTGGATTGTCATCATAGATGTATTACCTGAGTGACACATGATAAAGTGTTTGGCAGCAGCTGATATATTTTTACCTTGGATATTAGTGCTTCCTAGGTCCCTTAAGTGCTCTGTGAATCTAGTTTTCAGCTTTCTCGTAGTGCACCCTATGTATGACAAATTACATTCTCTACAGTCAATTTTGTACACTACATTCTTTGAGTGACAATTAATAAAATGTTTTATTTGGAAAGTTTTATTTTTATCCTTATCTTGGAATGTGTTATTTGTTAATGCGTACCTGCATGTACTGCACGCAGTGACACCACATTTGTAAAAGCCTTTACATTGTAACCATGTACTAGAAGCCGGCTGTGATTGAAAGAGACTAGGTGATAAAGAGCTGCCAATAGTTGGCGCTCTCCTGGCCACAATATTGAGCCCATCTTTGAGAATATCTGATAGTGAATCGTCTTCCTGCAATATAGGTAACCTTTTCAATATTATATTTTTAATTTCGTTGAACTGGCTGCTATATTGGAAACAAACATATGGTTTCTTACTTTTACCTTCTCTTTCTCTTTTATTCTCCCTATCTAGGGTTAAAAGACTATCTCTAGGTTTTTTATCCACTATTTTTTGTGCTCTATTTAGGGTCCAGTCAGGACACTGTCTTTCTTTTAGCTGCACTCTTAAGCCATCAAATTCCTCCTTTTTAGATATTTCACTACTACAGTTTCTCTTGTGCCGTGTATATTCTCCCACTGGAATTGACTTTATAGTATGTTTGGGGTGGCTACTCCTCGCATGTAGCACAGTATTCCCACTAATAGGTTTTATGTGCGTCTTGCTGTCAACAATCTGATTTTCTACCCCCATCAAGTCTAGATCTAAAAATGAAATAGTACTTTTATTCCATTTGTGGGTGAATTTGATACCAAAATCGTTGCCGTTGATGTATCCAATGAAATCCGGTACGGCAGATACATCACCACCCCAAATAATTAGGGTGTCATCGATGTATCTGCCGTACCAGACCATGGACCCGGCAAAGGGATTGTTCACACTGTAGATATATTTGCGTTCCCAATACGCCATAGTCAGATTTGCCAATGAGGGAGAATACTTAGCCCCCATTGGAACGCCTGTCCTCTGCTCATACACCGTATTTTCAAATGAAAAAATATTGTGTTTTAGAAGAAAAAAAGTGACTTGCAACACATAATTAATTAGATCCTGGGTATAGGAGCTGAAATTTTCCAAGTGATCATGTAGCGCTTCCATTGCCAGGGTATGTGGTATGCATGTGTACAGTGATATAACATCACAGCACAACCATGAATAATTTTTCTGCCATATTTTATTTGAAAAGGTTTTGAGAACTTCCCTAGAATCTTTAACATAGCCTGGTAATTTAACAACAAGGGGTTGTAAGACGGAGTCCACCCACTCACAGAGATGTTCATTCATTGACCCTATACCCGACACTATGGGTCTCATAGCCGGCAAACCCACTCCTTTATGCACCTTAGGCAAACCGTATAATATGGGCATTTTGGGATTGGGAACATATAAATAATCAGCCTGCTTTTTACTAAGGACACCCAAACTCAAACCTTCATTTACCATGATATTTATTTCCTAATTATATTGTTTAGATGGATTGCCTTTCAATTTACCGTAAGTTTCATTATCCATTAGTAATTCTAACATTTTTTCTTTATAATCTTTTATGTTCATAATTACTATCATGCCCCCCTTATCACTTTTTTTAATGATAATATTTTTCATTTCTTTCAGTTCCCTGAGGGCTTTTTTTTGTCTATATGTGAGGTTGCTCTTGTTTGTTTTAGTAATATTGTCTTTGAGATGTTTTAAATCTTTCTCCATCATTTCTTGGAATTTATCCATACATTCCACCCTGGACTGGATAGGGTAGAAGTATGGATTTTTAGTGTTAAAGCAAGCAGACTGATCATTTGATGAAAACCCTGTTGCACCCTGTGTGGACAGATCTTGAAGACATACAAGCGCTAATTGCTCACTGAAGTCCATATGTGCAAACTCATTAACCCCCTGTTTTTCAGGTTCTATGTTTCTCTCCTCTTCACTGTTGAAAAAATGTTTTTTTATTGTAAGATTACGGATAAATTTGTTCACATCCATAATAGTTGTGAACAAATTAAATTCAGTGTCGGGCACAAAATTTAACCCTAAGGACAACACATCCAATTGATCCTTCGTGAGTTTTGATGTTGAAAGGTTAATCACATTGCATTTTGTTTCCTTTTCTGCTTGCCCTTGTATCTGGTGGTCATTCTCGGCATGCTTTTTGTGTTTTCTGCCCCCCCGTCTTTTCCGTTTTTTGGCGGTTTGTAGAAAGTTCTTCTATTTTCCCACGTATTGTTATCCAAAGATGCATCTGACGCACTTAAATTGGCATCCGACGATTCCGCATCTGATGATACAAATCCAACTTGCGATTTGCCAAGCGGTTTTCTGTGTGCTGAACTAGTTTTTAATATGGATCTCGGGGATTTATAACTTCTGTCCCACTCGCCCCACTCATATACTTTGTCTGAGGCATAGTCTTTCAGATCCCTTTCAAATTTCCGTTTTTTACGGTCCATAATTTCAATTTCCAGCGCACCGATATTATCTTTCATTTTTTTCATTGATGATTCATACTGTGAAGAATTTTTAAACTTGTCAATGGTGATGGTGATTTCTTCAATATTTTTTTGTACTTCACCAAGTTTTGACTCTTCATGTTTCACCAACAATTTCATCAGATTTAGTGAGCAATTTGTTAGGATCTGATTCCACTCCCTTTGAAAGTTCTCTGAATACAACACCGTGGAGACTTTTTTTATCCTTAAGCCCCGTGGGATCATATCCTTGGCTAGGTAATTCTGCCGCGTGGTATTATTCCACCAGATTTTCATTTCATGTTTGGATAATTTTTCCAATTCCAGCATGTGCATAGAAAAATCAGAATCTTCAGCTGGAGTACTGCTGAGGTCACCGAAAACTTGTGCAGCCTTTGCTGATCTATCATTAAGATTCATAATGACCTTAGATAACTCTGTACTGTGAGCATTTGCAAAAATACAGTGAATGGCAAGATTAGATTGGGAGACTTCGGCAAAGTCCAAAAGTGCAAATGTGCAAAAAGAAAAGGCTATAAGAAGCCACAGCCAGCTCACCAATCCAGGCAGGTGCACGGAACATCATCTTGGACTAAGATGGATATACATAACGAAGTAAGGAAGGCGTTCCAGCTCCATAAAATTCAAATGCTTTATTTCTCCATTAAAAATTGGTGTAGTACAAACAGTCCTTGCCTTAGCGCAAAAGTCCAAGTACAGAGTACATGCGACGCGTTTCGATCGTACCCGATCTTAGTCAATGCATGATTTTCTGAGATTTGCAATGATTATTATCTAGTGTTCATGGACCAATCCAGTGATCAATGCTGGTCACATGATTATTACCACAGGTCCTGAACACATGAACTTCGCCGCAGCTGCGGAAATTGCACACAAGTGTGGTTAAAATACTAAATGACATATCATAAATATACATACAAAACAATCAACAATGCAAGGATTAATACAAAGATAAATTCAAAGAATAAGAATGGAATAAATTCAGCAGTAATGGTACCGTACATAATTTCATTTTTACGATTCAGGCCAAATGGATATCTGGTTCGCAAATTATATATCCAAAAAGCTTCTCTGGTTAGAAGCTGTCTTTTGATATCTCCACCCCGCTGTGACAGTTTAGTTTGTTCTATGCCCTGGATTGTCATCATAGATGTATTACCTGAGTGACACATGATAAAGTGTTTGGCAGCAGCTGATATATTTTTACCTTGGATATTAGTGCTTCCTAGGTCCCTTAAGTGCTCTGTGAATCTAGTTTTCAGCTTTCTCGTAGTGCACCCTATGTATGACAAATTACATTCTCTACAGTCAATTTTGTACACTACATTCTTTGAGTGACAATTAATAAAATGTTTTATTTGGAAAGTTTTATTTTTATCCTTATCTTGGAATGTGTTATTTGTTAATGCGTACCTGCATGTACTGCACGCAGTGACACCACATTTGTAAAAGCCTTTACATTGTAACCATGTACTAGAAGCCGGCTGTGATTGAAAGAGACTAGGTGATAAAGAGCTGCCAATAGTTGGCGCTCTCCTGGCCACAATATTGAGCCCATCTTTGAGAATATCTGATAGTGAATCGTCTTCCTGCAATATAGGTAACCTTTTCAATATTATATTTTTAATTTCGTTGAACTGACTGCTATATTGGAAACAAACATATGGTTTCTTACTTTTACCTTCTCTTTCTCTTTTATTCTCCCTATCTAGGGTTAAAAGACTATCTCTAGGTTTTTTATCCACTATTTTTTGTGCTCTATTTAGGGTCCAGTCAGGATACTGTCTTTCTTTTAGCTGCACTCTTAAGCCATCAAATTCCTCCTTTTTAGATATTTCACTACTACAGTTTCTCTTGTGCCGTGTATATTCTCCCACTGGAATTGACTTTATAGTATGTTTGGGGTGGCTACTCCTCGCATGTAGCACAGTATTCCCACTAATAGGTTTTATGTGCGTCTTGCTGTCAACAATCTGATTTTCTACCCCCATCAAGTCTAGATCTAAAAATGAAATAGTACTTTTATTCCATTTGTGGGTGAATTTGATACCAAAATCGTTGCCGTTGATGTATCCAATGAAATCCGGTACGGCAGATACATCACCACCCCAAATAATTAGGGTGTCATCGATGTATCTGCCGTACCAGACCATGGACCCGGCAAAGGGATTGTTCACACTGTAGATATATTTGCGTTCCCAATACGCCATAGTCAGATTTGCCAATGAGGGAGAATACTTAGCCCCCATTGGAACGCCTGTCCTCTGCTCATACACCGTATTTTCAAATGAAAAAATATTGTGTTTTAGAAGAAAAAAAGTGACTTGCAACACATAATTAATTAGATCCTGGGTATAGGAGCTGAAATTTTCCAAGTGATCATGTAGCGCTTCCATTGCCAGGGTATGTGGTATGCATGTGTACAGTGATATAACATCACAGCACAACCATGAATAATTTTTCTGCCATATTTTATTTGAAAAGGTTTTGAGAACTTCCCTAGAATCTTTAACATAGCCTGGTAATTTAACAACAAGGGGTTGTAAGACGGAGTCCACCCACTCACAGAGATGTTCATTCATTGACCCTATACCCGACACTATGGGTCTCATAGCCGGCAAACCCACTCCTTTATGCACCTTAGGCAATATATGTCATTTAGTATTTTAACCACACTTGTGTGCAATTTCCGCAGCTGCGGCGAAGTTCATGTGTTCAGGACCTGTGGTAATAATCATGTGACCAGCATTGATCACTGGATTGGTCCATGAACACTAGATAATAATCATTGCAAATCTCAGAAAATCATGCATTGACTAAGATCGGGTACGATCGAAACGCGTCGCATGTACTCTGTACTTGGACTTTTGCGCTAAGGCAAGGACTGTTTGTACTACACCAATTTTTAATGGAGAAATAAAGCATTTGAATTTTATGGAGCTGGAACGCCTTCCTTACAATCTTAATTTACTTTATAATAATAGTTAGGCATTGGAAATTGGGGGTCATTTGGCTAAAGTTGTGGGGGGTAGGGCTGGTTCAAGTTTTTAGTGGGCCCAGGAAACGTGGACTACGTCACGCCGGTGAAGCAGGGAGAGGTAAGTATTTCAACTTTGCAAGTGCTGTGATCCTGAGCAAGCAGGGGGGCCAACTCATTCGCATTGGCACTGGCACAGGGCCCCTCAAAGTACAGCGGTGTGTTTGCACGGCGGGGGCGCCTCCCACCGGCAGCGACACTTTTGCGTACTATGAGGGGCCCTGTGCCAGTGAAAGCGCCAACGAGTATGCCCCCCCACCTGATGAAGGAACCTGCACTTTCATCTGCACCTTCCTCTTTGTCCCTGTGTAAGGTGGTATAGTATGCGGGAAGGGGAACCTGACTTTCAGCAGGGTCAGATTCTGGCTGTGTAGCGTGCAAGGGGAATGTAGTGGTCTGGGTCAATGTACCAGCAGATTCATCTAGCACTGGCTGGGCAATGGGCAGGATGCGGAGGAAACACAGATATAGGCCCAAATAATAAAGTGGGCTAAATGCAGTTCAAAATTGGTAACAGGACTAACCAGGCGGCATTGCTTTGTTCAGTGGAGGACAACTGTAATGAGAGGCTGACACAGTGAGTAGGCCCAAATAAGTAACTAGGCTAAATTAAGTTCAAAATTGGTAACAGGACTAACCAGGCGGCATTGCTTTGTTCAGTGGAGGACAACTGTAATGAGAGGCTGACACAGTGAGTAGGCCCAAATAAGTAACTAGGCTAAATGCAGTTCAAAATTGGTAACAGGACTAACCAGGCGGCATTGCTTTGTTCAGTGGAGGACAACTGTAATGAGAGGTTGACACAGTGAATAGGCCCAAATAAGTAACTAGGCTAAATGAAGTTCAAAATTGGTAACAGGACTAACCAGGCGGCATTGCTTTGTTCAGTGGAGGACAACTGTAATGAGAGGCTGACACAGTGAGTAGGCCCAAATAAGTAACTAGGCTAAATGAAGTTCAAAATTGGTAACAGGACTAACCAGGCGGCATTGCTTTGTTCAGTGGAGGACAACTGTAATGAGAGGCTGACACAGTGAGTAGGCCCAAATAAGTAACTAGGCTAAATGCAGTTCAAAATTGGTAACAGTAGTAAACAGGCGGCACTGCTTTGTTCAGTGGAGAACAGCAAGGAGCGGCAGACACCATTAGTGGGCCCCAACCAAGCTAGTAGGCCAAATGCAGTTTAAAATTTGTAAATATAGGCCAAAAGCCTGAAGATTGAAGCTCAGCTTTGTTCAGTGGAGAACACGAAGGAGCGGCAGACACCGTTAGTAGGCCCAACCAAACTAGTATCCCAAATGCAGTTTCATATTAAAAATATAGGCCGAAAGCCAGAAGATTGAAGCTCAGGAAAAAAAAACAGGAGAACACCAAGGAGCGGCAGACACCGTTTGTAGGCCCCAACCAAACTAGTAGGCCAAATGAAGTTAAATATCTGATATAGGCCGAAAGCCTGAAGATTGAAGCTCAGCTTTGTTCAGTGGAGGAGAACACCAAGGAGCGGCAGACACCGTTAGTAGGCCCAACCAAACTAGTATCCCAAATGCAGTTTCATATTAAAAATATAGGCCAAAAGCCTGAAGATTGAAGCTCAGCTTTGCTCAGTGGAGGAGAAAAGCAAGGAGCGGCAGACACCGTTAGTAGGCCCCAACCAAACTAGTAGGCCAAATGTAGTTTAAAATTTGTAAATATAGGCCGAAAGCCAGAAGATTGAAGCTCAGCTTTCCTCAGTGGAGGACAACACCAAGGGGCGGCA
Organism: Ranitomeya variabilis; assembly: GCF_051348905.1. Lineage (NCBI taxonomy): Eukaryota > Metazoa > Chordata > Amphibia > Anura > Dendrobatidae > Ranitomeya > Ranitomeya variabilis. Next base: position 388,885,683 of record NC_135232.1, read on the forward strand.
GACACCGTTACTAGGGCCCAACCAAACAAGTAGCCCAAATGCAGTTTAAAATTCCCTATAGGCCGAAAGCCTGAAGATTGAAGCTCAGCTTTGTTCAGTGGAGGACAACACCAAGGAGCGGCAGACACCGTTAGTAGGCCCAACCCAACTAGTAGCCCCAATGCAGTTTTCAAATTCCTATAGGCTGAAAACCTGACAATTGAAGCTCAGCTTTTTTCAGAGGAGGACAGCTGTATTGAGTGGCGCAGACAGACACAGGTAGTAGGCCTTAAACCAAAAAGTTGGCTCAATGCAGTTTAAAAAAGGTTACAGGGGTACACAGGCAGCATTGGTGTGGTCAGCGGAGGACGATTGGAAGTAGTGGCGCAGACTTACTAGGCCTAAAATAAAAAAGTAGGCTCTATGCAGGTTTAAAAAGGTTACAGGGGTACACAGGCAGCATTGGTGTGGTCAGCGGAGGACGATTGCAAGGAGGGACCACAGACAGACTTACTAGGCCTAAAATTAAAAAGTAGGCTCTATGCAGGATTAAATAGGTTACAGGGGTACACAGGCAGCATTGGTGTGGTCAGCGGAGGACGATTGCAAGGAGGGACCGCAGACAGACTTACTAGGCCTAAAATTAAAAAGTAGGCTCTATGCAGGTTTAAATAGGTTACAGTTACAGGGGTACACACATTGGTGTGGTCAGCGGAGGACGATTGCACCGAGGGGCAGACACAGTTAGAAGGGCCAAAAAAGTAATAGGCAAAATGCAGTTAAAAATAGGTTACAGGAGTACGCAGGCGGCCTAGCTTTGTTCAGTGGAGGACAACTGTAAGGAGTGTCTGACACAGTTAGTAGGCCAAAATAATAAAGTGAGGTTAATGTCTGGCAAAAAAATTTTTTTACAAATAAACAGGTGGCACACCTAGGTACAGGGGTGGGTTCCTCTGCTGACTTGCAGACAGTGGTAGTTGGCGCAAAGTATTAACTGGTGTAAATGTTGGACAGGGCCCCTGAATATTTTTACTAGCATCATTCATGTCAACAAATTGGTATTGGCAGTGCCATTGAAGGATTTAACAGCACAGACTAAACAGTGGTGGAGCAGTGAGAGGTAATTTTGCAAGTGGTAGAGCACTGTTTGAGCTGGGGGGGAACACTCTCTCGTGGGCGGCGGTACTGGCCCAGGGCCCCTCATGTTACGATGGTGTGTCTGATGTTGGGTGTGCACCACCACCGCCAGAGACACTTCATTGTACTATGAGGGACCCTGTGCCAGTGCCGTCGCCCAAAAGTGGGCACACCCACCTGTTCAGCCAAACGGCACTCGCACGGGTGCTTGCGCCAAGTGGTGACCACGGCCACGTGGGGGGAGTCAGCCCATTTAGGGAGGTGTAAAAATGGCCAATGGTGGACATACAGCAGCTGCAAATGGAGAAATTGGAGCAGTCAGTAAGACGAGTCCAAAATCAAGATCTTTTTACAGGAAAGCTAGGTGTCAGTAGGGAAAGGTGGGGCAAAATAATTAGAAATCCATGATTGGTTCATTTTAATGAAGGTTAGATCATCAACATTTTGGGTAGCCAGACGAGTCCTTTTTTCGGTCAGTATTGAACCGGCAGCACTGAATACTCTTTCTGATAGCACACTAGCAGCTGGGCAAGCAAGCTCCTGTAAAGCATATTCTGCCAATTCAGGCCAGGTGTCTATTTTGGATGCCCAGTATTCAAATGGGAATGACGTGTGAGGGAGAACATCGATAAGGGAGGAAAAATAGTTAGTAACCATACTGGACAAATGTCTCCTGTCAGTTTGAATTGATGCTGCAGTACCTGTCGTGTCTGCGGTCATTGCGAAATCACTCCACAACCTGGTCATAAAACCCCTCTGTCCAACGCCACTTCTGATTTGTGCACCTCTAACACCTCTGCCATGTTGCCCCCTGCAGCTCGTGTGAGAACCATCACCGCCGCTGTGTGCTGGGAATGCCTGAACCAAGCGGTTTACAAGAGTTGCTTGTTTGGTAGCCAATATTTGCTCAAGGTTCTCATGTGGCATGATGTTTTGCAATTTCCCTTCATAGCGTGGATCCAGGAGGCAGGCCAACCGGTAATCATCATCGGTCATCATTTTGATAATGCGGGGGTCCCTTTTTAGGATACGCAAGACATAATCCGCCATGTGGGCCAATGTTCCAGGTGTCAATTCAATGCTTGTGCTGGGTTGAGGAGCACTTTCTGGCAAATCAACATCACTTGTCTCCCTCAAAAACCCTGTACCTGACCTTGCAACGCCACCAGTTTCTATTGCCCCCTGAGAAGCTTCCTCCTCCCATAAATATTCATCCCCATCATCCTCCTCATCCTCCTCCTCTTCGTCCGCCACCTTGTCCAGGAGACTTCCCTGAGCAGACAATGGCTAACTGTCATCAAGGCTTCCCTCGTCCTCGGCTGCAGACGCCTGCTCCTTTATGTGCGTCAAACTTTGCATCAGCAGACGCAATAGGGGGATGCTCATGCTTATGATGGCGTCGTCTGCACTAACCAGGTGTGTGCATTCCTCAAAACACTGAAGGACTTGACACAGGTCTTGTAGCTTCGACCACTGCACACCTGACAACTCCATGTCTGCCATCCAACTGCCTGCCCGTGTATGTGTATCCTCCCACAAATACATAACAGCACGCCTCTGTTCGCACAGCCTCTGAAGTATGTGCAGTATGGAGTTCCACCTTGTTGCAACGTCGATTATTAGGCGGTGCTGGGGAAGCTTCAAAGCTTCAAAGGTGCTGATGGTTCTGCATACGGCTGGAGTGTACGGGCGAACGGCGGATGTGCGAGCAAAGTCTTCGCACCTTCAGGAACAGGGCGGGTAACCCCGGATAACTTTTCAGGAAGCACTGCACCACCAGGTTCAAGGTGTGAGCCAGGCAAGGCATTTGTTTCAGTTGTGAAAGGGCTATGGCAGCCATAAAATTCCTTCCGTTATCACTGACTACCTTGCCTGCCTCAAGATGTACACTGCCCAGCCATGACTGAGTTTCTTGCTGCAAGAACTCGGCCAGAACTTCCGCGGTGTGTCTGTTGTCGCCCAAACACTTAATTTCCAACACAGCCTGCTGACGCTTACCACTAGCTGTTCCATAATGGGACACCTCGTGTGCAACACTGGCAGCTGCGGATAGAGTGGTCGTGCGACTGCGGTCTGTGAACGAGCTCTCGCTTCTGCTGGAGGACGAGGAGGAGGAGGAGGGGTGGCGAATGCCTGCAGCCAACTGTTTCCTAGACCGTGGGCTAGGCAGAACTGTCCCACTATGGCTGTCCCCTGTGGACCCTGCATCCAGCACATTAACCCAGTGTGCCGTGATGGACACGTAACGTCCTTGGCCATGCCTACTGGTCCATGCATCTGTTGTGAGGTGCACCTTTCTACTGACAGATTGCTTGAGTGCATGGACAATGCGGTCTTTGACATGCTGTGGAGGGCTGGGATGGCTTTTCTCGCAAAGAAGTGTCGACTGGGTAGGTCATAGCGTGGCACTGCGTAGGCCATCAGGGCTTTGAAAGCTTTGCTTTCAACCAACCGGTAGGGCATCATCTCTAACGAGATTAGTCTAGCAATGTGGGCATTCAAACCCTGTGTACGCGGATGAGAGGATGAGTACTTCCTTTTCCTAACGAGAGTCTCTTGTAGGGTGAGCTGGACTGGAGAGCTGCATATGGTAGAACTAGCGGGGGTGGTGGTGGACATGGCAGACTGAGAGAGGGTTGGTGATGGTATTCTTGCTGTTGGCCTACATACAGTGTTTCCTCCCAAGAACCTGGTGATTCCCTGACTGCTTTGGCCTTGCGACGATACCTCCACATTTGCTGCAGGTGGTGTCGTAAACGGTGGGCTTACAGTGAGGGAAGGAATGTAGCGTTGCTGACTAGCTTCATTGTGAGCCGGTGCAACAACGTTACGGGACGTTTGGTAGTTAGTCCAGGCTTGCAAGTGCATGGTGGTTAAATGTCTACGCATGCAAGTTGTATTTAAATTTTCGACATTCTGACCTCTGCTAAAGGTCCTTGAGCATTTCTTACAGATCACTTTGCACTGATCATTCGGATCTTGGTTAAAAAATTGCCAGACTGCACTCTTCCTACTATCGAATACCTTTTCAGGCATTGCACACTGTGCTACTTTAACCGGATGGCCACGCTGTCCTACAACTGTTTTTTGTTTTGACACACGTTTTTGGCCAGATACGGGCCTGCCAGATGAAAGCTGTTGCGATGTTGATGCCTGCTGCGGCTCATCCTCCTCCGCTTCAGAGCTACTGCCAGCGGCACCCTGTTCCCCCAATGGCTGCCAATCGGGGTCAACAACTGGGTCATCTATCACCTCCTCTTCTATGTCCTGTGCACCTTCCTCTGTGTCACCGTGTAAGCCGGTGCTATAGCGTTCGGGACGGGGCACCATAGTCTCATCAGGGTCAGATTCTGGCTCAGTACACTGCGAGGGCAATGTTGTGATCTGAGTCAATGGAACAGCATAATGATCTAGCTGTGGCTGTGCATCTGTGCACTCCATGTCCGATTTATCTTGTAATGGGCATGGCCTGTTAACAATTTCCCTTTCTAACCCAGGCACGGTATGTGTAAAGAGCTCCATGGAGTAACCTGTTGTGTCGTCTGACGCATCCTTCACTGTTGTTCTGGGTGAAGGACACAAGGAAGCGACTTGTTCCTGACCGGGAGCATCCACTGACGACGCGCTGCTTTTAAATTTTGCACTTTCCGAAGAGGAGGCGAAAGAGCTAGAGGCAGAGGCAGCAAGCAGAGGCAGCAAGGAAAGCCAAAGCTTTTTCCTTCTGCTCCGGCTTTAAAAGCGGTTTTCCTACTCCCAGAAAAGGGAGTGTTCGAGGCCTTGTGTAGCCAGACGATGACGCTGGCTCAACAACTCGAGACTTAGGGGCTATATTGCTTTTCCCACGACCACCTGATGCTCCACGACCACCACCACTACCATCATTACCAGCTGGCAATGACCGCCCACGGCCATGACCTCTTCCACCAGACTTCCTCATTTTTGGAAAAATGTAACCAAACTAACATCCGTTATATGGTACTGTAAAACCAGGTAGAAGGTGTACGTAAACTTGTTGTGAATTTAAAACTCCCTTTATAGGTGTGTGAGACTGTTTGAAAAATCAGGCCCACTGTATTACACTACACAGTTTCAGTGGCAGAAAGTGGCTGGCAGATATGCCACTAACAGGACTGACGCAGATGCACTCACTGGCAATATAAATCTCCCTTTTTTATGTGTGGGAGAATGCAGGAAAAAAATCAGGCCCACTGTATTACACTAGACAGTTTGATTGGCAGAAAGTGGCTGGCAGATATGCCACTAACAGGAATGATGCAGATGCACTCAGTGGCAATATAAATCTCCCTTTTGTATGTGTGGGATACAGCAGAAAAATCAGGCCCACTGGATTACACTACACAGTTTGAGTGTCAGAAAGTGGCTGGCAGATATGCCACAAACAGGACAGACCAGATGCACTCAATGGCAATATAAATCTCCCTTTTTTATGTGTGGGAGAATGCAGGAAAAAATCAGGCCCACTGTATTACTGTCAGGGAGAGACTTGGTGAGCGAGAGCTAATAACCCGGGCTCCTGCAATTTCCCTAAGACTAGGGAAATCCTGACTGACCCTCTACCTGAAGTTTACACTGATGGTGTGCATGTTCAGGCCTCGAACCTCACCCTAACTCCTGAGCTCAGCCCTAGGCTGAAACCTCCACCCACCACCCAGTGAAGAGGTAATACTTAAATACCCACAGTTAGCACAGACAAGGATAAAGGAAAATTTACACCACGCCGCAGACACTCAGGAATACACTATAAATGTGCAGGGCAAAATAAACACAAATATAGGAAGGAGTAAATAAGACGAAGGAATATACACCACCAGCAATGAATCTCCAACCACCAGCTCTCCACTCCAGACCGAGATAACAACGCAAGACAGAAGCAATAATCGGCGACACCCAAGGATGAGGAGAACTATTTAAAGGCCATGGAAATGGCCCAGCTTCCAATCCGAGGATCAGGTAAATTAACCCCGGAACAGCTAGACAAAATCTAGCAGACGCCAATGAGTAAACAGTGGTCAAAAGCGGAATTACCGCTGTCTGTCGGACGACCTGGTCTGAACAGCGTCCGACATGACAATTACACTACACAGTTTGATTGGCAGAAAGTGGCTGGCAGATATGCCACTAACAGGACTGACGCAGATGCACTCAGTGGCAATATAAATCTCCCTTTTTTATGTGTGGGAGAATGCAGGAAAAAAATCGGGCCCACTGTATTACACTACACAGTTTGAGTGGCAGAAAGTGGCTCTCAGATATGCCACTAACAGGGCTGACGCAGATGCACTCAGTGACAATATAAATCTCCCTTTTGTATGTGTGGGAGACAGCAGAAAAATCAGGCCCACTGGATTACACTACACAGTTTGAGTGGCAGAAAGTGGCTGGCAGATATGCCACAAACAGGACAGACGCAGATCCACTTAGTGGCAATATAAATCTCCCTTTTTTATGTGTGGGAGAATGCAGGAAAAAATCAGGCCCACTGTATTACACTGCACAGTTTGATTGGCAGAAAGTGGCTGGCAGATATGCCACTAACAGGACTGATGCAGATGCACTCAGTTGCAATATAAATCTCCCTTTTGTATGTGTGGGAGAATGCAGGAAAAATCAGGCCCACTGTATTACACTACACAGTTTGATTGGCAGAAAGTGGCTGGCAGATATGCCACTAACAGGACTGATGCAGATGCACTCAGTTGCAATATAAATCTACCTTTTTATGTGTGGGAGACAGCAGAAAAATCAGGCCCACTGGATTACACTACACAGTTTGAGTGGCAGAAAGTGGCTGGCAGATATGCCACAAACAGGACAGACGCAGATGCACTTAGTGGCAATATAAATCTCCCTTTTTTATGTGTGGGAGAATGCAGGAAAAAATCAGGCCCACTGTATTACACTACACAGTTTGATTGGCAGAAAGTGGCTGGCAGATATTTAAAAAAATACAAGGGCTGTAGTAGAATTTCAATCTCGCTACAATGATCAAAGGACAAGAACGGCAGCAATAAAAAGGACTGCTGCACACAAGAGTGTGGACAAAGAAACAAGAGAACTGTGCAGAAAGGAGCAGCAGGATGTTTGCTTTTAAAAAAGCAGTTGGTTTGCACAGCGGCGTACAAACAGCAATGCAGCTATCAGGGAGCCTTATAAGCTACAGAGCTGATGCACAGAAATCTAGCCTCCACTGTCCCTGCCAAGAAAAGGTGGTGTTGGACAGTGGAAATCGCTACAGCACAAGCGGTTTGGGGGTTAATCTTCCCTCCCTAACAATATCCCTGCTTCAGACAAAGCTACAGCAACCTCTACCTATGCTCAGATAGGCAGCAGTAAGATGGCGGTCGGCGTGCATGCCCCTTTATAGCCCCTGTGACGCCTTGAGTATCGCGGGTGCTCGGGTGACATGTTTGAGTCCCCGCGGCCGCATGTTTTGGAGCTGTTAAGACAGCCACAAAACATGCGGGTATTGCCTTACAAACCCGGGCACTAGTGCTAACTACATTCATTTTATAGGTACAGTATACTCTATATAGCAGCAATGCAGTTCAAGTTTCACATATTCAATGTTTGCATGCAGCTTAGCGCTTACAGAGCGCTGCTGTACTATTTGTTTTGTATGTACCGGTAATACTGTCACAGCGGTTTTCTCCTGTTCACACTTTCTTCATTCTGATTGAAGGTGCTGATCATTTTTTTGTGTCTTTACAAAATCTTAAATGCCACAAAACCCCCCCAAAAAAACATAAAAGTGTCATGAAAACAACCCTAGCGACTTGTTACAATATTTCTATATGTTTTTAGCAAAGTGCCTATTTAATGATTTCCTACTATTCCAATAAATGGTTAACTAACACATCAGATCTGTCAGCCTTTTAACAAATCCGTTTATGCAAAAGATTAAATACAATATTATCACAGTAGTGGATGGAAAAGAACTTTAAGTCTCTGCCAAAGCAAAAAGTATAAAAAAAAGACAAACTGTGAAACTTGAGGATTATTCTGTTCTTTAAAACAGAACTGGATTCATCTGGGTGGTTGATGCATCATTTCCATGAATTCCTGACCTGTTAAATAATGTAGGAAATGTTCTATGCTTTATGGGATTTTTCATCTTCCAAATAAAAAAGAGACCTGAATCTATACATTGTCATGGTTCATCATAAGAATGATTAGTATAATGTGCCCTTGAGGGCTGTCCCACACGTCCAGATAATTCCGGTACCGGAATAAATCGGTACCGGAGTTATCCGTGTCCGTGTGCCTGGGAACTCACGGAGGCCATACCTGCGGCACACGTGTGCCGCCCGTATGGCGAGTGGGTACCACACGGAGCGTGTGGTACCCACTCTGCATGGTGCTGAAGCTGCGATTCATATCATCCCTGCAGCAACGTTTGCTGCAGGGAAAATATGAAGAATAGTGTTTAAAATAAAGATCCATGTGTCCGCCGCCCCCCCACCCCCTGTGCGCCCCCCCCGCTGGTCAGAAAATACTCACCCGGATCCCCCGTCGGCAGTCGCTCCTTCCTGGTCTGGCCGCGGCTTACTGTATGCGGTCACGTGGGGCCGCTCATTTACACTCATGAATAGGCGGCTCCGCCCCTATTGGAGGTGGAGCCACATATTCATGAGTGTAATCGGCCGCATACAGTAGGAGGCGCGGCCAGACCAGGAAGGAGCGACAGCCGACGGGGGACCCGGATAAGTATTTTCTGACCAGCGGGGGGGGCGCACAGGGGGTGGGGGGGCGGCGGACACATGGATCTTTAGTTTAAACACTATCATTCATATTTTCTCTGTAGCAAACGCTGCTACAGGGAAGATATGAATACCGGCTTCAGCACCATGTGGGGGGGACAGCGCTTACTGTAGCGCTGTCTCCGGCACGCCACACGGACCCCAGACGGAGAATGTCCGTGTGAGGTGCGTGTTTTACACGGACCCATTGACTCTATTGGGTCCGTGTAATCCGTGCGCTCCCACGAACACTGACATGTCTCCGTGTTTGGCACACGGAGACACGGTCCGCACACGGTCCGCACAAAATCAATGACATCTGAACAGATGCATTGATTTTTATGGGTCTACGTGTGTCAGTGTCTCCGGTACGGGAGGAAACTGTCACCTCACGTACCGGAGCCACTGACGTGTGAAACCGGCCTTAAGGAGTTGTCCAGTCTTAAGCTACAAGTCTGCAGTCCTTCTATGTGACTGCAGACTTGTGAATCCTCAGATCGTGCAGACGGCGTACTGTGAGGATTCTCCAGTGCCGGCACCAGAAGCGGGTGGTCAAGTAAGTGCAAATACACGACTTGCATACTTCAGGCCACATTCCAACTAAAATGTGTTTCTGGCCTTGATCGATACGCTTGCATGGGATGCATCCTGTGCGTACGATGTGAGAATTCACAAGTCTGCAGTCACATAACACCGGACAACCCCTTTAAGGTTGTGTACACTCTTCTAACAATTTATGTTATGTTATGTTATTTAATCTAAAATAAGAAAAATAAAGCAACTGTATATAGCCTACCGTTTTCTGATTACAGATTCTATTTATTCTCTGGCTATGTTTCCATGATGAGTGTTTGGTGAGTTTTCGATGTTGCTAATTTTCTGCTCTACTTACCTTTTTTTTTTATTGCATCTTTTATTTTTTCTATGTGCGTTTTTATTGCTTTTTTTTACACAAGAGAAATTGACATTTCATGCACTGCAGGTAAATTTATGCTGCGTAACAAAAAAAAGCACGGTCCACGAGATTTTTATAAACTCTCATCCACATTGCTGGAACTGTAAGACACTGCGTTTCTTGAGTAGCGAAAATACACAGAGTCAAAAACTCACCGTGGAAACTTAACCTTATACATTACATCTCCAAGGACTGCAACAAACACTGTGCAGTCAATTCAGGGATCTTATTGTTATGGCTAATACATTACAAACCACTAGTGGGGATTGTTTGTTGCTGAAAGCATAGACCCTCATCCTTTGTTATCTGTGGACAGATTCTGGTTTCCTAGTTGCACCCTGAGCATAGAAGACATTTGCCGAGACACATGAAGACAACATCTGTTTTAATACGCTATTAGTACATATGGACACCAGGCCACCCATTAGCCACAGTAAGGCCTCATTAAGACATCCATTTTTCACATACCATATATACTTGAGTACAGGCCGACCCAAGTAAAAGCCGAGGCACCTAATTTTGTCATGGGAAACTGGGTAAGCTTATTGACTAGAGTATAAGCCGGGTATGAATTGCCCCCTCATTCCTATCCCAGTATGCGTGGTTCCCCCCGTCCTGTCCAGCATTGTGTGGCTCCCCTCTGTTGTATGCATGGTTCCCCCAGTCCCATCTTGTATGCATGGCTCAGCTCCCCCTCTCCCATCCTTGTTCGCATGGCTCCCCTGTCCCATCTTGTATGCATGGCTGGGCTCTACTGAGCTCCCCCGTCCTCCTCCGTCCTCCCCCGTCCTCCTCCGTAGTCCCCCGTCCTCCCCATCCTCCTCCGTCATACTTACCCTCCTCACACCGTTGCTGAACTTCCCTGCATCTCTGTCCCGACGCGGCAGCTTCTTCTGTGCCGAACGGTCACGTGGTACCGCTCATGAAGGTCATGAATATGCGCTCCATGCCTATGGGAGTGGAGACACGTCCATATTCATGACCTTAATGAGCGGTACCACGTGACCGCTCGGCACAGGAAGAAGCTGCCGCCCCGGGACAGAGATGCAGAGAGAAGGAGATGCAGCGAGGGTAAGTATTGATGTCTTCTGGAAGCCGGTGGCTGCAGCTGTCACTGTGCTACAGCAACTGGCTCCCCGCTCACCCTCCCCGCTGGCTTTCTGTACCGTGACTCGTGTATGAGCCGAGGGGAGCACTTTCAGCACACAAAAATGTGCTGAAAATTTTGGCTTATACACGAGTATATACGGTAAGTGTTTTATCCATGGTTTTCACATGTACCTGTTTAGTCTACTGAGTTGTTCACATACAGTGGGCACAGAAAGTATTCATACCCCTTTAAATTTTTCACTCTTTGTTTCATTGCAGCCATTTGGCAAATTCAAAAAAGTTCATTTTTTTCTCATTAATGTACACTCTGCACCCAATCTTGACTGAAAAAAAACAGAAATGTACAAATTTTGGCAAATTTATAAAAAAAGAAACTGAAATATCACATGGTCAGATGTATTTACAGCCTTTGCTCAATATTGAGTAGAAGCATCCTTTTGAGCTAGTACAGCCATGAGTCTTCTTGGGAATGATGCAACAAGTTTTCACACCTGTGTTTGGGGATACTCTCCCATTCTTCCTTGCAGATCCTCTCCAGTTCTGTTAGGTTGGATGCAGACATTGGTGGACAGCCATTTTCAGGTCTCGCCAGTAACGCTCAACTGGGTTTAGGTCAGGGCTCTGGCTGGGCCAGTCAAGAATGGTCACAGAGTTGTTCTGAAGCCACACCTTTGTCATTTTAGCTATGTGCTTAGGGTCATTGTCTTGTTGGAAGGTAAACCTTTGGCCAAGTCTGAGGTCCAGAGCACTCTGGAAGAGGTTTTCATCCAGGATATCTCTGTGCTTCACCGCATTCATGTTTCCTTCAATGACAACCAGTCATCCTGTCCCTGCAGCTGAAAAACACCCCATAGCATGATGGTGCCACCACCATGTTTCACTGTTGGGATTGTATTGGGCAGATGATGAGCAGTGCCTGGTTTTCTCCACACATACCACTTATAATTATCACCAAAAAGGTCTTTCTTCGTCTCATCAGATCACAGAATCTTATTTCTCATACTCTGGGAGTCCTTCATGTGTTTCTTAGTAAACTCTATGTGGGCTTTCAAATGTCTTGCACTGAGGAGAGGCTTCTGTTGGGCCTCTCTGCCAATAAGGCCATGTGCACACGTTCAGTATTTTTCGCGTTTTTTTCGCGTTTTTTCGCTATAAAAACGTGATAACACGAAAAAAACGCTAACATATGCCTCCTATTATTTACAGTGTATTCTGCATTTTTTGTGCAAATGTTGCATTTTTTTCCGCGAAAAAATCGCATCGCGGAAAAAAAAGCAACATGTTCATTAAAAATGCGGAATTGAGGGGATTCCACACACCTAGGAGTGCATTGATCTGCTTACTTCCCACACGGGGCTGTGCACACCATGCGGGAAGTAAGCAGATTATGTGCGGTTGGTACCCAGGGTGGAGGAGAGGAGACTCTCCTCCACGGACTGGGCACCATATAATTGGTAAAAAAAAAAAGAATTAAAATAAAAAATAGTGATATACTCACCTTCGATGGCCTCCGGAGTCTTCCCGCCTCTCCGGTGCATGCTGCCGCTTCGGTTCCTATAGCTGGTGTGCGGTGAAGGACCTGCGATGACGTCGCGGTCTTGTGATTGGTCGCGAGACCGATCATGTGACCGCTCACCTGACCGCGACATCATGGAAGGTCCTGCACACACACAGCATCTATAGGAACGGACACCGCTGAGGAGATCAGCTGTCTGCAGGTGAGTATAACCATTTTTTTTATTTTTTTTTATTATTTTTAAACATTCTATCTTTTACTATAGATGCTGCATAGGCAGCATCTATAGTAAAAAGTTGGTCACACTTGTCAAACACTATGTTTGACAAGTGTGACCAACCTATCAGTTTTCCAAGCGATGCTACAGATTGCTTGGAAAACTTTAGCATTCTGCAAGCTAATTTCGCTTGCAAAATGCTAAAAAAACGGGAAAAAAAACCTCAAAAAAAAAAATGCGGATTTCTTGCAGAAAATTTCCGGTTTTCTTCGGGAAATTTCTGCAAGAAATCCGGACGTGTGCACATACCCTAAGGCCCAACTGGTGGAGGGCTGCAGTGATTGTTGACTTTGTGAAACTTTCTCCCATCTCCCTACTGCATCTCTGGAGCTCAACCACAGTGATCTTGGGCATCTTCTTTACCTCTCTCATCAAGGCTCTTCTTCCACGATTGCTCAGTTTGGTTGGACAGCCAGGTCTAGGAAGACTTCTGGTGGTCCCAAACTTCTTCCATTGAAGGATTATGGAGGCCACTGTGCTCTTTGGAACCTTGAGTACTGCAGATATTGTGTTGTAAGCTTGGCCAGATCTGTGCCTTGCCACAATTCTGTCTCTGAGGTCCTTGGCCAGTTCCTTTGACCTTATCATTTTCAGTTGGTCTGACATGCACTGTGAGCTGCGCAGATGGAGATCGCGGCGGCCATTTTCCTGAAGCCCCGGGCAGCAGAGCGCTCCATCTGCGCACGCGCGGCCACAGGAAAGATGGCCGCGCCCACCGATAAACGGCTGAATAGCGCAGATCGCGCTGTTTTTCATCACCTGGGCAGTGGATTAGCCTTTTGGACATGCTCACACCACTACGCCACGTAATGATGAGCAGGATTCTGGGGGAGAAACAGCGCTGTCACCACGCCCATAGGACCAGACCAGTGTGAGTGACAGCAGAAAACGGCGACTTTACAAAGGTATTTTGGCAGCATAGGTGGGTAATAAAGGCACACAAAGACACTAATGTAACGCCCAGCTCTGCCCCTATTTAACGCTATTTTTAGCTCATCTTCAAAAAACGGGGTGACAGGTTCCCTTTAAATATAAGTGTCTAAGCAAAGGGTCTGAATACTTATGACCATGTAATATTTCAGTTTTTCTTTTTTATTAAATTTGCAAAAATTACAAAATTTCTGTTTTTTTTCAGTGTACATTAATGTGAAAAAAATGAATTTTCTTGAATTTACCAAATTGCTGCAATGAAACAAAGTGAAAATTTTAAAGAGGTCTGAATACTTTCCATACCTACTGTATTAAACCAAAAAACACAAGGTACAACAAATGCATATAATATGATCATGCAATGTGCATATATGCACTTGTAGTTGTAGTCCCCCATGATGAGGCGGTATATATGAAAAGCAAAACGCGCGTAGGGGAGACAGGGTATTTTGTTCTTGGGCTGACCTTCTCTCTGGTGCCTTTTAAATATTGATATGCACTTCTTTGATCACCACATTTACAAGTGCATATTTGCACGTTACATGTTGTGACTTGCAACTTGTTTTACAATTTGGGATTTTTATTAAGTTCATGCCTGATATCTTTGTATAAGGACTCATGTCACTGTCATTGTGTCTATATATTGATACTGTATGAGTCCTTTTCACTGGATTCTCCATGCACCAGATGCATGTGTCAGCTCTGTTTTCTGCCTGTGATCATCTTTAAATATTGTTTGTGTGTCCTGTTTTATAATCATATGTGCTAATAAAAGTTTGCTTTATTTTTGAAGCATTTTTAGACTCCAATTTCCCTTCTTTGTATACAATGAGTTGTTTAAACGTCTATTTTTTGTAGACTGTGTATCTGCAAAATAAATCACAGCGACATGCAGGCTTGTCTCTTTTTTTGATGTGAGTCAAGGTTAAAGTTTAATAATATAAGTTGATGGGTCTGTGAAAATGACAGACATGGATGGCATCAGTGTGCAGTAGATGTGCTGTCCGTGATTAACATTGTAAAAGATAAGAGAAGCTTTGTAATTTATTAATTTATTTATCTGAAAATCACTAATATCACACTTATGCTAAAAACTGACACACTGATCAAACACTGATGAAACTCAGATGGAAAACATGGATGACACTTGAACCTTTTATTGCATATGTGAATAATCATGGATGTCTGAATGAGACCTAAGGGTACAGTACACTAACCCAGATTTTAGTAAGTATTCCACACTTACAGTAAATCCATATGAAAACCACCTACAAATCAACACCTACTATGTTTAATCCGCTTTGCAGATTTCCAATTAGCACAACTAAAAGATTTGTAGATCCGCAGCAATCTAAACTTTAATTCTGCTGCAGAAATCCAAGGGTCAGCCTTAGATTTATAAAATGGATATCACTGCAAAAACAGTGCACCATAATCCACAGTAAAAGCCGCTGTTTCATGATTGTGTATAAGCAGCAGACGAAAGGGTTAATAACACTGTCTGCCCGGATTAAAGAAGCATATTGAATAGCAGTATATAAAACAGGCCAGTTATACAATAATCCCCACAATAAACACATTACCAGGGCAAGGATGAGATGCATTTTTTTCTCTTCTGAGAATGGATAGAAAAGCTCTGCCAGAATGTGTCGCTTCTGTCATTTAGAAAGAGTATTTTGACTCATTAAATTATGATAATACTGGGTCTTCTGACATCTACAAAAGAAGTAGTCCCTGTCCTAGGGCACATACCAGAATTTTTCACAGTGATACTCTGACATTTTGGATTGCAGCTCATTCCCAGATGGATACCCTATGCTAGTAACTCCAGCATGACTTGCGGTGGTGGCTGGACTGCTTTTGCCTGAGTGAGGGTAGGAATATCAAAGTAGCTTGTCCAACAGACCTCAATACGGATGTGTCAGGCTCAAGCTGTGGTTCTCATGTGCAAACTATATGAGTACAGAGGAAGTGTTTCAACCACTATTCTGCTCTTCCCTCCAATATGAAAGAATTCAGGTGTCACAGGGATACCACGACAGATAGGGTCCAGAAGATCTCAGCGTCTAGTCACACGAAATCTTGCACTGATTAGAACTGCTTCACCATCCTATTAAACAGTGCATTTTTTCCTTGCTCTGTCATTGCAAGGTTTATTCAGTTCAGTTGATCTCCTGAAGCTCTCCATCCTGAATTACCTCAGCTGTTTTGTGTTGGCCACTGCACTTTGGTATATATGCTCACCACTGGCACTTGGGAGTTACCATTGATAGTTCTACTTCCTGGTTTGGTGTTGGAGGAGAAATTCAGTGTTTGGAGTAGGTGGTTGGAGAATTGTTCAGGAGATGATTGCTTGGAGTTGGTTTGCATGTTTATCCCCCACTCTTCCCTACCTATCCCTCCCATGTTCCACTCTGTTGTTTTGTGAATATGTCCATATGCTTGTAGTTTTCTTTCATCCCTGTCTCTCTTCCCTTGTCTGTTTGGTTAGTGTAATCCTCAGCCTCACACCTCCCTGGGTGCGGGAAGGAAGAGATAAAGGATAAGATAGGAGCATAGCAAGGTATGTGACCCTGGCGTCTCCACCTTCAGGGGTAATCCAGGAGACAGAGATAGGATCGGGCACCCTCTAGTCTAAGGGTACTGTCACACTAAACGATTTACCAACGATCACGACCAGCGATACGACCTGGCCGTGATCGTTGGTAAGTGGTTGTGTGGTCGCTGCGGAGCTGTCACACAGACAGCTCTCCAGCGACCAACGATGCCGAGGTCCCGGGTAACCAGGGTAAACATCGGGTTACTAAGCGCAGGGCCGCGCTTAGTAACCCGATGTTTACCGTGGTTACCAGCGTAAAAGTAAAAAAAAAAAAACACTACATACTTACATTCCGGTGTCTGTCCCCCGGTGTTCTGCTTCTCTTCACTGTGTCTGCGCCAGCTGGAAAGCACAGCGGTGACGTCACCGCTGTGCTCGCTTTCCGGCCAGCCGGCGCTCACAATGCAGAGAAGCAGAACGCCGGGGGACAGACACCGGAATGTAAGTATGTACTGTTTGTTTTTTTTTACTTTTACACTGGTAACCACGGTAAACATCGGGTTACTAAGCCCGGCCCTGCGCTTAGTAACCCGATGTTTACCTTGGTTACAAGCGAACGCATCGCTGGATCGCTGTCACACACAACGATCCAGCGATGACAGCGGGAGATCCAGCGACGAAAGAAAGTTCCAAACGATCTGCTACGACGTACGATTCTCAGCAGGGTCCCTGATCGCTGCTGCGTGTCAGACACAGCGATATCGTATGGATATCGCTGGAACGTCACGGATCGTACCGTCATAGCGATCAAAGTGCCAATGTGTGACAGTACCCTTAGGGATCAGGTAGGTGCCCACAGTCCCTTGCCACTACGTGACATCAGGGCCACCAAGTTAGCCTTACTCAATTTCCAATCTCTCCTTAATGGTCATCATGTTCAGATTCTTAGCTGCTTTCACATCTGAAAGGAAAATTGGAGAACTACAAGTTCTTTCTTGAAAAGAACCATATCTAAAGTTCTTATCAGACTGCATAATTATCTGAATAATGCTGGGATTCCTACCAAAAGTGCCTTCCTGTACCAACCTTAAAGAAGTTGTCCACTACTTGGACAACGTCTTGTCATACCCCTTGCTTGGCCCCCATAAAATAATAAAGCTTCTACTCACCTCCCGTGTCTGAGCCGTTCCCATGGTGTCGGCAGCCGCTCTCCCTGGGGCTCTTGTGCGGTGTTGTGACATGTGATGTCAGCGCCCAATCAGCGCTGGAGTCACTGTCCCCACCTTTGGACAAATTGACCATGAAGAGGAAGTCCATGATCATCTGCATGGACTTTCTCTTCATGTTCAATTTGTCCGAAGGCGGGGACAGTGACGCCAGAGCTGACTGGGTGCTGGCGTCACGTGTCACAACACCACACAAGAACCCGGGGGAGAGTAACTGCCAACATAGCAGGAACAGCACAGGAAGTGAGTATAAGCTTTATTATTTGATGGGGGCCAAACATTTTGATCAAGAAGGGGTTGTCCTAGTAGTGGACAACCCCTTTACAGAATATATATCTTTATGGGATTGACCTGTAGAAGCGCTACACCAGCGCGAAACGGTGGTCGCCAGCACCTGCACACTCCTGCCCTCACACTCCCGGGCCATGAAGCTTTTTTAATCGTAACTGAATAAAGGAAAAATTTTAAGGATCAGTGAGTGCTACCTACTTTTCTTTCTTTTGATGGACAGTATTCACATGTTTTTTTCTGAGGAGCACCCGAGATCCTAAGGCACAGTTCTAATCTGCATTTTGCACCTCAGGAGTACAGATCCAGTGAAGCCGGCGGTGCTGTCTGTTTTTTGTACTTGACACAGTAGATACAAATATGCACTCACAGACAACAGAGAGGAACACCGAGGATAAAAGGAAGAAAACCAAAAAGGAGAGGATGAGAATTTTGCACACAGCTGAAACACCAAGCAACAGTCACAGATTAACACTTCAGATGCCTCTACCAACAACCAACACCTCCACTACACACCTGGCAGTTTAAGACTACCACTGGCATCCCTGATAGCCAGAGAGGAGTATATATAGGAGAGGGGAGTGGCCAACACTGGACAGCTGAGACCATCAATGCTGGAAAGCTTCCAGGAGCTCTCAACTGAACAGTTTAACCCCTGCACTGCTAGCAGACACCTGCGCCGTTTAGTATGAAAAAGATGTGCTTCTAATGAGTGCAGGAGTCCAGGAAATCAGATGCTGCAGTTTTCTGGCACCTCTCTGTCGCGGGAAACCTGTGACACTAATACTGTGGCAAATAAGGCCAAGCCACATGTTACATCACTGCCCTTTCATTTGAAGTAGAGCAAGTATTGCATGTTATCTGTACTGCTCCACTGTGATTGCAGCTGTAGTGAAGGTGAAAGATTCTGCACAATTCTGCACAATTTTCAGTGCAGCTGTCATCCTAACCACTTCTCTTACACAGGCAATGAAACATTTTTCATATTCTTCTGATGCCCACAGCCATTCACATTCATATTTGGTTAGCTTTGAATTATTAGACACCACCCACCCATACAATTCCCTGTAATAAAAAACTTTCACCAGCTTGCTATAACTAAGTCTTGGATTAGTTGAGTTAATAAATAAATGAAAGTCATAACCTCATGCATGCCAGCAGATACACTACCATTTATATAGATATGACTTGCTATAGCAACACCTGTTGTGCACCCCTTATCCCTTCTCTGTAAATTCCATGCCAAATTATATGCCATTTATACCACAACTGTTCTGGTTTCTTAAAGTGAACAGTGCACAGCGGAGCAGATATTTATAAATCTGCCTACTTTATTAAGAGTTTTTTATAGAAGGCTCACTCCTGGGAAGAACAACTGTCTTAAAACAAATGTAAATAGACTTATGTAGGGACTAAGGATGAGGCTATATTCACACATCAGACAGATCCCAGTGCTCTCCATTTATTTTGCAGACATTACCCTGACTCATAGAGTTTAATTGATCCACATATATATCGGTTTTAAAAACAGATCCGTGTTTTCGGTCCATGAGACTGAGAGCATGTCATATTCTCATCAGTTTTGTGGTCAGACTCTGCCATTAAAGTCTACAGTGATCCGTGTAAATGGATGACACAAAGAAGACATAATTTGCACTTCAGTGTTCCATCCGAGTTTCATCCGTATACGTCATACTTTGTTAAAGAGGTTCTCCAATGTGGCGTAGCTGAGCGGTGCATGTGGTGAGACATGCCTTCCCTGAGCTCCCATAACACTCATCTTGAACGAGCCATTTATTGGGAGAGGAACGGACCAGCGATTGACTCACCCACTTCCTTAAAGTCCCTGAATGAGGAGGAGCTGATCTCAGGACTGTGGCAGTGTCATATTGTGCTCCAAGTAGCAGGGAAGATATGTAGATGCAAAAATACAAGATGGCACCTTGACTGTTGGCGGGCCGAGGCAGAGAGATGTGACAGGAGATGTGGCTGAGCAGCTGGAGCAGTTTGAAGGCCTCTTTCCTCTAGTACCCCACTCAACAGATCAGTGTCTGCTACACTGGAGATGAGGGGAACACCCAGTGAAGGGTCCCAATTTATGTTATTATGTATGGAGGAGGAGACTGTGTCCCCTTTGCTAGGGGTAACCCCTTAAAGGCATAATGGATCTACTGCAGCTCCTAAATGGAAAAGTTGTATCCTTGAAGAGATTTCCCAGAGGGACTTTCCTTCCCTACAAGATGTCCTCAACGCACTTAATAAATGCAAATTTACCCTCAATACACTGATGGGACAAGTCAGCCATATACAAGAATCATGCAGAAAGGGGCATAACGCATCACAGCAGTGGAAATCAGAGTTAGCGAGATGCTCTCTTGCCAGTCCACAGAGATATACAGATTCACACGCAAGCAGTCGCAGCACTGATTGCTAAGGCTGATGACCTGGAAAATCGTCAGAGAAGCAATAATATTAGACTGGTAGTGGTTCCTGAAAAGGCTGAGGGGAATGACCATGATGTTTTTTTTTTAATGGTTACTGGATATATTTGGCAAAGATACCCTCACTCCTTTGGTTGCTGTGGAGAAAGCTCATAGGGTCCCCAAGAGATTGGGCCCAGTGGGCAAACCCCCCAGACAGATTCTGATCAAAATCTTGCACTACAAGGACCAAGATATCATATTATGAAAAGCAAGTAAGAAGCAGGAAATTAAGCTATGGAGACAGAAAATCTCCTTTTTCCCAGACTTTTCAGTGGAGATCCAGCGCAAAAGGTCCCAGTTTCTGTACAAAAAGAAGAAGATAAGGGCACTAGGCCTGCAATACTTGATGATCGAAAAAGAGAAAAACACAAATGGAAGCACCGTCACAGTATATAAAAACTGATAGATTTTATTAAAGGTCAATTGACACAAACATTATAAATAAATATATATATAAAAGAGTAATAGGATACCATCTTCTGGGGAACAACATACAGTCTGAGACCACAGGTGCACGGCCCTATACAACAATCATTTACTTACTCAAAAAGACACTTGGGGTAAAAAGCAGTAAATATATATAGTTCCTATCAAAGGATGTCCAATTGGTTTGGCTACATATTAATTCATGGTGGAGATTCACCCTTTATCATAGTATGCCTGGATCAATGTATGGAGGAACTATAGATTTATAAGGTAAAGTGCCAAGTGCTTTAAAGAGCTCACTATTGTTGCTGCCAATAATCTATCTGGAGTCATAGTGGCAGTGAAAAATAAGAGGCTAATGAAAGCATCAAACCCACTATCTAGCTTGTAATACCGGCATGAATAATGAAAGTTATACGTAACCTGCACGTGTAGTCCTGACAGCCCCAACGCGCGTTTCGCGTCTTGCTTCTTCCGGGGGAGCATACTCCCCCGGAAGAAGCAAGACGCGAAACGCGCGTTGGGGCTGTCAGGACTACACGTGCAGGTTACGTATAACTTTCATTATTCATGCCGGTATTACAAGCTAGATAGTGGGTTTGATGCTTTCATTAGCCTCTTATTTTTCACTGCCACTATGACTCCAGATAGATTATTGGCAGCAACAATAGTGAGCTCTTTAAAGCACTTGGCACTTTACCTTATAAATCTATAGTTCCTCCATACATTGATCCAGGCATACTATGATAAAGGGTGAATCTCCACCATGAATTAATATGTAGCCAAACCAATTGGACATCCTTTGATAGGAACTATATATATTTACTGCTTTTTACCCCAAGTGTCTTTTTGAGTAAGTAAATGATTGTTGTATAGGGCCGTGCACCTGTGGTCTCAGACTGTATGTTGTTCCCCAGAAGATGGTATCCTATTACTCTTTTATATATATATTTATTTATAATGTTTGTGTCAATTGACCTTTAATA
This sequence comes from Ranitomeya variabilis, assembly GCF_051348905.1. NCBI lineage: Eukaryota > Metazoa > Chordata > Amphibia > Anura > Dendrobatidae > Ranitomeya > Ranitomeya variabilis. Next base: position 388,907,292 of record NC_135232.1, read on the forward strand.
AAATCTATCAGTTTTTATATACTGTGACGGTGCTTCCATTTGTGTTTTTCTCTTTTTCGGTATTTGTATTTGGGAAGCGTCACCTTAAGGGGCCGTATTTATTGGTTTAATACTTGATGATCTACTGTGGCAAGCTCAGGGTGGTCGCCCTTGGCATTATGGCATTCTTTGAGGTTTGAGAAACCAAAATATTGTTTTCCCAGGATAATAACCTGGTGAATAGAATGCTTAGGAATGAGGCACAAAAACAGCTGAAATTATTTCAAATAGGGCAAGCTGACAACAAAAGAAAATTTTTAAAATAGCAGTTTTATGAGCAGGGAGAGCCAAATTGGCCCAAGTTCAGAGAGAAAATGCCTTTTTATAAAAGATAGGGAGAAGAGGATTAACAGCCAAACTTTGCAACTTTGCAATTTTGCAGACTTTCTATAGTTTTTATACCAATTTGTATTTCTATGGGAGAAGTACTCTGGAGAAGAGCTAGCAGACTTCCTAACTAGGATTAAAATTTCAACTTTGGGCGAAGGTGATAAAGATTTTTTAGAATTGCCAGTTTCCCTGGAGGAGATTCAATGAGCGGTAGGGGAAATGCCAAATGATAAAGCCCCTGGGCCTGACAGCCTTACAGTAGAGATTTTTAATACTTGAGGAGGAAGAACTTTGACCACACTATTTGGAAATGGTTAATCATACATTTTCCAAGGGGACACTGCCAAGATCACTATATGAGGCTATAATAGTTGTCTTACCCAAGGAAGGGAAAGATAAGGAATTACCAGAATCATACAGACCCATTTCACTACTAACATGTGGTGTCAGGATTCTGGCAAAAATCCTGGCAAATAGGTTGAGCTCTGTGATAAGGTCGGTAATACATCTGGATCAAGCTGGATTCATGCCATCTAAGGAGACTTCTATAAACCTACGAAGGCTATTTTTGAATCTGAAGGCAGTAGAGGCTGATCCCAATAGTAAAGCTGTTCTCTCCTTAGATGCCACAAAGGTTTTGATAGTGCAGCGCCCCAGAGTCCTGGTCGTTGCAGTATCATGGCTCAGCCACTAAGGGGGGCCATGGTGCGTTCGATGGCACTGAAGGAGTTCTCTGAGCAGGTATCACAGTCACCAATACATTTCACAGCTGGGCCTCCGGGGGGAGCTAAGGGTGCTATTCATTAGGCCACTCCCCACCATAGTGGGTAAACTGGGGGTCAGGCAGGAAGTTAGAGAGAACGCTGACGGGATTGAACGGAGCAACACCCTGTGGCAGGGGGTGTTGTGAAGGGAGAGACTGTAGGGTCTCTGCCAGGGGTGGGATCCTGGCAGAGGCTTGGCATTGAAAGAACGTAACGGGTCCGCGCAGGCTCCTGGAAGCGGCGGGACTCAAGAAAGGACTAGAAGCGAGATAGATTGTGCTGAGTGAGAAACGAAGTCAAGCGAAAGGAGATACCAGTGAGGGTTGTGCTGAAAGAGGCAGCACCTTACTGAGGCGCACTACCGGTGGCCGGAACGCCGAGGAGGTAAAGAGTTTCAAGCCATACCTCAGACCTACGGCAGGGCAGTTAGCTTTAGGCGGACTGTCTCACGCATCACCCAGGAAGGCAAAGGGGGGTACCAACAGGAGAGGGGCGCAGATAGAGTCCCGGAAGATCTCCGAGCCTCCCCGTCATACGGGTGCGTTCCTACCATAGTATCTGGAGGGACGAGGAAGATCATTGCGAATTAAGTTGTTGTGAGGGAACACGAGAAACAGACACAACAGTTGTGGGGTACTTTCCGTAAGCACAGCAGGGAAGGACTGCAACACATAGCGCTAGAAGGAAGGCACCGATTTCCACCTGCAAGGAGAGCTCTGGAAGTGCCATTGGACCGGCCGGACTTGCGCAGCCTGGTGAGCCGTATTCTGGACTGAGGACCCAGAGAGCTTCAGTAAAGAGGTAAAGAGACTGCAACCTGGTGTCCTCGTTATTTACCGCGACCTGCACCCCACAACTGCACCGCTACACCGTTACTACACCACTTATTGTACCGGACGTCCCCCACTGACAGACAGGGCCACGGACCGGGTCTAGCCACCGTGACAACCCCAGGACTGAGACCTAGAGGCCCGGCTCCGGGTACCCCTCGGCCCTGCGGCGGTGTGGGGGCGCTCCAACTTGGCGTCACGAACAGGATCTACTTAAGCCTGAAGAATCAGGTCATGTGTGCCTAGAGACTGTGATTTACTGTGCTTTATTGCAAGATTGTGCTGCGCCATTAGCCGCCAAAAGTTCCCGCCAAAAGGCGCCGCCATTGCTACACCCCAGGAGAAGGAGGGTGTGTTATGGGCGGAGACTCCCAGTGTGGCGCGAGAAATGGCTACCGCCCCCTGCACTTCTGGCTGCAAAGAGATGACCTGCCCCAGAGCAGAAGAGAAACACCCCTTGATATGCAACGGCGAGAAGCTGGCGACGGAGAAGCTCGACCTCGGAGAAATGGCGGAGTTAGGTGCATGCACTGCCACCGACTATCAGGCAGCGATGATGAACGGCGAGTGCCTGAGCGAGGAAGAAGTGGTTCAGACCTGCCCTTCTTCACCGGAGATGGACCGGAAGCCTGCGGACCCGACAGCGGAGTTACGTTCACCAATCCCGACCTCGGAGTTAGAGGAGGAGGAACCACAGCCAGCGGAGCCGAATCCGAGCATCCCATTGGAGGAGCCCCGGTCCGGGCTGCAGCAGATTCCAGCGTCTTTGTTAACGGACCGGAGCGGCACCGATGGAACCACATCAGGCGCAGGTATGGGCCGCGCCCCTACTCCCCTGGACGGTTCTGCTCTCCCGACCGATCCTCCCCACAACAGTAACCCCGCGTTTACAATCGACCGAGCGGTTCTCACCCCCGGTGCGTTGGGGAAGTTGTTACCACCATTGCCAACCAGGTGGGGAGAGCCCATAGAAATGGACCCAGGAGGGGTGATGTTCCGATGGGATGTTCCCTGGGTCGAGCAGGATGGGATTCCAATGGAAGGTCTCACTATTGCGATACTTACCTGGGACCAATACAAACAATGCGTGCTCCAGCATTGGGGACAGCGCACCGAAGTTGAAAGACGGGAACTGCAGAGCAAAAAAATGATCTATGATGGGACGGATGCTGTCAGGCGAGGGACGGTGGCGGCATTCCACCCAAAGAAGGGGTGGGGTTCCATTTGGGAGTCGGGTCTACCTACTGGCATCTTCGTTGCCGGCTACGATGTGGAGACCCCCTGCTGTGATCGAGAAGGTGAACCACTCCGGGAGGGGGATCAGGTGACATATACCCGCCACTGGAACACACAAGGATGGCGTGCCCGGAAAGTTCAGCGATGCGAGTCTGAGAGAATGGCACCTGCGGCCCCAACTGTGGTCAATCCAGGGCTGCCAGATCTTGTTACTGTTTCTACTGTACGCTTTGTAGCAGCTCCTGAACTTGCCGACAGAGTTAGGCTTCAAATTCAGACAGCAGGCGACCAGGTGGTCCCTGCGGAGCTTGCCGCTGGTGTCCGTGCTACAGTGGCCGGGGTTCAGGAGCCCAAGCCACCAGAAAAAGAATAAACCTCGATACCATGAAAATGTAAATAGTTAACTGTTCATTCCTTTAACTGTTCCTGTTTGCTACTAAACCCGTTTAGGGTTAAAGGTGACCCCTTGTTGACCCGGGGCCACTATTGTTGTTCTCAAAGTTTTGCACAAGCTTAAAAAAACTGCAGAAATCATGAACTGCGCATGATTCAAACTCTCCCTTGTAAAAAGTTGCACCTTCTTAAGGGTGCTCCCTACTGGTTTTAGCCAAAAGACACTTTGCGAAGATATTTGCCCTATTGGTTTGAGCCAAAAGACACTTTGCGAAGATTCCTTCTCTACTGGTTTTAGTTAAAGACACTTTGCGAAGAAACCTTTCCTACTAGTCCTAGTTAAAGACACTTTGTGAAGATCCCGGGCTGGAACTTTGCATAAGACTGGTAGGCTGAGAAGACGAGCTACCTCAGAAAGACTTGGTCCCCTCTTAAAGGGGATGTGACGAAGTAAATTTGAAAGAGATACTGTTACCGAACAGTAATGCGATAATGATGCCTTGAAAAAGAAAATGTAACTGTTTTACATGCCGAGTTATATGTGTTGAAGTTGTTGAAATGTGAAATCTGAATAATGTTTTGTAGAAAGGAAAGATGCAGAGAGCCCGTAGGGGTAGATGTAGAAGCCTGCATAGTTGAAAGTAAAAGAAGTAATAATGAAGGTGAGGATAGAAGGTAAACCCCGCGTCCCCATTGAAAAGTTACTTTGTTACTAAGGACAGAGAGTGAACCCGTAGGGGTTAGAGAGTGAGTCCTTAAAGGAGCCGAGTAGAGCGGGCTCAGAGTTCTTTAAACGAAAGGAATGTTATGTCTATACTGTGTATAGTAGCGAAAGGCAGTAGGCCCTGGCTGAACAGGGCGGTCCTGTAAAAGAAAGGAGAGGCAGTAGGTCTGGTGCCGTAGGGACAGGCGGTCCTGCAGGTTCACAAGAAGGAGAATGTAAAGTTGAAATGCCTTATAATGTGATTATAGGAAGGCCTTTGATAGACTAAGAGTGTGAGTTTCTTAAAGGCAATGTTAAGTTATTGTTCCAAAAAATTGCACTAAGTAGAATACCCGGTTGGGTAACAGAAGTTATTTATGCTCTGTAATTTATAATGTTGATTATGTTTGTAACGTTAAAAGTGTCCTCACCTCCCATAAAGGGAAGCTTACTTAAGTATACTTACTGTTATTTGCACTCAACAAAATTGTATGTCTTTTTGCTAACCTGTATTGTTGTTTTTCTTCCCAGTCCCGGAGTACTGTGTTTAACCAGGGGGGAGTGCAGCGCCCCAGAGTCCTGGTCGTTGCAGTATCATGGCTCAGCCACTAAGGGGGACCATGGTGCGTTCGATGGCACTGAAGGAGTTCTCTGAGCAGGTATCACAGTCACCAATACATTTCACAGCTGGGCCTCCGGGGGGAGCTAAGGGTGCTATTCATTAGGCCACTCCCCACCATAGTGGGTAAACTGGGGGTCAGGCAGGAAGTTAGAGAGAACGCTGACGGGATTGAACGGAGCAACACCCTGTGGCAGGGGGTGTTGTGAAGGGAGAGACTGTAGGGTCTCTGCCAGGGGTGGGATCCTGGCAGAGGCTTGGCATTGAAAGAACGTAACGGGTCCGCGCAGGCTCCTGGAAGCGGCGGGACTCAAGAAAGGACTAGAAGCGAGATAGATTGTGCTGAGTGAGAAACGAAGTCAAGCGAAAGGAGATACCAGTGAGGGTTGTGCTGAAAGAGGCAGCACCTTACTGAGGTGCACTACCGGTGGCCGGAACGCCGAGGAGGTAAAGAGTTTCAAGCCATACCTCAGACCTACGGCAGGGCAGTTAGCTTTAGGTGGACTGTCTCACGCATCACCCAGGAAGGCAAAGGGGGGTACCAACAGGAGAGGGGCGCAGATAGAGTCCCGGAAGATCTCCGAGCCTCCCCGTCATACGGGTGCGTTCCTACCATAGTATCTGGAGGGACGAGGAAGATCATTGCGAATTAAGTTGTTGTGAGGGAACACGAGAAACAGACACAACAGTTGTGGGGTACTTTCCGTAAGCACAGCAGGGAAGGACTGCAACACATAGCGCTAGAAGGAAGGCACCGATTTCCACCTGCAAGGAGAGCTCTGGAAGTGCCATTGGACCGGCCGGACTTGCGCAGCCTGGTGAGCCGTATTCTGGACTGAGGACCCAGAGAGCTTCAGTAAAGAGGTAAAGAGACTGCAACCTGGTGTCCTCGTTATTTACCGCGACCTGCACCCCACAACTGCACCGCTACACCGTTACTACACCACTTATTGTACCGGACGTCCCCCACTGACAGACAGGGCCACGGACCGGGTCTAGCCACCGTGACAACCCCAGGACTGAGACCTAGAGGCCCGGCTCCGGGTACCCCTCGGCCCTGCGGCGGTGTGGGGGCGCTCCAACTGTATGTAGTGAAAATATATGTTGGCAGTTCTAAAGGAAATGTGATATCAGCCTAATTTCATCAAATGGGTAATGCTACTGTACAAGACCCTGACAGCTAGAATAAGGGCTAACAGGAATATGCCAGAGAGTTTTGATCTTTTTAGGAGAACAAGGCAAGGCTGTCCGCTATCTAAAAAAACAGATGAGAAACAAAAACGAGAAGCAAATAAAGATGATACTCACAGATGTTTAACGCCAGTGCCTTTACAATTACATAATGATCTTCAAACTTAAAGCCTAATGTTAGCCAAGCTCGTAGGGCTGACAAGCAACGTTGCCTGGCACAGTGCATCCTAGTGTAATAGTTCCTATTGAAAATTAGAGTTCCTAGCTCTTAGTGCCCACCAATTGCAATTTACACACTGGCTACTAACTTTTCTGGACTCATATTCAGTAGGCCCATTATTATCAGAGGCAGGATTACCATGACAGGTAACATCTTTACATGAAGCTAATAACACAGGATCCACCACTCACAATACACCATGTTCCAAATTATTATGCAAATGATATTTTTCTTGGATTTTCCTAAAGGGTCGGTGCAAATGACAGTCAGTCTAATAAAAGTCATCACCTGTTAGAGTATACATCTAATTTTATTGAAGAAACCTCCCAACTCAAAATGCACTGTTCCAAATTATTAGGCACAGTAGAATTTCTAAACATTTGATATGTTTTAAAGAACTGAAAATGCTAATTTGTGGAATTTGCAGCATTAGGAGGTCACATTCACTGAACAAAAAAGCTATTTAACTCCAAAACATCCTAACAGGCCAAGTTACATGTTAACATAGGAACCCTTCTTTGATATCACCTTCACAATTCTTGCATCAATTGAACTTGTGAGTTTTTGTAGTGTTTCTGCTTGTATTTCTTTGCATGAAATCAGAATAGCCTCCCAGAGCTGCTGTTCTGATGTGAACTGCCTCCCACCCTCATAGATCTTTTGCTTGATGTTACTCCAAAGGTTCTCTACAGGGTTGAGGTCAGGGGAAGATGGTGGCCACACCATGAGTTTATCTCCTTTTATGCCTGTAGCAGCCAATGACTCAGAGGTATTCTTTGCAGCATGAGATGGTGCATTGTCATGCATGAAGATGATTTTGCTCCTGAAGGCACATTTCTGCTTTTTATACCATGGAAGACAGTTGTCAGTCAGAAACTCTATATACTTTGCAGAGGTCACTTTCACACCTTCAGGAACCTTAAGGGCCCTACCAGCTGTTTCTCCATGATTCCGGCCCAAAATATGACTCCTCCACCTCCTTGCTGACATCGCAGCCTTGTTGGGACATGGTGGCCATCCACCAAAAATCCACTACTCCATCCATCTGGACCATCCTGGGTTGCTCGACACTGATCAGTAAACAAGACTGTTTGGAAATTAGTCTTCATGTATGTCTGGGCCCACTGCAACCGTTTCTGCTTGTGAACACTGTTTAGGGGTGGCCGAATAGTAGGTTTATGAACCAAAGCAAGCCTTTGAAGAATCCTACACCTTGAGGTTCGAGGGACTACAGAGGCACCAGCAGCTTCAAATATCTGTTTGTTGGTTTGTAATGGCTTTTTAACAGCTGCTCTCTTAATCCGATGTACTTGCCTGAAAACTTCCCAGAAACCTTCCTCATTATGCCTTTATCAGCACGAACACATCTGTGCTCAGATTCAGCCACAAATCTCTTAACAGTACAATGATCATGCTTAAGTTTTCAGGAAATATCTAATGTTTTCATCCCTTGACCAAGGCATTGCACTATTTGATGCTTTTCGGCAGCTACTTGAAAACTGTGGCTTGCTTAATAATGTGGAACATCATTTTTAAGTAGTTTTCCTTTCATTAGAATCACCTGGAAAACTAATTATCACATGTGTTTAACATTGATTTCAGTGATCCATTGAGCCCTGAGACACAATACCATCCATGAGTTTATTTGAAAAAACAAAACAATTAAATCTTTATGACACTTAAATCCAATTTGCATAATAATTTGGAACATGGTGTAGATGATGCCACACCTAAGCCAGCTCCCCCTCCCTTCACACTGACCTTTGCACATGCTCATTTAATGCTTCAATACATTCTATTGTTCCTAATGTACATGTATTTTTCCTCAAAGATCAGGAAGTACTAGTTCAACCCCTTACCGACCTCTGCCGTACTAGTACTGTGGAGGTCAGATCCCCTGCTTTGATGCGGCTCCGGCGGTGAGCCAGCATCAGAGCCGGGACATGTCAGCTGTTTTGAACAGCTGACATGTGCCCGCAATAGCGGTGGGTGGAATCGCGATTCACCCACTGCTATTAACTAGTTAAATGCCGCTGTCATAATCTGACAGCGGCATTTCACTAGCGCTTCCGGCCATCGGGCCAGAAGTGAGCGCATCGCTAACCCCTGTCACGTGATCGGGGGGTCATCGGTGCGTTGGCATGTCAACCAGAAGTCTCCTTGAGACCTCTATGGTTGTTGATGCCGGCTTGCTGTGAGCGCCACCCTGTGGTCGGCGCTCATAGCAATGCAGTAAATATACTACATAGGAGCAATCTGAGCATCGCTTCTATGTAGCAGAGCCGATCGAGTTGTGCCAGCTTCAAGCCTCCCATGGAGGCTATTGAAGCATGGCAAAAGTAATAAAAAAATGTTTAAAAAATATGAAAAAATAAAAAACATATAAAAGTTTAAATCACCCCCCTTTCACCCCATTCAAAATAAAACAATAAAAAAATTAAACCTACACATATTTAGTATCACCGAGTTCAGAATCGCCCGATCTATCAATAAAAAAAAGGATTAACCTGATCTCTAAATGGCGTAGCGAGAAAAAAATTTGAAATGCCAGAATTTTTTTGGTCGCCATGACATTGCATTACATTGCAATAAAGGGCGATCAAAATAACGTACCTGCACCAAAATGGTATCACTAAAAACGTCAGCTCGGCATCCAAAAAATAAGCCCTCACTCGACCCCGGATAACGAAAAATGGAGAAACTGCGGGTATAGGAAAATTGCGCAATTTTTTTTCTCTTAGCAAAGTTTGGATTTTTTTTAACCACTTAGTTTTAGAACCTAGACATGTTTGGTGTCTATGAACTCGTAATGACCTGGAGAATCAAAATAGAAGGTTAGTTTTAGCATTTAGTGAACCTAGCAAAAAATCCAAACAAAAAAAACAAGTGTGGGATTGCACTTTTTTTGCAATTTCACCGCACTTGGAATTTTTTTCCCGGTTTCTAGTACATGACATTGTTGTTCAAAAGTACAACTTGTCCTACAAAAAACAAGCCCTCACATGGCCATATTGACGGAAAAATAAAAAAGTTATGGCTTTGGGAAAGGATAGGAGTGAAAAACGAAAACGCAAAACTGAAAAAGGGCAAGGCCTTGAAGGGGTTGAAATAGCCCCAGTGTCCAGTGTGAATATTATACATTTTCTAACTTTACCTTTAATAAAGATCATGATATGGAAAAAAAAACATTTAAAAAATTGTTAAATAATAACAAAACCTGATTAAAACAATAGATCATTTTTTCATAACACATTCCCTTTAAGGAGTTGTACAAGATTTTTGAAAAATGGGTCAATATTAGAGGTGAGCGAATAAAGTCACGAGATCCTACCCACCGGACGGGATCACTGAAAACTTCCTCCTGTATGCTGGAATTCTTGCCACCTTTTCTGATTTGCAGGCTTGATGCAATGTTACATTTTTGGATGCACACATGACGTTCTACCAGGCCTACTAATCAGAAGAAACACCAAGGCAGGTCAGTGGTTCGCAGAGCTTCCTTACTGATATGACTGCTGGACCAGGGTCTTGTGAATCAGTTTACTCATCTTTAGTCAATAGTAGAGGTTGTGATAAAAAATAATTTATAGTTACCTAAGAAATCCCCATTCACTGCAGTGCTGATGCTTTGATGTTTCCAGTGGTCTTTGGTAGCTGTCCTGCTGCCATGATGTTTCAGCTCCTACATGATGGTCTCAGAAAATATGAATGTCTGGTGACCATCAAAGCCAATGACTACGGTAATTGCAGCAGTCAGATAGGAGGAGTTGAAACATCATTACTGTAGAACAGCTAGCAAAGGCCGCCAGGGCCAATGGGGTGGTGGTGTTAGATTGATATGGAATTTAACTAGAGAGTATATGATATTTGTTTTTGTTTTTTTATGATAGCTCCAGCTATCGAGATATTAAAAACAAACACTGGACTACTATGTTAAGCCTGAATATAACAAATGAAATCCTGGAAATATTACAAAATTATTACTAGCTTTTTTGGGCCAATGGATTCATACTGTTATAACCAAATATCCTTACAGGTAATACCTTTTGGTCTCTGTGTTTAATACAGTGCCAATAACTATTATTCAAGCATACAATACTTTATATATCTCTATGTTCTGATCATATCTGCATTGTGGTTTCTATTTATATCCATCACACAGCGAACATCAATGGTCCCTAGAGATCCCATTTATAAAGGAATTTGTTAGGTTATGGTGACGTGTCTCCTCACTTAATGGGTTATTCTCACATTCTGAAATGTGTACAATTAATGAAACAGCATGAAAATAAGCAAATTTGCAGTTGACTTGGCTTTTAAATTTGCTGTCATTCATTGTTTACAGCGTGTTGCCAAGGAGACAATGCCCAGAGCCTGTCCACACATGTGCAGTTGCTACATTACAGGCTGAGGAGTTAACTCATGAGTTCCCAGCCACCTCTCTCCTGCCTCCTTTTCCACTACTGGACAACGCCTGCTTAATCAATTCAGTACTTCAATTAAAAAAAATATATATATTCACACCTCCCACAGTTGCGCCATTTTGGCGATGTCGGAGCCACTGTTCCCAGAAAGTGATGTGACATTGTGTCACATGCAGGCTACAGTTATTGAGCAGTCGCAGAGCGGACGTCGGCCTTAGCAGAATATTAATCAGCTGCAGTCAAACAGCGGCCTCTCATTGGCTGCAGCCTGTACATGACACAACAATGTCAAATCACTCCCTGGGAACAATGGTGTTGACACTGCAGGAATGGCATTGTTGGGGGAGGTGAGTATCCATTTTTATATTTTAATTAGGGTACTCTGCAGATTAAAGAGCAAGCAAAGGAGCAAGTGTCATTGCAGTACATTCAAGTTTGCAGAAGGATGATACTGCTCAAACAGAGCTGTCATTCAATGGGGCGTGTCCCCCCCAGCAAGAAAGTGAGGGGACTATAGGCTGTGAACCCTTAAAGACACATGTTGAGACTAACCCTTTAAGTGTCTCATCCCCATTGTGAATTGCAGTAGTAAGTTGCTTGCATAATAATGCGTACATACTGCTTCTAGTAATATAGATTATTGTCATTTTTATAATTATTACTAATATTAGTAGTATCATCTAATTAATTACTTCCTGGGAAGCACAACCTTAAGCTACAGCTACAAACACTTTAATCACGTATGGTTCCTCTGTTTTGGGTTCCTCAGCTAGATCTTGACAGATTCTTAAAGTGAATGTTTCCCTATGTGTCAGCAGCATATTACAGCTCAAACAAAATGTAGTGCCATTCAGCTACAAGGAGTGATGAAAGATTCATCGGAAGCATGGCTTACTGTCTGCGGTATGTATAGGGCTAGCGCCGCTTATAGCTTTCTTAGCACGCTTCATCCAATTCTTTTACTGTCCATTGTAATCCGTAAGCAGAGACCTAGATCTAAGGTTTGGCAGGGACTAGAAGCTTTTTCCAAGTTTACTGTAACAATGCCATAACACAAACTCAGAGTGCTGTCAGTCCTCTGCAAGTGTGTGATTTATTGATTTCCTGTGGGTGCTGCAACTACTATGAAAAGAAAAAGAGAGAAAAAGAAAGAATAAGTGAGAGAAAGAAAGAGAGAAAACGAAAGAAAGAGAAAAAGAAAGAGATAAAATGAAAGTAAAGAAAGAAAAGAGAGAAAAAGAGATAGAGAATAAAGAGAGAGAAAAAGAGAGAAAGAGAAAAAGAAAGAAAAAGAGAGAAAAAGAAAGAAAACGAAAGAAAGCAAAGAAAGAAAAGAGAGAAAAAGAGGGCGAAAATAAGAGAGGGAAAATGAAGGAAAGACAGTAAAGAGAGAAAAAGAAAGAGCTAGAGAGAAAAAAGAGAGAAAAAGAAAGAGCGAGAGAAAGAGAGAAAAAGAGAGTAAGAAAGAAAGAAAAAGAGAGAAAGAACGAGAGAAAAAGAAAGGAAAGAAAGAAAGAGAAAAAGAGAGAAAAATAGAGAGAAAAATAGAGAAAGAACGAGAGAAAAAGAAAGAAGAGAGAAAAAGAAAGGAAAGAAAGACAAAAAGTAAGGAAGAAAAAGAAAGGGATGACAGCACATTCAACAGTTGACTCATTCAGGTGACTCACAAATTGCTTTCCTCTATAAAGGCAAAATATTAGGCAGCGTTCCAAAAAGAAAATTATGATGAAACATATGTGGTTTATTCACCCAAGATGCTTTTTTTCACCATAACTGTCTTTTGGAGTGGCCTCTATTGCTTTACTGCTAGCTATAGATGCATAGCTAATGATGGATTGTACAGCAGCTAGCATAGATCCGCAGTCACGTGTGCTCAGTACCAGTTCCTCCTGGCCCTCAGCTCTGTAGCAGCTGCACATCTTTAGTTCCCATCACCTCATGTCCTTCACTTCAGCTCCTTTCTAGACTTTTCTTTCAGCACACTCCCCAGGGTGCAGCACTTACCTGTCACACACAGCAGCAGTGCAGGGAGGCAGAGCAGCAGCATAGTCTCTCTTGCTGAGCTGCAGGTACCACTGAGACCACCTAGTCCAGAGGGCTTCAGTCAGAGCCTCTAGGATGGGCTGAGGATGTGGAGGCGGGATAGGGGAAGGTGGAGTGAACTGACAAAGACAAAGATTACAGGGGAGGGAGGAAACCCATGCTGCTCCTGACAGCTTCCAGACATACAGACCACAGGCACAACGTGTAAACTGCTGCACAGCATGTGAGGGAACAGTGCTGACACCAACCTGGCCATGCTGGGCTGTCATATATATGTCCTGTGCACATCCCACATATAACAGTCACCGAGAGCACACCGCTGCTATATTCAGCCGACTTATAACAGTCACCTAATGCACAACAGCCCTATACACATCCTACATATAGTCACCTCATACTCACCAGCCGTATACACATCCTACATATAGTCATCTCATACTCACCAGCCGTATACACATCCTACATATAGTCACCTCATACTCACCAGCCGTATACACATCCTACATATAGTCACCTCATACTCACCAGCCGTATACACATCCTACATATACCAGTCACCTCATACACACCAGCTGTATACACATCCTACATATACCAGTCACCTCATACACACCAGCCGTACACACATCCTACATATAACAGTCACTTCATACACACCAGCCGTAAACACATCCTACATATAACAGTCACCGCATACTCACCAGCCGTATACACATCCTACATATGGTCACCTCATACACACCAGCCGTATACACATCCTACATATAACAGTCACCTCATACACACCAGCCGTATACACATCCTACATATAACAGTCACCGCATACTCACCAACCGTATACACATCCTACATATAACAGTCACCTCATACACACCAGCCGTATACACATCCTACATATAACAGTCACCTCATACACACCAGCCGTATACACATCCTACATATAGTCACCTCATACTCACCAGCCGTATACACATCCTACATATAACAGTCACCTCATACACACCAGCCGTATACACATCCTACATATAACCGTCACCTCATACTCACCAGCCGTATACACATCCTACATATAACAGTCACCTCATACTCACCAGCCGTATACACATCCTAAATATAACAGTCACCTCATACACACCAGCCGTATACACATCCTACATATAACAGTCACCTCATACACACCAGCCGTATACACATCCTACATATAACAGTCACCGCATACTCACCAGCCGTATACACATCCTAAATATAACAGTCACCTCATACACACCAGCCGTATACACATCCTACAAGTAGTAGTCACCTCATACACACCAGCCGTATACACATCCTACATATAACAGTCACCGCATACTCACCAACCGTATACACATCCTACATATAACAGTCACCTCATACACACCAGCCGTATACACATCCTACATATAACAGTCACCTCATACACACCAACCGTATACACATCCTACGTATGACGGTCATCTCATGCACACCAGCCTTATGCACATCCTACATATAATAGCAGGGCCGGACTGGGACAAAAAAGCAGTCCTGCCACACAAATCCAACCAGCCCACATACTATAGCACGTCCCACACCAGATCAGTGGATTTTTATTTACTTACTCCAGCGGTTTGTTCTTCAGCGCATTAAGTGTAAGCTCCAGTGATATCCTCACCCTCCTGCGCCTTCCCCGCTTTTCAGCACCACACTGGTCCCACGGCGCCATTTTGTAAGCGCAGCTTCTGACAGACGGAAGTCAGAAGTTACCGTACATCACAAGCTCTCAATACAAGTCTATGAGGCCAGGACAAGGTACTCATAGACTTGTACCGAAAAGTGACCTCCATGAAACACTAGAGCTGCGAGCAGGTCACTTTTCACAGGAGACGAACTGGAGCGACGCTGGAAACCAATGAAGGCAACGGAAGGGGAGTATGAGACGGGGCAATAAAAAAATGCTGGAGTGGTGCTTTAAAGGAGTTATTTGAGGAGTCAAATGTGAATGGCGCCGCAGTGCACAGGATCGACCACAGCTCTATTTACTTGGTGCTCTTCAGTGCTCCGGTTCTCAGGATTATGGGGATTCCAGCAATTGGCTAGTTATCCCATATCCTGAGGAGAGGGGATTACTTAAACAAGTTTTCCAAGATTTATTTTTGTTTGACAATAGGAATAGAAAAAACAAACCAATAATGACAATCCAGAAGTGCAATGCAGCCTTTCCGACAACAAGACAGGAGAAGTTTATACCGTATATACTCGAGTATAAGCTGACCCGAGCATAAGCTGAGGCACCTAATTTTGCCACGGAAAACTGGGTAAGCTTATTGACTCGAGTATTAGCCGGGTATGCATTGTCCCCTCATCCCTGTCCTGCTATGTGTGGCTCCCCCCCCCCGTCTCCTAGTTGTATGCACGGCTCTCCTGTCCTCACCTTCTATGCATGGCTCCGTGTCCTCCCCCGTCCTTCCCCTTGTATGCATAGCTCTGCGTCCTCCCCCATCCTTCCCCTTGTATGTATGGCTCCGTGTCCTCCCCCGTCCTTCCCCTTGTATGCATAGCTCTGCTTCCTCCCCCAAACTTCCCCCTGTATGCATGGCTCTGCATCCTCCCCCATCCTCCCCCTTGTATGCATGGCTCGGCATCCTCTCCCGTCCTCCCCCTTGTATGCTTGGCTCCGTGTCTTCCCCTGTCCTTCCCTGTCATACTCACCCTCCATGCCTATGGGAGTGGAGACGTGTACATATTCATTACCTTAATGAGCTGTACCACGTGAGCAGAGGAGAGCAGAGCTGCCGGGACAACAGAGATGCAGGGACATGCCGCGACCGCGTGAGGAGGGTGAGCATGATGTCACAGCTGCCGGCTCCTGCCGCCGCTCTGCCGCTCCCCGTCCCCTCCAGCTTTCTGGACAATGACTCGTGTATAAGCCGAAGGGGGGCGTTTCAGCACAAAAAAATGTGCTTAAAATCTCAGCTTATACACAAGTATATACGCTATAAACAGTGTATATATACAGAATAAGGCCATGTTCACATGTTGAGTATTTGGTCAGTATTTCACAACAGTATGTGTAAGCCAGAACCAGCAGTGGGTGATAAAGTCAGAAGTGGTGATGTTTTTCTATTATACTTTTCCTCTAATTGTTCCGCTCCTGGTTTTGATTTACAGATACTGATCTAAAAATACTGACCATATACCGAACGTGTGAACATTGCCTTAATATAAATACTAAGAATTATACCCAGTATAGAGGACATGAGAAGTGGTACTGTGCAGAGAGTGTGTATATGTGTGTGGTTGTGTACTATCAGGGCCGTATTTGCCACTAGGCACTTGAGGGCACGTGCCTAGGGCAGGGACAATGCAGGGGGCGGCACCTGAGCAAGGTTTGTTGTTTTTTTTTTTCATAAGTCCTGGGTCACCTCCCGACCGACCGCCCCCCCGCGCCCCCCCTGGCCGCCCGCCCGCCTCCCACCCACCCTCCTTGAAGACGATACTCACCCTGCTCCAGCGATGCCTGGTCTTGGCGTCTGCAGCGCTCCTGCATGAGCGGTCACGTGGTACCGCTCATTAAGGTCATGAATATGCGCATATTCATGACCTTAATTAGCGGTATCACATGACCGCTCATGCAGGAAGAAGGCGCTGCGCCGGGAGTCGGGACAGAGCCAGAGGGATGTCGGCGCGGCCGCGCGGTGTGGGGCAGGTGAGTATGAGGGACGGGGGAACAGGGGAGGGGGGATGAAGGAGGACGGTAAGCCGCGCCATGCAAGATGGGAGCGAGGGGTGGAGAGATGAGCCATGCAAACAGGGGGGGGGGAATATGAGCCATGCATACAGGAGGGGGGGTGAATATGACCCATGCATACAGGGGGGGAGAAATATGAGCCATGCATACAGGGGGGAAATATGAGCCATGCATACAGGGGGGGGAAATATGAGCCATGCATACAGGGGGGGAATATGAGCCATGCATACAGGAGGGGGGTGAATATGAGCCATGCATACAGGGGGGAGGAAATATGAGCCATGCATACAGGGGGGGGGGGAAATATGAGCCATGCATACAGGGGGGGAAATATGAGCCATGCATACAGGGGGGGGTGAAATATGAGCCATGCATACGGGGGGGAATATGAGCCATGCATACAGGAGGGGGGGTGAATATGAGCCATGCATACGGGGGGATATGAGCCATGCATACAGGGGGGGTGAAATATGAGCCATGCATACAGGGGGGTGAATATGAGCCATGCATACAGGAGGGGGAAGAGGAATATGAGCCATGCATACAGGAGGGGGGGTGAATATGAGCCATGCATACAGGGGGGGAATATGAGCCATGCATACAGGGGGAGGGATATGAGCAATGCATACAGGGGGGAATATGAGCCATGCATACAGGAGGGGGAATATGAGCCATGCATACAGCGGGGGGAATATGAGCCATGCATACAGGGGGGGGGAAATGTGAGCCATGCATACAGGGGGGGAATATGAGCCATGCATACAGGGGGGGAATATGAGCCATGCATACAGGGGGAGAATATGAGCCATGCATACAGGAGGGGGAATATGAGCCATGCATACAGGGGGGAATATGAACCATGCATACAGGGGGGGAATATGAGCCATGCATACAGGAGGGGGAATATGAGCCATGCATACGGGGGGGGGAATATGAGCCATGCATACGGGGGGGGAATATGAGCCATGCATACAGGAGGGGGAATATGAGCCATGCATACAGCGGGGGGAATATGAGCCATGCATACAGGGGGGGGGAAATGTGAGCCATGCATACAGGGGGGGAATATGAGCCATGCATACAGGGGGGGAATATGAGCCATGCATACAGGGGGAGAATATGAGCCATGCATACAGGAGGGGGAATATGAGCCATGCATACAGGGGGGAATATGAACCATGCATACAGGGGGGAATATGAGCCATGCATACAGGAGGGGGAATATGAGCCATGCATACGGGGGGGGGAATATGAGCCATGCATACGGGGGGGGAATATGAGCCATGCATACAGGAGGGGGAATATGAGCCATGCATACAGGAGGGGCAATATGAGCCTTGCATACAGGAGGGGGAATATGAGCCATGCATACAGGGGGGGGATATGAGCCATGCATACGGGGGGAATATGAGCCATGCATACAGGAGGGGGAATATGAGCCATGCATACGGGGGGGGGGAATATGAGCCATGCATACAGGAGGGGGAATATGAGCCATGCATACAGGAGGGGCAATATGAGCCATGCATACAGGAGGGGCAATATGAGCCATGCATACGGGGGGGAATATGAGCCATGCATACGGGGGGGGGAATATGAGCCATGCATACAGGAGGGGGAATATGAGCCATGCATACAGTGGGGAATATGAACCATGCATACAGGGGGGGAATATGAGCCATGCATACGGGGGGGAATATGAGCCATGCATACGGGGGGGAATATGAGCCATGCATACAGGAGGGGGAATATGAGCCATGCATACAGGAGGGGCAATATGAGCCATGCATTCAGGGGGGGGAATATGAGCCATGCATACAGGAGGGGCAATATGAGCCATGCATACAGGAGGGGGAATATGAGCCATGCATACAGGAGGGGGGGTGAATATGACCCATGCATACAGGGGGGGAGAAATATGAGCCATGCATACAGGGGGGAAATATGAGCCATGCATACAGGGGGGGGAAATATGAGCCATGCATACAGGGGGGGAATATGAGCCATGCATACAGGAGGGGGGTGAATATGAGCCATGCATACAGGGGGGGGGGTGAATATGACCCATGCATACAGGGGGGGAGAAATATGAGCCATGCATACAGGGGGGAAATATGAGCCATGCATACAGGGGGGGGAAATATGAGCCATGCATACAGGGGGGGAATATGAGCCATGCATACAGGAGGGGGGTGAATATGACCCATGCATACAGGGGGGGAGAAATATGAGCCATGCATACAGGGGGGAAATATGAGCCATGCATACAGGGGGGGGAAATATGAGCCATGCATACAGGGGGGGAATATGAGCCATGCATACAGGAGGGGGGTGAATATGAGCCATGCATACAGGGGGGAGGAAATATGAGCCATGCATACAGGGGGGGGGGGAAATATGAGCCATGCATACAGGGGGGGAAATATGAGCCATGCATACAGGGGGGGGTGAAATATGAGCCATGCATACGGGGGGGAATATGAGCCATGCATACAGGAGGGGGGGTGAATATGAGCCATGCATACGGGGGGATATGAGCCATGCATACAGGGGGGGTGAAATATGAGCCATGCATACAGGGGGGTGAATATGAGCCATGCATACAGGAGGGGGAAGAGGAATATGAGCCATGCATACAGGAGGGGGGGTGAATATGAGCCATGCATACAGGGGGGGAATATGAGCCATGCATACAGGGGGAGGGATATGAGCAATGCATACAGGGGGGAATATGAGCCATGCATACAGGAGGGGGAATATGAGCCATGCATACAGCGGGGGGAATATGAGCCATGCATACAGGGGGGGGGAAATGTGAGCCATGCATACAGGGGGGGAATATGAGCCATGCATACAGGGGGGGAATATGAGCCATGCATACAGGGGGAGAATATGAGCCATGCATACAGGAGGGGGAATATGAGCCATGCATACAGGGGGGAATATGAACCATGCATACAGGGGGGGAATATGAGCCATGCATACAGGAGGGGGAATATGAGCCATGCATACGGGGGGGGGAATATGAGCCATGCATACGGGGGGGGAATATGAGCCATGCATACAGGAGGGGGAATATGAGCCATGCATACAGCGGGGGGAATATGAGCCATGCATACAGGGGGGGGGAAATGTGAGCCATGCATACAGGGGGGGAATATGAGCCATGCATACAGGGGGGGAATATGAGCCATGCATACAGGGGGAGAATATGAGCCATGCATACAGGAGGGGGAATATGAGCCATGCATACAGGGGGGAATATGAACCATGCATACAGGGGGGAATATGAGCCATGCATACAGGAGGGGGAATATGAGCCATGCATACGGGGGGGGGAATATGAGCCATGCATACGGGGGGGGAATATGAGCCATGCATACAGGAGGGGGAATATGAGCCATGCATACAGGAGGGGCAATATGAGCCTTGCATACAGGAGGGGGAATATGAGCCATGCATACAGGGGGGGGATATGAGCCATGCATACGGGGGGAATATGAGCCATGCATACAGGAGGGGGAATATGAGCCATGCATACGGGGGGGGGGAATATGAGCCATGCATACAGGAGGGGGAATATGAGCCATGCATACAGGAGGGGCAATATGAGCCATGCATACAGGAGGGGCAATATGAGCCATGCATACGGGGGGGAATATGAGCCATGCATACGGGGGGGGGAATATGAGCCATGCATACAGGAGGGGGAATATGAGCCATGCATACAGTGGGGAATATGAACCATGCATACAGGGGGGGAATATGAGCCATGCATACGGGGGGGAATATGAGCCATGCATACGGGGGGGAATATGAGCCATGCATACAGGAGGGGGAATATGAGCCATGCATACAGGAGGGGCAATATGAGCCATGCATTCAGGGGGGGGAATATGAGCCATGCATACAGGAGGGGCAATATGAGCCATGCATACAGGAGGGGGAATATGAGCCATGCATACAGGAGGGGGGGGTCATTATACAGTATTGAGCATCATATGTGGCCGTTATACAGTATTGAGCATCATGTGTGGCCATTATACAGTATGGAGCACTGTGGCCATATTTTTTTTGTTTATAATTATTGTATATAAAACAGTGTGATCAGCAGTGCTAAATGGCTGTGGTTGGGACGTGGATATGGGTGTGACTAGTTGTGAAATGGGTGTGGTCAGAGGCATGGCCTAAAATTTGCAGCGGCGCACTACGCGCGCCGCAAACTTTATACCTCCTTTCCTTCTTCAAAAGTTGGGAGGTATGGTACCGCATTTGCCAGATCATGGCAAGTGCCGCAAATCCCATAGGGAATGAATGAGGCCGAACGCAGTGTTGCCGTAAGTGATCCGTTACGCGGCACATGCAGAAAAACTGCCCGATCTGCTGCAAAAGGCGACTTTCACATCAGCGATTCTTGCCAAAGTCACTGCCGATAGTGTCATACTCACCAAAGGGGGAGGCAGCACTAAAAGTGCCTAGGGCAGCAGAAACTCTAAATACGGCCCTGTGTACTATACTAATAAGTTGACTATGTTGTAGTATGTCCTGTGGAGCTGTGATATAGTTATTTAGTGGGTGCTGCGCCTGTGTATATAATTTGTAGAGGGGAGTCTACACCATACAGTATACAGAGCTCTACACTATATACTGTTATAAAGCATGGTATAGAGCGATGTGTATATTATATAGTGTAGAGATATGCCTTTGTGTATAGTATAGAGGCCACACTATCTAATATACACACAGCACCATATTATACACGCCGGGGCCGACAAGTATCCACCACATGGGATATACCTGGGCCGACGTGTATCCACCAGATAGGGTATGCTGGGATTGATATATACATTACATGTGTGATATTTTAAAGTGAAATTATGGGCTTCCCACACACACAAATATATGAAAACACACATGCACCCTCACACACATTACAAAACACACAAACATTGGAAAAGACATACACGTGCATGTTCACACACACTGCAAAAGACACACACATGCACGCTCACACACACACACTGCAACACACACA
This sequence comes from Ranitomeya variabilis, assembly GCF_051348905.1. Lineage (NCBI taxonomy): Eukaryota > Metazoa > Chordata > Amphibia > Anura > Dendrobatidae > Ranitomeya > Ranitomeya variabilis. The sequence goes on from NC_135232.1 coordinate 388,928,867, forward strand.
CATTGGAAAAGACACACACATGCACGCTCACCCACACTGCAAAACACACGCACACATTGGAAAATGCAAACACATGCACGCTCACACAAACATGAAAACACATTGCAAAACATACACACATTGGTAAACACACACACATGTATGTTCACACACATTGCAAAAGACACACACATGCACGCTCACCCACATTGCAAAAGACACACATGCATGCTCAACCACACTGCAAAACACACGCACACATTAGAAAATACACACACATACACGCTTACACACACATGAAAACACACATGCACGCTCACACACATTGGAAAAGACACACACATGTACGCTCACACACTGAAAAAGACACACATGCATGCTCACACACATTGCAAAAGACACACATGCATGCTCACACACATGCACATTAGCACACATTGCAAAAGAAACACATGCACGCTCACACACGTAGAAAAACACACACATGCATGTTCACACACATAGGAAAACTCATGCACGCTCACACACATAGGAAAACACATACATGCACGCTCAGACACATGGGAAAACACACATGCACACTCACACTTGGGAAAACACACATGAATGCTCACACGCATAGGAAAACACATACTCAGGAAAACACACATACTCTAATCTGCCATGTTTAATTTATCATTTGACAAAATCCTCCCACTCCTCCATATTGTCCCCCACACTCCCACTTCACCATAATGTGCCCCCACTATTCCATACAATCCCCCACACTCCCACTTCTCCAAATGGTCCTCAGACACTCCCAATTCTCCATCCTGTTTCCTCATATTGTCCGCTACACTCCCACCTCTCCATACAGTATGGTCACTTCTTCATATTGAACACCCACTTCTCCATATGGTCCTCCCATGCTCCCATTTCTCCATACCCCCCCAGCTCTCCCATTCCCCACTTCTCCAAATTGTTCCCCCCCATGCCTCCATATTGCCCCCCCATTCTCCCTCCTCTCCATACCGTCCCAACACTTCTCCATATAGTCCATCCACCTCCATGCTGCGCCCACTCACAATTTTCCCCATTGCCCCATAATATGCAAGCATGACACGTCCTAGCCACCTCTGTGGCTCAGTGATCACAGCAGCAGAGTGATGAGGTCAGCAGTGTGCGACCTCATCACTCCACTGCACATTGGGGCTTTGGGATGACGAGCGCTCCCCTAGCTCCCAGCGCAACAGTGATGTAAGTATATCTGAGCATAGGGAAAAGGGAGCTGGCAGGGAGCTGCATGCTGTGCAGCCTTGGCTTAACCTTATCAGCTTACTGTTTACTCCAATTTAGTTAAGGGTAGCGCAGCTCCGGGGACACCCCATGGTGGGCCCCCCTGAGCATGGAGCCCAGAGTGACCGCACCCTCTGCTCACCTGGTAGCTACTCTACTGCTACTATATCTACCCTGATCTGTCCCCTCACCCACCCAGGGTAGTAGGAAGCTGAAATGTATAGGAACACACTAACCAGACAAACAAGGGAAGTCAGACAGGGATAAATGAAAATACCAACCATACAAAATACACACACCAAACTACAGAGTGGGACACAAGGGAGTAAAACAAAGGACAAACCAAAATACGAGAGGATGAGGATCACCACACAATCTCCTGAGCAATCTTCAAACACCAACTCCAACCACAAACTACACCTCCAACTCCAGAAACAGGCAGTAAGAACTAACACTAACTAACAGAGGGGAGTGGCCAACACTGAACAGCTGAGACAATCCAAATCTATATAGCTCAGCATTGAGACCAGCATCGATCCTAGTCAAATATCCAACGCTTTTGGCTGTGAAACAACCCCATATCATCAATCAAGTGCGGGTTTTGATTTACCTCCCTAGCAATCCTACGTGCAGCTCTCACTGAAATTTTTCTTGGTCTTCCAGACCTTATCTTGACCTCCTCTGTTACTGTTAACTGCCATCTCTTAATTACATTTCGAACTGAGGAAAGGGCAACTTGAAAACTTGACCCAAAGCCAGAATAAATCCTCAACCATCTGAAGCGACTAAGAGACAAACAGAAGAGAAAATGCCCAGGCTTGGGGATCACCCTGGAGAAGAGAAACTATGATCTCCACCCATTGCTCCTCGGTACCTGAGGAGTGAGGATGCAATTTAAAATAGAGTTTACAGGCCTCCCTGAAAGCAACAAACTTATCCTGACTCCCAGAAAACCTATCCGGTAGAGCGATCTTGGGCTCAACAAGAGGTTACCTAAGAATCGCAGGCCCTAAACCTGAGGTGTTTGGGTGTTGGAAAAACAACAGTAAGTCTTCCACCTCCAGGCTGAGTTGCTGCAGTGGCCCTGCCAGAACAGTCACTGGGGAGCCAATGAAGGGATTGACAGAGGGGAGAGGCCAGGGAATAGCGGGGGGACAGGTGGACTAGTTGGGCAGCAGAGGTTAGAATAGAATGGAGGGGTGCGAGAGTGTTCGAGGGGAGGCCACAGAGCAGGAGGTTGCAGTTGTCAATAGCAATCAGAAGATAGCATGTTCAAATTCCCTAAGGGGACTAACAAGTACAGTAAAAAGTAAAGAAAAGTGTTTTAACCCTGAAATGCAGTGTCTGTAAATTGAGATCTGGTTTGGCTCTTATCCTAAGTCACGTGACAAGGCTCGTTAAAGGGTTGACATTGACTGTTAGGATTGCTACTTCCAATAGGTGGCACTAGAGTTCTATTCCTCTTCCTCTCTGAAGAGACAATTTGCAAAAAATATGAAAAAATATGAAAAAATAAAAGAAGCATAAAGTTTAAATCACTCCCCTTTCCCCCATTTAAAAATAAAGATTATTACAAAATGTAAAAAATACAGTTGTGCTCAAAGTTTACATACCCTGGCAGGATTTTTGCTTTCTTGGCCTTTTTTCAGAGAATATGAATGATAACACCAAAACATTTTCTCCACTCATGGTTAGTGGTTGGGTGAAGCCATTTATTGTCAAACTACTGTGTTTTCTCTTTTTGAATCATAATGACAACCCAAAAAATCCAAAATGATCCTGATCAAAAGTTTACATACCCTGGTGATTTTGGCCTGATAACATGCACAGAAGTTGACTCAAATGGGTTTGAATGACTACTAAAGGTAACATCCTAGGCTGTGACCTGTTTGCTTATAATCAGTGTGTGTGCATATGCAGCACCCCAGGTAGACGGTTGCTGCAGTGATGTTGCCTTCCTTTCTGGGAGGGTGATGTCACTCTTGGAGGCAAGGGGGGTTCTTTCTATCGGGTAAGGCACTTGCATTATACACATCTGAATCTAGGCCAGGAGGGGGAGCTAAGGTTTCAGGGGAGCTTCCTTACACTTTATGTGTCCTGGTCTGGAGGAGGAGCCAGTCAGTCTTAGTCAGTCGGAGAGAGGAGAGGAGAGTAGAAGGACGTCTGGAGCAGACGTAGGGGCCGAGCAGCCACAAGGGAGCTGCTACCCCTGGAAAGAGCGAGAATTAGTAGGAGAGTTGAATTGTGAAGGAGCTGAGAGGGAGGAAGCACAGTGAAGGAAAGGGCTTAGGAGGGGAACAGCGGAAGGACACCCTCAGAGCCAGAGTGCAGAAGCCGGGTACCGGGAGCCCGAGGTTGTGTTGTTCTCCAGGACACGCGACAGAACCGGAGGGATAGTACTATATGTCAATTGCCTGTAACAAGTCTGAGATGAAGCAGTGACCTTAAGAGCCAGGTCATCGAAGAGATCCTATAAACAGGTTCAAACTGCCTATCATACAGACATCTGTCTTCGGACAGGAGAGAGGGGACCCTGTAAGCAAGCTTTAAGCCGCAGAGACCTCGCCATCTGGCGCAAGTAGGAAAGGCTTACTTACCTCACCTGAAGTGGGACCCCTTATTGCCTCCAAGCCGGCCGGACTACAGCTACCCTACACCTGGTACCCTGGGCTGAGGACTGCTACAATCAGTAAACCAGGTAAAAGACTTCAAACTCTGTGTCCTCCACTTATTCGTCGGCATACACCATCCTTGCCACACACCTTGGGAGCCCTGGGGACCCCGCTTTACCTGTGGGAAGCGTTACCATCTTGCTGCATCACCCCAGAGGACCCCTTTAAGCAGCGTTGGTCCCTATTGACCGAAAACCACAGGTGGCATCACGAACATAGACTTTACAAAACCCCTTAAAAGACCTTTCCCTTTAATTGGGCGCACAGGGCCACGGACCGGGTCGCAGCCACCGCGAAATCCCCTTTAAGACCCGACCCGGTACCGAGTACCCCGCTGCCCTGGTAGGGAGATCCAACTTTGGCATCTCGAACAGGATGGACCAACCCTGAGAACTGGGTCATGTGCGCCTTAGAGACTGTGATTAACTTTGTGACTATTGAACTGCAAATTGAGCCAAAACCTCCGCCATTATAGCACCATGTGGCGTGCAGGAGGAAATGGGCGTGTAGTTGTGGGTGGCACCTGGAGGAATGGCGTGAAAACCATGGCCACCCCTCATCAGTATTACTATGTCCGAGAAATATGCCCATCAACTAGAGAGGTCCACCTCCTGATCTGGGATGGCAGGGAGAAGAAAAGGAACCACCCACGAAGACAGGCGTGGTACTGTGAAACCGCAGGAAGCAACACTGAGGAGGCAGAACCAGTAATCAAAATGGTGGAGGGAGATGAGCGGACCCCGGAGCTCGGAATGGAGCAAGAGGACTCTCCCAGCCGGGAACTGCCAGAACTACACCCGTCACCGACAATGAACCCGGACCTCCTGTGGAAAGAAGTGGAGGAACTGACCCGACAACTTATGCAGTTGCAGCAGGAAACCATGGCCGGGTGGAGAGAGGCCTTGATCGGAAGTTTTGCCGGATGACCGCTAACTACCCTGACCGGTCCGGAGCCGAAAAGGAGTTCCGGTGCTCCGGAGGCAGAGATAAGGGACATGACCCTGACAACCCCAAAGGCGAAAGGCGCCAGTGACTTCCCCAACTCACCTCCCCCACTGTACACACCCGACCAGGGTGATGAGGCCCTCGACGACACACCACCGTACCCAGAGGATATCCCTGCCAGCAGCTCAACACCATCTGGCCCCGATAACACCCTGCTAGGCCCCTTTCCGGTCCCGCCAGCACCGACACCTGGACTAACATGCCGCCAACTACTGCGGGACGACAGCATCCTGAGACAGATGACATCTCCACTTATCTCCATAAGTGAATCCCAGGCTAGCTTCCCAGAGCCCATGGTGTTTACAGGGGGACCCGCAGATGAGGACCTCATCGTGCTCCAGTGGGAGATCCCCATGATTACCTGGTGGGAGCACTGCAGGCACCGGGAGGAGAGGGAGCGACAGGAATCCTTAGCTTGTGCAGCAGCATTTGAGGAACAGAATCTTGCAGGAAAGGCCCGCATGCCACAGGCCCCTCGGTCAGAGAGAGGACCACTGCGGCTGGGGGAAGTTGTAATCTTTATTAAACAGCGAGGCTGGGGCTTTATAAAGGAAGCTGGCATGATAAACAAAATTTTCGTCAACCGCAGGGATATGGAATCACACCTAATTGAGGGACACCCTGATAGGGACCTGAATATTGGCGACCTTGTGACCTACACCCGTCACATTGGAGAAAAGGGATCGTATGCCTTAGACTGTAAAAAGTGTGTACCACCCTCAGCCCCTGTAAAAGTCACAGCCCAGTCCAGGCCAACGCCCAAACGTGACCAGGCTACACAGACTCCAGTAGTGGAACTAGCCAACAGACCTTGGTGTGCAGTACCTATGGAAAGATATGACCCAGAATATTCCGGGCCAGGAAGTAGCAATCCTTCCCAGCTACCCTTGAAAAAGAAATAGAAAGTTTTTCTAAAGTTTGATTAATGACTGCAAAAATTTAACCTTTAAAGTTCCAGTTGAAGTGTTTTGTTGTACCCGATCAGATTCTTGATTTGAAAGTTCAGTTATTTGTTTAAAAGGACATTGGAATCATGGACAGTGAATTATTCAAAAACTTTCCTGTAAATAGTTGGCACCTCCTTAGATGCTTCCTACTGGTTTTACATAGAACCTTTAAGAAAACTGGTCCAAAGTTGCCTTTAATTGTTGATTACTTACATAAAGACCTGAAGCCAAACCCGTTGGCGTGGCAGAACACTGGGTCTGGATACGCCTTGTAGCCCGCAAAAAGGCCTACGTTGGGTGTTGATAACGGGTCCCTCGCATTCGTGCTGCTGATTAAAAATGTTATTTGATAGACTTGACTATAAATTCGAATATCGAATAGTACATTTGCACTACCTCAGAGTTGAGAAAAGTTAGAAAGTTAGAATTAATTTTGATATGCTAGAGAGTTGTGTAGATTAAATTATGCACTTTTTGATCAGTTAAAGTACTGCACTTTTGAATAAAATATATACTGTATATGTGATGTGGCATCCCTGAAAAGGTAGTTGATAGTTATGAGAGAAGTTATGCACTCTACTTGTGAAGGTAGTATACCCTTAGAGGGTAACTGCACTGTATTTGAAAGTAATTGATATTGTTTGAAGTGACAGAAGGTGTTAGATAGTCAGAAAAGTTAATGCACAAGCTTTTGCACAGTAATTAAAAGAGAATTCTGAGTAGTATACCCGCAGGGGTAATAGCCATTTTATAGTAAATATGTTTGCAATGTTAAAATAAATTAATTCCTCCTATAAAGGGAAGCTAAAGTTCATATGGGGGGGGGGGGTGCAGCACCCCAGGTAGCCGGTTGTTGTAGTGATGTTGCCTTCCCTTCTGGGAGGGTGATGTCACGCTTGGAGACAAGGGGGGTTCTTTCTATCACGTAAGGCACTCGCATTCAACACATCTGAATCTAGGCCAGGAGGGGGGCCTCTGGACCCAGATTCAGGGGGGCTTCCTTACACTTTATGTATCCTGGTCTGGAGGAGGAGCCAGTCAGTCTTTGTCAGTCGGAGAGAGGAGAGTAGAAGGATGTCTGGAGCAGACGTAGGGGCCGAGCAGCGACAAGGGAACTGCTACCCCTAGAAAGAGCGAGAATTAGTAGGAGAGTTGAATTGTGAAGGAGCTGAGAGGGAGGAAGCATAGTGGAGGAAAGGGCTTAGGAGGGGAACAGCGGAAGGACACCCTCAGAGCCAGAGCGCAGAAGCCGGGTACCAGGAGCCCGAGGTCGTGTTGTTCTCCAGGACGCCCGACAGAACCGGAGGGCATAGTGTAAGAGAATGGTCAGTCATAATATACTGAAGAGCCATGTTGGCTCTAGCAGCCATCTTGTGCAAAGTTAGAAACCAACTAATTCTAAGATGTACTTCTGAAAGTCATAGACAGATTGGAGACACAAGATGATATCATCTTAGCCATTAGCAGGTATAGTGGACATACACACAGGTTATTTGGATAAGCTGCAGGGCAAAGAGAATAAAAAAAGGGTAAACATATGGTAATAAATAAGTGTATTAAGTGAACAATGACAATTACTAAGAGGAACATGGAGATTTACGAGTTCTAATGGAGTTTGGGTAAAGGTGCCTCAAAGTCATTACATTTAACCATTGTTTTGTCCGTGAATGTGAATATGTTTTTCTGCGCAGTAGGATGTTATCATGTATATGCCCTTTTTTGCCGCAGTGTGTGTTTTCTTTGTCTGTATCATGTATAAAAATCCCGCTGTTGTTGTTGTTCGGGGCCATTACATCGCCAACCTGCTGCCGTGCCACAACATGGCCATTCCATCGTCATTCTGCCGCTGTGCCACACCATGGCCAGGCTATGGCCAGACCATCGGCCAGATGTCCCAGAGTTACTTTGTCTGTCTGGACTTCTGTTCGTGTTCACATGCTTTATTTCTCTGACTATCAATGTGCTATTCAGCTGCGAATCTCCGAATAAACTTCAGTCTCAGCTTGATAAGAGATTTGTCTACATATTTTTCCCGGCTCTTCCAGCTCTCAGTAAGGACTTTTTTACACATAGTACTATATGTCAATTGCCTGTAACAAGTCTGAGGTGAAGCATTGACTTTAAGAGCCTGGTCATCTAAGAGACACTATAAACAGGCTCAAACTGCCTATCGTACAAACATCTGTCTTAGGACAGGAGAGAGGGGACCCTGTCAGCAAGCTTTAAGCCGCAGAAACCTCGCCATCTGGCGCAAGCAGGAAAGGCTTACTGTATTGACCTCACCTGAAGTGGGACCCCATATTGCCTCCAAGCCGGCCGGACTACAGCTACCCTACACCAGGCACACTGGACTGAGGACTGCTAGAATCAGTAAACCAGGTAAAAGACTTTGAACTCTGTGTCATCCACTTATTCGTTGGCATACAACATCTTTGCCACACACCTTGGGATCCCTGGGGACCCCACTTCACCTGTGGGAAGCGTTACCATCTTGTTGCATACCATCACCCCAGAGGACCTCTTTAAGCAGCGTTGGTCCTTATTGACCGAGAACCACAGGTGGCATCACGAACATAGACTTTACAAACCCCTTAAAAGACCTTTCCTTTTAATTGGGCGCCCAGGGCCACGGACCGGGTCGCAGCCACCGTGACATAACCTTTAAGATCGCTGCCCTGGTATGGTGATCCACATACAATGAGTTTCTGGGATCCAGACAGACTCTTGTATCTTTCATCCAGCCACTGTCGTCTCAGGATTGTGAGTCATGGGGAAAGCAAAAGAACAGTCAAAAGATCTACAGGAACGGGAACATCCCTACTGATACCCTTCAATCAACAGCCACCAAACTTCTGTTCCTTACTTCATCTTTTTGACTTACTCAGTGGTCCTCCTCAGCCACCCACACAGACGGACATACATTAGACCTGATCTTCACCCGTCTCTACTCTCTATCTAACTTCACAACCTCCCCTCTCCCTCTATCTCACCACCCTCTACTCACTTTCTCATCCCTGTCCGCCTCACCTGTCACCCATGTCCAGCAACATGCGCACCCCCGCAGAAACCTTGCACACCTAGACACCCACACACTCTCTGACTCTATTCTACCACTGGTATCCATATCCTCACTCCATGACACAGACAGTGCCACTGCTTTCTACAGTGCCACTCTCGCATCAGCTATTGACACGGTCGCCCCTCACGTTCATGGTAGAGCACAACGTATCAATAGACAACCCTGGCACAATAACATCACTAAAAAGCTCCGGCAAGTGTCCAGGGTTGCAGAGCGACGTTGGAAGAAAACACTTGCTTTTAACTCTGCCCTCACCTCTGCTAAACTGGCCTACTTCACAACCCTCATATCTTCCCTATCTTACAACCGCAAACAGTTATTCAAAACTTTTAACTCCCTCCTCAGCCCACCACTGCCCCCTCCAACCTCCCTCACCTCTGCTGAGGACTTTGCCATACACTTCAAAACTAACCGACCAAACAAGGCAAGTCTTTATTGTTTAACCACCACAACCACTTTGTATACCAGACCAATGCCCTTACCCCATAACCTCCCTCTCCAACATCACTGAAGGGGAGCTTAATTGTCTCCTCTCCAAATCGCACCTCACCACTTGTGCACTGGACCCCATCCCACCTCCTCCCCAAACTCACCACCACACTTAACCCATCCCTAACCCACCTCTTTAACCTATCACTAACTTCTGGTGCCTTGCCTTCTGCTTTCAAACATGCCACAATTACGCCTATTCTTAAAAAGCCAACCCTTGACCCAGCAACTATGTCCAGCTATCGCCCAATATCGCTGCTCCCATTCGCTTCCAAACTCCTGGAGCAGCACGTCCACGCTGAACTTTCCTCCCACCTCTCATTTAACTTGCTCTTTGACAATCTACAATCTGGTTTCCGTCCCCATCGTTCCATTGAAACTGCCCTGACCAAAATTACTAACGACCTACTTACAGCCAAAGCTAACAGACAATACTCTATACTCCTCTGTTATGATCCTTAGTGGCTGAGGATCACAGATAGGACTAGCTAAGTTACTGAACATAGAACAAGCTCTAGGGAGGTGGTAACTGGACTGACCGCAAAACCTGATCCTAACCAAACACACTAAAGGTAGCCGGTGAACGTGCCTAAATTCCTGGACGTCTCGACGCAGCCTGAGAAACTTGCTACCCCTATAGAGAAAGTAAGACCTCACTTGCCTCAGAGAAATGACCCCAAAGATATAGGAAGCCCCCAACAAATAATAACGGTGAGGTAAGGGGAAAATACAAAACGTAGAAATGAAAACAGATTCAGCAAATGAGGCCCACTAATACTAGATAGCAGAAGACAGGCAGGGAACTGTGCGGTCAGTAAAAAACCCTATACAAAATATCCACCCTGAGAGTTCAAGAACCCCCACACCAACTAACGGTGTGAGGGGAGAAACTCAGCCCTCTAGAGCTACCAGCAAGCAAGGAAATCACATATTAGCAAGCTGGACAAGGACAAATAAATAACCAAGAAACATATTGAACACTGATGAGCAAAAAATAACCAAACAGAAACTTAGCTTCTCTTGGCGAGACTGATAACGAAGGAATTCAGGAAAGATCAAAATAGCACTGAATACATCGACAGCAGGCAACAACTGATAGTCCAGGTGAGCTAAATAGGAAACCAGCTAACAGATAACGAGACAGCTGATCCAGCCTCAGACCTGCAGAATGACACAAAGAGCCACCAGAGGGAGCCCAAAGACAGCACTCACACAGTACCACTTGTGACCACAAGAGGGAGCCCAAAAACAGAGTTCACAACACTCCTCCTTCTAGACCTGTCCTCTGTTTTCGACACAGTTGACCGCTCCCTCCTACTACAGAGCCTCTCTTCCTTTGGCATCAAAGACCTCGCCCTATCCTGGATCTCCTCATACCTTTACAACCGCACATTCAGCGTCTCCCACTCGCACACTACCTCCTCATCCCTCCCTCTCTCTGCTGGAGTCCCCCAAGGCTCTGTTCTTGGACCCTTACTCTTCTCAGTCTGTACACTTGGCCCATGGATTCCAGTACCACCTATATGCTGATGACACTCAGATTTACCTCTCTGCCCAGATGTCACCTCTCTGCTGTTCAGAATCCTGGAGTGTCTATCAGCCATATCCTCCTTCTTTTCCTCTCGCTTCCTCAAACTCAATGTGGACAAATCTAAACGCATCATCTTTTCCCCATCTCATAGATCTTCCTTACCTGATCTATCTATCACAATAAATGACATCACGCTTTTCACCGTACTGAAAGTCCGCTGCCTCGGAGTAGCCCTTGACTCTGCCCTGTCCTTCAAACTGCACACCCAAGCTCTTTCCACCTCATGTCACCTGCAGCTCAAAAATATTTCCAGACTCCATCCTTTCCTCAACCCTCAATCTACTAAAATGCTTGTGCATGCCCTCATCATCTCCTGCCTCGACTACTGCAACATCCTTTTCTGTGGCCTCAATGCTAACACTGTCGCACCTCCCCAGTCCATCCTTAACTCTGCTACCCGACTAATTCATCTCTCTTCTCGTTACTCTTCTGCTTCTCCTCTCTGCAAATCTCTTCACTGGCTCCCATTCCCTCACCGTATCCGGTTCAAATGACTGATACTGACCTAAAAAGTCATCTATAACCTGTCTCCTCCATATATCTCTGAACTAATCTCCCAACATCTTCCCTCATGTAATCTCTGGTCTTCCCAAGACCTCCTTCTCTCCTCCACACTTATTTGCTCCTCACCTAATCACCTCCAAGACTTCTCCCAAATATCCTCCATCCTCTGAAATTCTGTGCCCCAACATGTCGGACTATCAACCACATTCAGATCCTTCTGACGGAACCTGAAAACCCACCTCTTCAAGAAAGCTTACAGTCTGCAATGACCCCGCTGCCTCCTCACCACTACTGGAGCTACCGCATCACCAACACCAGAGCTGCGGCAACCCCCCAACCTACTGTCTCCTTCCAATCCATCCCGTAGAATGTAAGCCCGCAAGGGCAGGGTCCTCTCCCCTCTGTATCAGTCTGTCATTATTAGTTTGTTTACCGTAAGTGATATCTGTAATTTGTATGTAACCCCTTCTCGTACAGCACCATGGAATCAGTGGTGCTATATAAATAAATAATAATAATAATAATAGGTAGTTGAACTGTATAAAACAGGAAAGGGATACAAAAATATATCCAAGGAATTGATAATGCCAGTCAGCAGCATTCAAATTGTGATTAACAAATGGAAAATCAGGGGCTCTGTAAAAACAAAATCACGGTCAGGTAGACCAACAAAAATGTCATCCACAACTGCCAGGAAAATTGTTAGGGATGCAAAGGAAAACCCACAAATAACTTCAGCTGAAATACAGGACTCTCTGGAAACTAGAGGTGTGGCTGTTTCAAGATGCACAATAAGGAGGCACTTGAAGAAAAATGGGCTGCATGGTCGAGTCGCCAGAAGAAAGCCATTATTGCGCAAATACCACAAAGTATCTCGCCTACAATATGCAAAACAGCACAGAGACAAGCCTCAAAACTTGTAGAACAAGGTAATTTGGAGTGATGAGATCAAAATTGAACTTTTTGGCCACAACCATAAACGTTACATTTGGAGAGAGGTCAACAAGGCGTATGATGACAGGAACACCATTCCTACTGTAAAGCACGGAGGTGGATCTCCGGTCCTGGAGTGGCCATCTCAGTCTCCTGACCTGAATATCATTGAGCCACTCTGGGGAGATTTCAAGCATCCAGTTCATGCTAGACAGCTCAGGAATTTACAGAAACTGGAGGCATTTTGCCACAAAGAGTGGGCAGCTTTACCATCTGAGAAAAGAAAGAACCTCATCTACAACTACCACAAAAGACTTAACTGTCATTGATGTTAGAGAGGGCAATACACGGTATTAAAAAATGGGGTATGTAAACTTTTGATCAGGGTTATTTTGATGCTTTTGGTTGTCATTATGATTTAAAAAGATAAAACACAGTAGAGTAACAATAAATGGCTTCTTCCAACCACTTACCATGAGTAGAGAAAAAGTTTTCGAGTTATCATTCATATTCTCTGAAAAAAGGCCAAGAAAGCAAAAATTCTGCTGGGGTATGTAACCTTTTGAGCACAACTGTCTGTGTGCTATTGACGTGTTCTGCAAAGTCCGATCTATCAAAATATAAATATAATTAACCTGAACAGTAAACACCCTATATCAAAAAAATTCAAGAACGCTAAAATTACAATTGTTTGATCGCTGCATTACCACAAAAAATGGTGTAACAAGAGATCAAAATGTCATATTTATCCAAAAATAGTATAAATAAAAATGTCGTCTTACCCCGCCAAAATAAGCTGTCCAATACTTCCGACAATAGCCTAGCTAATATTACAGCAACAATACCCCTGCAGGGTTCAGAAAAAGCAGTTTTAGCCACTTCCCGACCGCATCTAATATATAAAGCTGAATGTGTGTATGTGTGTATAATATATAAAGCTGAATGTGTGTATGTGTGTATGTGTGTATGTCCGGGATTGGCATCTGAACCGTCGCAGCTACAGCCACAAAATTTTGCACAGTCACACGTCTGGACCCCGAGAGCGTCATAGGCTATGTTGTGAGGTGAAATTTTAACCCCGCGCTTTCCAATTCACCAAACAATTTTGCCCCTATCTACATAATGGGGAAAAAGTGAAAGGAAAAGTGTTGGAGGCGTCGCAGCTACAGGCACAAAATTTTGCACAGTCACACGTCTGGACCCCGAGAGCGTCAAACCTATGTTGCGAGGTGAAATTTTAACCCCGCGCTTTCCAATTCACCAAACAATTTTGCCCCTATCTACATCATGGGGAAAAAGTGAAAGGAAAAGTGTTGGAGGCGTCGCAGCTACAGGCACAAAATTTTGCACAGTCACACGTCTGGACCCCAAGAGCGTCAAAGATATGTTGTGAGGTGAAATTTTAACCCTGCGCTTTCCAATTCACCAAACAATTTTGCCCCTATCTACATAATGGGGAAAAAAATGAAAGGAAAAGTGTTGGAGGCAAATTAACAGCTGCCAGATGTGAACAAGGGGGACTTAAAGAATGAGAGCGATGGCGCCAAAGAGTATATACTGTACAGCTGCTAAGGTGGGGCCCCGACATGGGATAATCACCACACCACCACGGGGATATGAACACACACACAAAATGCGCCACACACTACCATGTGCTCGAACACATATACCACCCTCAGCGCACATTTCACCACACATACACCAACCTCGCCACATAAAAGTCGAAACACAAAAGTCGCCGCTCAAAACTCGCCACGCGCAAAACTCTCCACATGCAAAACTCGCCACACGTGCAAAACTCACGTCATGGAAAACTCGCCACATGCAAAACATGCACACGTGGAAAAATTGCCACATGCACAAAAGTTGCAACACATGCAAAAGTTGCCTCACACAAAACTTGCACATACTCAAAAGGCACCACACATAAAACTCGCCACGCGCAAAACTCGCCATGCGCAAAACTTGCTGCACACAACTTGCTACACTAACCTGTCACATGCAACTCGACACACAAAAAGTTGCTACACGCATGTCGCCACACAAAACTCATCTCACAAAAGTCGCTACATGCATGTCGCCACACGCAACTCAACACACACAACTTGACACACGAAACTCGCCCTAAAACACACACAAGTCTGGTATTATCCTTCAAAAATAAAAATCTGATTAATAAGCAGACAAACTACAAGAGCAACAAATGTACCATATAGGAATCCGGCAGCTGTCAGTCACCTGACCAGTCTATTATGTGTATGTGTGAGCTAATATATACTGCCAGGGGGTGGGCTTACTGTTGGCTGGGGATTTATCAGGCTGCCAATTTAGCTTACAAATACTGAGGTAAAAATACTGACCAAATAACGTGTGAACGAGGTCTAATACAGGAGGAGATGACATACAGATATATACTATATACAGGAGGAGATGACACACAGGTATATACTATTTACAGGGGAGATGACACACAGGTATATACTATATACAGGAGGAGATGACACACAGATATATACTATATACAGGAGAGATGACACACAGGTATATACTATATAGAGGAGGAGATGACATACAGGTACATACTACATACAGGAGGAGATGACATACAGGTATATACTATATACAGGAGCAGATTACCTACAGGTATATAGTATATACAGGAGGAGATGACATACAGGTATATGCTATGTATAGGAGGAGATGACATACAGGTATATGCTATGTATAGGAGGAGATGACATACAGGTATATACTATATACAGGAGGAGATGACACACAGATATATACTATATATAGGTGAGATGACACACAGGTATATACTATATACAGGAGGAGATTACATACAGGTATATACTATTTATAGGAGGAGATGACATACAGGTATATACTATATACAGGGGAGATGACACACAGCAGGTATATACTATATACAGGGGAGATGACATACAGGTATATACTATATACAGGAGATGACATACAGGTGTATACTATATATAAGGGAGATGACAAACATGTATATACTGAGGTGAAAATGAGAGGTGTGAGGTGAAAATGAAAAGGTGTGAGTGCAAAATGAGGAGTGAGGGAAAATAGTGGCGTGATCGGAAAATGACAGATGTGAGGTCGAAATGACAAGTGTTAGAGGGGAATGAGAGGAGTGAGGGGGAAAATGAGAGGTGTGAGGGAGAAAATGAGAGATGTGAGGGGGAAAATGAAAGATGTGATGGGGAAAATGAGAGGCGTGATGGGAAAATAAGAGAAGTGAGGTGCTATAACTAACCACAGATATTTACTATGCCCAGGCAACGCCGGGCTCTTCAGCTAGTACTATATATAAACGTTGGCACTTGCTGGGCTCTGTGCGGCGGCGCCGACGTTTATGAGCAGTTGGTGGTCTCACAGCACTCAAGATCCCCAGGGTCCTGCAGGCACTGCGATTCTTGTGCAAAGCAGTAGCTCTGACAGGTGACATCATTGGGACCTGATTTGATCACGTCCCAATGATGTTAACCCTTTGCTATCTTCTAGATGCTATAATCACAGCATTTAGAAGATAGTAGGAGACCACTGCTGTACTCACCTCTCCGATGTCCCCATGATGAGATCTGATCACATAACATGGGATCCAGTGTTGTCATGGCAACCGGAGGTCACATGATGCCAGCAGTGAGTCTAGCAAGTGATCTGACAGCGTAAAAATATCAGGTCTCATACAATGCAACACATGGGTATTGAGACCATACAGGGACTAAGTAAAAAAGTTTTTTTTAAAAATTAAAGCTATTTAAAAAAAAATCACAAAATACATTTAAAAAAAAGAAAAATTATTAAATTAATAAATATGTATATTTATGTAAAAACAAAAAAGTACACATATTTGGTATCCTCGCAACCAGAACAACTTGACCTATAAAACTGTCACACTAGTTAACTCCTTCATTTGGCACCGTAAAAGAAGAAAAAAATCGGAGCAAAACCTTTTCCTTTTTCATCGTGCTGCCGAACACAAAGTAGAATAAAATGCGATCAAAAAGTCAAATCGGAATAAAAATGGTGGCAATGAAAATGTCATCTTGTCCCGCAAAAAACAAGCTGCCATTCAGCTCCAACAGCAGAAAAATAAAAAAGTTATAGCTCTCAGAACAAAGTGATGCAAAAATAATTATTTTTTCTATTAGATAGCTTTTATTGTGTAAAAGCAGCAAAACAGAAAAAAAGATATAAATGGGGTATCACAATCAAAAACTGTCATGTGCCCGAAAATGGTACCGATAAAAGCCTCAACTTGTCCCACAAAAATAAGCCATCACATGACTCTGTCTATTCCAGCCAAAATAGTGCATTTTTACTGACGGGTGAATTCTAAGGGCATTAACAACGATGTTGGTTCTCTGGATGCATTATTATTCTTGAGCATTATCAATGATGGTGGGCACACTTGGATCATTATTTCTAATGGAGACACTATACAGGCATTATTATTGAAGGGGCTCTGAGGGTGTTATTATTAAGGGGGGTACTAATTGATCCAATGTTACTGGAGGGGGAACTTACTGGGCATTATTACTTGAAGAGGGTATTTTTGGAGCATTATTACAGGCACTCTATGGGCTTTAATACTGGAGGGGGCATTACTAAGTCACCAATTTGAGATTAGCATCAGGATGTGGAGTTGGTGTCAATTAGGAATAAAGGAATAAATGGAGATGTGCTGGAAATGTGGGAAGTAAAATATGTTTGTCTTGCGTTACTGAAAAACTATTCAGACTGGTCATCATGTCAGTTTAGGCCTGATGGAAAAGACAAACTGGTATCTACCAGTATATGGTACTGTTTGGTGGTAATATTAGTCTTATATTATTTAGTAACAGTGTGGCTGTGTTTTTCATTCACACTGAAGTGGCATATAGTAGTCATAGTGGAATTTTTACAATATTGGTGTTTGTATAGAGTCTTTTTCACCATAGAATTATTTCCTCACTATGAAGTGGTAATGGTAGTAGCCATGGTGAGATGGAATAATTTCATACTTTAAAGAGAACCTGTCACCAGGTTTGGCTGATACGAGTCACGGCCACTGCTGTATATCTGCCCCCGATCCGACCTGTAAGAGAAGAAAAATAATTTTTATTATACTCACCTGCGGGGCGGTCTGGTCCGATGGGTGTCAGCCGTGACACATGCAGCTGCGGCGCCGATCATCTGATCAGCCGGCGCGATCCAGGAAGCCGGGTTTCCTCTGCAGCTTATTCGCCAAGCGCTATAGCTTGCCGAATAAGAGGGAACCCAAGCAAATTCACTCATCTCTATTCATGAGTATGATTATGGCTAGGTTTTTTATTATTTTAATAGTAATAAAAAAATCTGAATTTTCCCCCCAAAATTGGGGTGATTGTGTAGTAATTTTCCAAGATCTGTATCGTTTTTTTTTTTATTGACGATGGAGCTGTGTGTTGGCTTATTTTTTGTGGGGCAAGACAACATTTTTATTGATACCAATTAGGGATAAATATGGCATTTTGATTGCTTTTTACCATATTTTTTGTGGCATTGCAGAGACCAAAAAAACGTAATTTTGCCTTTCTTGAATTTTTTTCCTTTACGGTGTTTACCTATTGGGTTAATTATTTTTATATTTTGCTATATCAGACTCTTCTGAACACGACGATACAACATATGTGTATTTTTTAAATAATATTTACTTTTAATGGCAGAAAAGTGGGTGTTTTGAACTTATTTTTTTATTATTTTCATATTTTTTAAAACTTTTTTTTTTAATAGTCCACTTAGGGGACTTGAAGCTGCAATTGTCTTATTGTGCTATATTCAGTAATACTAAAGCTCGTTAATGACAAGCATGGAGGTCTTCGTCAGACTTTCTGCTGTCATAACGACCCATCGGCAACCCACGATCACGTCACGGGGGCCCCAATGCCAACACATGTTAAATGCTACTGTGAAAGTTTGACAGTGTCATGTGCAAGGTTAACAATCGTGAGTGGAGCATAGTTTGTTAGAGGCACCTCCTGGCTGTAACACACAACCATCACCTGCCAAGTATGGGGGCTGCTCACCCCGTGAACCCGTTCCATACACACACTTCCGACTTGCGCCGTATTTGAACGACGAATGTTGTGAAGGGGTTAAAGTATATTTTTCCCTGGAACACCCCAGCAATTCAGAGTCAAAGTTACTTGGCTGAATTCATGCAGCCAGTGTCTGATACATTATACCTGTGGATCCAATGTCTACTAGCTGATCCAGTAATTAAGTCAGAAATCTATTCTCTATATCAAAATTTTTCACTCACAAGCAACAGATTTAAGGGACTTGATTATCCCATAAAAGATGTATCAGAGCCCACCTCATTCATATAGCTTCTGAAAATAACAAGCTCAATGGGCGCTATAAAGAAGACTGTGATTGTTGGAAATAGCAAATCAACAAAATCGTTTTTTAACTGCAGCTTAACTTACACTTTTTCAGTCTCTGATAGCACTTAACTGAGGCCCTCAACAAGGCTGCACCCTCTTCCCTGTCCTTTCTGCCATTGCAATGGAGCACCTATATGTTTCATGTGTTAATATTCAAGATACTCAGTACATACTTAACTTATTTGCGGATAATCTCTTGGTAACCCCTTTTCTTCCCCCATCTTAACAATAGATCATTTTGCGTCAGTCTCTGGTTCTTGGATTAATTAAAATAAGTTACAAATACTTCATTGTAAACCAAACCAAGTATACAAAAGCTAATAGATTTAAATTTTCAATTTCAACTACATACTCAATATCTACCTTGTTTAGGCATAAAGGGGTTGTCCGGTCTTAAAGCCACTCTATGTGACTGCTGACTTCTGAATCCTGACATCATGCATAGGTAGGCTTATCTAGTCATTTAAATTCTTTTAATAAATTGGGTTCTATAATGTGGCTTAAGGAAGCACTTCCTAATATTGACTAGCTATCTATGCAATGTAGTGTAGGTGTGTTTATACTGTATACTCACCGACTGCCTTCTTCCTTGTTTTTCAGTGTTATTCCAGTCCTCTTCTGGATCATGTAAGAGCTCCTGTCCTTTTGTTGGCTCACATAAGGATTGTTGTGCTATTTCCATCAATGTAAGCTTATGGAGACCCAGAGTGAGGCTTCACTGACTTACATTAAGAAAGGGACTTCCGGTCCACACATGAAACCTGTGTGATCCATGGGATGGAATTTAAGTCATATGACCTAGAAGAGGACTAGAGTAGCACAGGAAACGGAGGAATACGGCGATAAGGAAATATTTTTATCGCACCTCCACTTGAGTACATTTATCTTTGGACAAGATTAGGAAAACAAAATAGTGCTTCTTTAAAAAATGAGTCTCCGTTACTACACTGTGTTCCAAATTATTATGCACATAGAGTTTAGGAGTGATAAGGTTAGAATTTTTTGTTTGTCATTTAAACTCATTGATTGTGATTTGTGTCAGGGCTCTTTATATCACTGAAAGCATTTGCAGATACCTGTGCACAGGGCCGGACTGGCCATTGGGCAGTTCTGGCAAATGCCAGAAGGGCCGGTGCCAGTAATGGGCCGCTGCGCGCTGACTTTTCCCCCACCCCCCCACCAGCGCTTCCGGAGCCGCATTCAACTACAGTTCAATGCAATGATGGAGGAGAGAGCGTCTGCTGACGCTCCCTCTTCCATCATTCCCCGCTCTGCCTCTGACACTGCGGGTGCGCGCGCACTCACTGTGTTCCAGGCAGTGCAGCTGCAGCCGCCGACACAGGAGCAGGGAGCAACGCAGGCACGAGGAGAGGTGAAAAGTGTGGTTTTTTTTTCTTTACTGGACTGTGGGGCCATTCTCGGGGGGGGAGGAGAGATGCGGGCTGTGCTGTATACTACTATGTGGGCTGTGCTGTATACTACTATGTGGGCTGTGCTGTATGCTACTAAGTGGGCTGTGCTATATACTGCTATGTGGGCTGTGCTGTATACTACGATATGGGCTGTGCTGTATACTACTATGTGGGCTGTGCTATATACTACTGTGTAGGCAGTGCTATATACTACTATGTGGGCTGTGCTGTATACTACTAAGTGGGCTGTGCTGTATACTGCTATGTGGGCTGGGCTGTATACTACTGTGTGGGCTGTGCTATATACTGCTATGTGGGCTGTGCTGTATACTACTGTGTGGGCTGTGCTGTATACTACTGTGTGGGCAGTGCTATATACTACTATGTGGGCTGTGCTGTATACTACTGTGTGGGCAGTGCTGTATACTACTGTGTGAGCAGTGCTATATATTAATATGTGGGATGTGCTGTATACTACTGTGTGGGCTGTGCTGTATACTACTGTGCGGGCTGTGCTGTATACTATGTGGGCTGTGCTATATACTACTGTGTGGGCAGTGCTATATACTACTATGTGGGCTGTGCTGTATACTACTGTGTGGGCTGTGCTGTATACTACTGTGTGGGCAGTGCTATATACTACTATGTGGGCTGTGCTGTATACTACTGTGTGGGCTGTGCTGTATACTACTGTGTGGGCTGTGTTATTTACTACTGTGGGGCTGTGCTGTATACTACTGTGTGGGCTGTGCTGTATACTACTGTGTTGGCTGTGCTGTTAATAGTGTGTGGGCTGTGCTATTTACTACTGTGTGGGCTGTGCTGTATACTGCTATGTGGGCTGTGCTGTATACTACTATGTGGGCTGTGCTGTATACTACTATGTGGGCTGTGATGTATACTACTGTGTGGGCAGTGCTATATACTACTGTGTGGGCTGTGCTATATACTACTATGTGGGTTGTGCTATATACTACTATGTGGGCTGTGCTATATACTACTGTGCAGGCTGTGCTGTATACTACTATGTGGGCTGTGCTATATACTTCTGTGTGGGCAGTGCTATATACTACTATGTGGGCTGTACTATATACTACTATGTGGGCTGTGCTGTATACTACTGTGTGGGCTGTGCTATATACTACTGTGTGGGCTGTGCTGTATACTACTACGTGGGCTGTGTTATCTGCTATGTGGGCTGTGCTATATACTACTGTATGGGCTGTGCTGTATACTACTACGTGGGTTGTGTTATCTGCTATGTGGGCTGTGCTATATACTACTGTATGGGCTGTGCTGTATAATACTACGTGGGCTGTGTTATCTGCTATGCGGGTTGTGCTATATACTATGCGGGCTTTGCTATATACTATGCGGGTTGTGCTATACACTATGTAGGCTTTGCTATATACTATGGGAGGTATATTATATTCTATGGGGGAGGCCGTGTTATATACTATGTGGCTGTGTAATATACTATTGTGGGGGTATATTATATTCTATGTGGAGGCTGTGTTATATTCTATTGGGGAGACTGTGTTATATACTATGGGGGGCTGCATTATATTCTATGGGGACTACATTATATATTATGGGGAGGTGGGCTGTATTATATTCTATGATGGCTGTATTAGATTTTATGAGGGATGATTGCATAATACTCTTTGATGGGGCTGCATTATATTCTGTAGGGAGGTGGGCTGTATCATATTCTATTCGGGGCTACATTATATTCTATGAGGGGCTGTATTATATTTATATTCTTTGAGGGGTGATTGCATCATACTCTATGAGGGGGCTGCATTAAACTATGAGGGGGGCTGCATTATATTCTATGGGGTGGCTGCATTATACTCTGGGGTGGCTGTATTATATTCTGTAGGGTGGTGGCTGTATTATGCTATATGTGGGCTGCATTATACTGTATTGAGGACTATGGGGAATACGTTATACTATATGAAGAACTATGGGGTGCATTATACTATGGGAAGTGAATTGTACTACATGGATGACTATGGCGGTGCATTATACTATATAGAGCACTATGAGGAGTGTATTATGCTATATGGAGGACTGAGCAGTGTATTTTAATATATGGAGAACTATAGGGAGTGTATTATACTATATGGAGGACTGTGGTGCACATTATAATATATGGAGGACTATGGGGTGTATTTTACTAAACAAGTAAAATGCTGCATATTCAGATTGTTTTTGCTGGAACAAAAATCATTGTTCTCAGCAGCACATCGCCGGTGTAAACTGTAGATGCTGCTGATAACATGATGCTGTATGGTGATCTGTTAGTGATCTATTAGTGATCGTTCTGTCCCATCATTATTCCTCAGCTGGTGGAAAGAGGCCGGGAAACAAGCGTTGAACAACTTCAGTATTGTCGATCAAACTCATTAGCGGCCTGAGATCAGCGCATGTAAATACAACCGAAATGCTTTTGTGTGATGTGCAATATGTTAGCATTTAGGGCCCCACTTTGCCTAAAACCGGCCCTGCCTACAAGTGTACAAAGATATTATACAGTCACCATGTGACAAGTGGGCCTGTGTAACTTCAAATGCCAGGGCTGAATTTTAGTCCCAGTCCGGCCCTGCCTGTGCAAATTAGTTTGGCAGGTGTGTCCAAATAAAGGCAAGACTACTTAAGAAGGCTGTTCCACATTATTAAGCAGCCTACATTTTTTGCCAAAATGGGAAAGAAAAAGGATGTGTCGGCTGCTGAGAAGCAACAAATTGTGGAGTATTTAGGTCAAGGCATGACTACAATCAACTTTGCCAAGACACTTCATCGTGATCATCGCACAATCAAGAAGTATGTAGCTGATTCCCAGCACACACGTGTGCGTGCTGATAAGGGAAAACTGAGGACTCTTTCCTACCGGCAATTGCGTAAGGTTAAAAGAGCAGCTGCAAAAATGCCTTGTCATAGCAGCAGACAAGTTTTTGAAGCTGCTGGTGCCTCCAATGTCCCCAGAACAACAAGATGCAGGGTCCTTCAGAGGTTTGCAGCTGTGCAAAAGCCATCCTGTCGACCACCTCTATCCACTGCACACAAGCAGTGGGCCAAACGATACATGAAGACTGACTTCCAAACTGTTTTGTTCACCGATGAGTTCCGTGCAATGCTCGATGGTCCAGATGGATGGAGTGGAGGATGGCTGGTTGATGGACACCCCATGAAAACACGGCTAAGGCACCAGCAAGGAGGAGGTGGAGTAATGTTTTGGGCTGGAATCATGGGGAGAGAGATTGTCGGCCCCTTTATGATCCCTGAAGGGGTAAAGATGAACTCCATAATCTATGTGGAGTTTCTAAAACAACACTTCCTGCCATGGTTCAAGAGGAAGAACCGTGCTTTCCGCAGCAAGATCATTTTCATGCATGATAATGCACCATCTCATGCTGCAAAAAACACATCTGCATCTCTGGCTGCTATGGGTATAAAAGAGGACAAACTTATGGTGTGGCCACCATCTTCCCCTGACCTCAACCCCATTGAGAACCTCTGGAGCATCATCAAAAGGAGTGTCTATGATGGCGGGAGGCAGTTCACATCTAAGCAACAGCTCTGGGAGGGTATTCTGTCCACATGCAAAACAATTGAAGCAGAAACCATCCAAAAACTGACAAATTCAATGGACGAGAGAGTTCAGAAGCTTCTTTCGAACAAGGGGTCCTATGTGCAAATGTAACATCACCTAGAATAAAGTTTTCACTTGAAAACTGCTTGATTTCATTTTGTAATAAGCTGGTAATGCTTATAACTTCACAATTGACCATTTTTTTGTTCAAAATAAAAAAAAGGTTGAAAACACTGCTGTGCATAATAATTTGGAACATGCATTTTGAGTGTTTATTTTTTTTTAAAAAGATACTGTTTTCATAGGCAGTTTTTTCCAAAACATTGCAATTATACTAGAATAGTAGATGACTGGAAAATAACAATGACTGCAATTCAGATAGGTAATTTAGAGAAAATATGAGGAAATATTATTTGCATAATAATTTGGAACACAGTGTATTCAAAGCTATGCCTAAAATTCTCACCACTCATTTTTTCTGTGGTACAGTATATGATTTAATTATGGCTTGATTTATTCTCCTTCTCCACTTACACCTGTACTGTCTTACCCAGATATCACCATGATCAGATAGAGTAGCATTCACTGGTGGTTTCAGCAAAACAGTAACAACTTATGACTAGTGATGGGTGAGCACGAACAGTAAAGTTTGGGGTCCATACCGAACGGTCACGGACCTCAAACATGGACTTCTCCAGGTTGTCTGTGTTACTGGTCGGGTTTTTCCCACACTGTCATCTGCATAATTTTTACTGCAGGTCAGAGTGCCAGCAGCTGTGACTGGTGATAAAAAGTTTACCTCTGCTCACAGAGGTGTTGGCTGATGTGAGTACTACTCCCGTAACCCTATGCCTGCTGCCACTAATAACAGTGAGAGCAGGCGCTGCTGATAGGAATAATTCATCATCCGGCACCTGTACTATAAATAAATAAATAATGAAAAAAAAATGATGTGGGATCTCTTCTATTTCTGATAACCAGCATATACAAAATTATTTAAATAAATAATTAAAGAAAATGGCGTGGGGTCCCCCATTTTTGACAACCAGCCAAACTAAAACAGACAGCTGGGGCTGGTATTCTCAGGCTGGTAAGGAGCCATGAATAATGCCCCCCTCAGTCTAAAAATAGCAGCCCACAGCCATCCCAGAAGAGGCTTCTCAATTTGATGCGCCAATTCTAGTGCTTTGCCCGTCTCTTCCCACTTACCCTCGTGGCTTTGGGGCCAATATCCATGACCCCTTACCAGCCTGCGAATACCAGCCAACAGCTGTCTGCTTTTGCTTGGCTGGTTGTCAAAAATGGGGGACCCATTTACTTAAATAATTTAAAAAACGGCGTGGGGATCCCTCTATCCTTGATAACCAGCCTTGATAAAGCTGACAGCTGAAGGTTGCACCCCGCAGCTGTCAGTTTTGTCATGCTGGTTATCAAAAATAGAAAGACCCCACATCATTTAAAAAAAATGTATTTATTTATAGCCCAGGCTGATGAATACTCCTGTCAGCCGTGATGGCTCTCGCTGTTACTAGTGGCACGAGGTGTAGACTGATGGGAGTAGTACGCATCTGTGTTCGGATGTAAACTTTTTACCTCTGGTTGCAGCTGCTGGCTCATTTGACATACTCCCATCAGAGTAGCTTATTTTTAATACTATGTGTTTTCAGGGTCTACTTTACGTCTCGCACCCCCTACCATTCTTATCCCATGTATTGTATATGTGGACTAATAATCATTATGATTTTTTCTAATATACCTACATATACTGTTGTAAGATTGTAGCTTATTTATGACCTGCTACAGCATTTATTTTGCTCAATTGTTAGGATAAATCAACATACAGTCTTGCTATTCGTTTTATTTTAACATACAGTTGAGTTAAAAAGTGTTTGCCCCTTCCTGATTTCCCATTCTTTTGCATGTTTGTAACACTTAAATGTTTGAGATCACCAAACAAATTTAAGTATTAGACAAAGAAAACACAAGTAAACACAAAGCACAGTTTTTAAATTAAGGTCTTTATTATTAGTGGAAAAGAAATCCAAACCTGCAGGGCCCTGTGTGAAAAGTGATTGCCCCACGCCTTAAAACATAAATTAACTGCGGTTTATCCTATCTTTGGGATTCTGAGTTCAAATCCCCTAGTCACACCCAAGACTGATTACTACCACACTAGTTCTCAATCAAGAAAGCACTTAAATAAGACCTGCCTGACAAAGAGAAGTAGACCTAAAGAGCCTCAGAATCTAGATATCATGCTGCAATCCAAAGAAATTCTAGAGCAAATGTGAAACAAAGTAATTAACATCTATCAGTCTGGAAAAGGTTATAAAGCCATTTCAAACCTTTGGGACTCCAGCGAACCACAGTGAGAGCCATTATCCACAAATAGCAAAAACATGGAACAGTGGTGAACCCTCCCTGGAGTGGCTGGCGAAAATCAACCTAATAGTTCAGCGATGACTCATCCCAGAGGTCACAAAAGACCCCACAACAACATCTAAATAACTGCAGGCCTCAATTGTCTCAGTTAGGTCAGTGTTCATGACTCCACCATAGAAAAGAGACTGGGTAAAATTGGCCTGCAAGGCAGACTTCCAAGATGAAAATCACTGCTGAGCAATAAGAACATAAAGACTCGTCTCAGTTTTGCCAGAAACATCTTGATGATCACCAAGACTTTTGGGAGAATACTCTGTGGACTGAAGAGACAAAAACTGAACTTTTTGGAAACTGTATGTCCCATTACATCTGGTGTAGAAGTAACAGAGCATTTCAGAAAAGGAACATCATACCAACAGTAAAATATGGTGGTGATAGTGTGATGGTATGGGGCTGTTTTTCTGCTTCTGTCTACCAAAAAATCCTGAAAGAGAATGTCTGTCCATCTGTTCATGACCTGAAGCTGAAGCGCCCTTGGGTTATGCAGCTGGACAATGATCCAAAACACACCAGCAAGTCCACCTCTGAATGTCTTAAGTAAAACAAAATTAAGACTTTAGAGTGGCCTATCATAGTTCTAACCATAATCCAACTGAGATGCTGTGGCATGACCTTATGCTAGGAAGCCCTCCAATGTGGCTGAACTTCAACAATTCTGCAAAAGTGAGTGAGCCAAAATTCCTCCAGAGAGTTGTAAAAGGCTCACTACTAGTTTTTGCAAACGCTTCATTGCAGTTATTGTTGCCAACGGTGGCCCATCCAATTATTAGGTTTAGGGTGCAATCACTTTTTCACACAGAGCCCTTTGGGTTTGGATTTCTGTTTCCCTTAATAATAAAGACCTTTATTTAAAAACTGCATTTTGTGTTAAGCTGTGTTATCTTTGTCTAATATTTAAATATGTTTGATGATCTGAAACATTTAAGTGTGACAAACATGCAAAAGAATAGGAAATCAGGAAGGGGGCAAACACTTTTTCACACAAATGTATCTGTCTAATAAAATAGAAAGATACAGGGGTTAAACCTTTTTTTTTCTTCAAATGTAATTGCAAAGAGAGAGCTTGTTGGTAATTCATGCTGCCTGTGGTTAGAGCAGCATAAATCAACTTACGGTATAGTTATTCTGTAAATGATGTGGAATTACAAAGAAGCCGAGCGATATTAGTCCTACAATATTTGTCTGCAGGACCCTCTCCGTTGTATGTATGTGGAGCGCCCCCAAACGCAGGGCCGCGGGGTACTCGGTACCGGGCCTCTCTGTCTCGGTCCTGGGGTTGTCACGGTGGCTAGACCCGGTCTGTGACCCTGCTAAGGGGCGTCCAGTGAAAGGTGTGATGGTGGTGTGTGGTGCAAGGCGCGATGAATAACGAGGACACAGGGTTGCAGTCTCTTTACCTCTTTACTGAAGGCTTCAGGATCCGCAATCCAGAGTACTGCTAACAGGGCTGGCTGGGACCGGCCGGTCCGAAGGCACATCCAGAGTTTCCTTTGCAGGTGGAAATCAGTGCCTACCTTCTAGCGCCTGTGTGTTGTAGTACCTCCCTGCTGAGCACCACGGGATAGTCCTCACAACTGTTGTGTCTGTTTCTGATGTTCTTCTCTCACAACTCGTATCTGTTCTGATGTTCTTTCTCCGTCCCCCAGATGATATGGATAGGACGCACCCGTATGACGGGTAGGCCTGGAGTTCTTCTGGGACCCTAGCGTCGCCCCTCTCCCACAATTGCCCCCTATGTCTGCTTAGGTGATTTAGGTGAGACAGCCAACCTAAAATTAACTGTCCTGCCGCTGTTTGAAGTAATGCTTGGAGCCTAATACTTCCTCGGCGTTCCGGCCACCGGCTACGCGCCTCAGTAGGATGTTGCCTCGATCTTACGGCACGACTCCTACTGGCTTTATCTCCTTTTTGCTGCGATCTCGTTTCTCACTTCTCCACAATAAACCTCGCTTCGTTTCCTTTCTTAGGATGCCGCCGCAACGGGTGCAGGCACGGCTTCGTAACGTTCTGTTCTGTTCGCTAGGCCACTGTCAGGATCCCACCCCTGACAGAGACCCCCCTGAATCTTCCCCTGCAACACCCTCTGCCACAGGATGTTGCCTGGATCCAACCCAGTCAGCTTCTGACTAACTTCCTATCCAGCCCCCAGTTTTACCAGATTGTGAGGAGTGGCCTAATACATAGAACCCTTTGCTCCCCCTGGTGGCCAGAATGTGAAGTGTAATGTGTGACTGTGATACCGGGTCAGGTGAACTCCTTAAGTGCCATCAGACGTACCATCACTCCCCTTAGCGGCGGAGCATCAGTACTGCAACGACCAGGACTCTGGGGCGCTGCACTCCCCCCCCCCGGTTAAATCCAGTACTCCCGGACTGGGAAGAAAACAACAATACATGTCAGCAAAAGACATACAAATTTTGAAATGCTATGAACAAGTAATTATAACAGTGCTTCCCTTTATGGGAGGTGAGGACTCTTAAACGTTACAAGCAAAACATGGTTAAATATTTTAAATAACATACTATTAATAATTTCTATTACCCAACCTGGTATTCTACTAAGTGCAAATTCTGAACAATAATTTAACTTTTCCTTTAAGGGCGTATAAGCTGAACCCACTATAAAACTCTAAAATATAAATTAACTTTTTCTTTATTTCTCTCTTCTAAGTGCAACATTTTTCTTTTTACTCTCTGATTTTTCACATGCAGGACCGCCTGTCTATCTGCCCAGGCCTACTGCCTCTTTTCTTAGTACAGGATCACTGAGCCATCTCTCTATGGCTCTCAGGAGGACTTCACTAACCCCTACGGGTTTACTTTATTGAAACTCGGCTTTCAACTCTTTCCTGTCCTCATTCTCTAGTAACATTATTAAACATTCTCTATAACTATCTAGCTAACTACATATTACTCCTATGTAAAGCATTATTACCATCTACTTTCTTTTAAGGCAACATTATACTTTAAGTGCATCTAGTGAACGTTCCCTTTAAGAGGGAACCAAGTCTCTTTGAGGTAATGCAGACTCTCTCTATCTGCAAGTCCGGTTAAGGCAAGAGCTTCCATGCTGTACTCAGGAACAGTCTCTTCACAAAGCTCTCCTTCTTGTAAAACCAAGGAAATTTTGTTAACACTTGAGGAATGAAAAATTCTATCTATACCATCCCATATATATATATATATGTCAAAGGATTATAAACCAGTGATCTCCAGTGCAAACAAACAAGTGTTGAGTGGGAACCACTCATATAACTAGCAAGAGCCAACCACCAGAGACTAGGATCAATTACCAAAGGAATAGTGACACGGATATAGTTTATTAAAATTACTTTATTTGAGCTGGTAATAACATATTTCATGTGCACATGTTGGGAAAAATATAAAAACAATATAAGGTGACATAAATACACAATTAATCACCAATATATAAAAGCCTAGATAGGCAAATGGTGCACCACATCAGGAAGGGTTAATCTCAGGGCTCCCTATAGGACTATAATAGTGTCTCACAAGTGAAAAAAGTTTATAAAACCATAATGTGAGAATTAAAAATATAAAAATATGAAAACCCTACAAGGCAATGTGTGGGTTTAAAAGCAAGTGCACCAGTGCTGAGTGCAATGTGCAAAAAGCAAAAATGGAACAAAAGTGCTGAGTGCAAGAAATAGTCCAAAAATATATATGGGAGTACCTGTACCTTTATGTAGCGTCACCAACCTCCAAACAATGCGCACCCCAACGCACGTTTCGGATTTAGAATCCTTCGTCAGGGGGGAAGGATCCCCTGACGAAGGATTCTAAATCCGAAACGTGCGTTGGGGTGCGCATTGTTTGGAGGTTGGTGACGCTACATAAAGGTACAGGTACTCCCATATATATTTTTGGACTATTTCTTGCACTCAGCACTTTTGTTCCATTTTTGCTTTTTGCACATTGCACTCAGCACTGGTGCACTTGCTTTTAAACCCACACATTGCCTTGTAGGGTTTTCATATTTTTATATTTTTAATTCTCACATTATGGTTTTATAAACTTTTTTCACTTGTGAGACACTATTATAGTCCTATAGGGAGCCCTGAGATTAACCCTTCCTGATGTGGTGCACCATTTGCCTATCTAGGCTTTTATATATTGGTGATTAATTGTGTATTTATGTCACCTTATATTGTTTTTATATTTTTCCCAACATGTGCACATGAAATATGTTATTACCAGCTCAAATAAAGTAATTTTAATAAACTATATCCGTGTCACTATTCCTTTGGTAATTGATCCTAGTCTCTGGTGGTTGGCTCTTGCTTCTTGTAAAACCAGTAAAGGGCACCTTTAAGAAGGTGCGAACTATTTACAATACAGTTTGTGAACCATTCACCGTCCATGATTCTGCAGTCTTTGTAACACTGATGAACAAAAGCAAAAATGAAAACAAAAGCAAAAATAAAAAGCAATAGGGATCCCGGGTAAACGAAGGGATCCCTTTAAGAACAACCCTGGTCGGGTATTAGCAGCAAAAAGCAGGGAAACAAACAGTTAACTATGTACAGTTTCAGAGCATTAGTTACATAGTTATTACATAGTTATTAAGGTTGAAGGAAGACTGTAAGTCCATCTAGTTCAACCCATAGCCTAACCTAACATGCCCTAACATGTTGATCCAGAGGAAGGCAAAAAAAACCCATGTGGCAAAGAGTAACTCCACCATGGGGAAAAAAATTCCTTCCCGACTCCACATACGGCAATCAGACTAGTTCCCTGGATCAACGCCTTATCAAGGAATCTAGTGTATATACCCTATAACATTATACTTTTCCAGAAAGGTATCCAGTCCTCTCTTAAATTTAATTAATGAATCACTCATTACAACATCATACAGCAGAGAGTTCCATAGTCTCACTGCTCTTACAGTAAAGAACCCGCGTCTGTTATTATGCTTAAACCTTCTTTCCTCCAGACGTAGAGGATGCCCCCTTGTCCCTGTCTCAGGTCTATGATTAAAAAGATCATCAGAAAGGTCTTTGTACTGTCCCCTCATATATTTATACATTAAAATAAGATCACCCCTTAGTCTTCGTTTTTCCAAACTAAATAGCCCCAAGTGTAATAACCTATCTTGGTATTGCAGACCCCCCAGTCCTCTAATAACCTTGGTCGCTCTTCTCTGCACCCGCTCCAGGATCTTACTCTGGTTCTGGTGGCCTCCACCGAGGCTTTACCTGACAGGTGGCCCTTTGTGGCCCAGGCAGGCTTGATTCCAAGTCTACTCCCGGTGCCAGGTACACTCCATGGGTTTGGGTCTTCTGCGCGGCCAGGTCGTGCGCCGCGATGAGTGTCTGCGTGGGCCGGTGGATGATGCTGGCGGCGGCAGAGGCTGCTGCAGCTGCTTTGGCGGCAAGCTCCTCCCCCTCGGTTCTGGATACCGCCAGGACGGCTGTACAGCGCTGCATGTCCCGGGCCCACCAACTTCTGCCCTTGAGATGCCGGCGGTACGTCACCACATCTCCCGGCTCCAGGAGGGACTTGGCACCGTCTCCACACAGGCAGGGTTCCACCTCTTCCTGGGTGATGCGAACTCTCAGGGCCGCTCCAATTTCTTGGATGAAGCCTTTCCCCTCCTGGGGCTGGTAAACGATCACAACGCCCCATTTCAGCAAGGAGCCCTCCAGCAGCTCGCCTCGCGCTTCCCGCTCCACTTCCCGCTGGAACTCCGCGATCAGGTGGTTCCTATATTCTCCCCAAGGGAAGGGCCCGAGGTTGTGCCCCCCCCGGTAATTTGGGGTCAGGCGGCGGGGCCACCGGGGCGCCAGTGATGGCAGTGGTAACTGGGTCAGGTGCGGAGGTGAGGCATCCTCCCTGGGAGTCGCGGCACTGAGTACCTACGCTTGAGGTAACTCCTCCGGCACCACTCCACTCCCCTGAGGGAGGCGTACGGACTGGCGACCGTTCAGGCATGGGATGCCCCATTGACAGCTCCCGCGGGTCGAGATCCTTCAAAGATGGCATGTCGGAGTAGTCCTCCGGTGACGGGGGTCAGTGCGGGGCCATTCTTTTCCACAGGCCTTCTCTGGTCTCCAGTCCCACCTCATCTGAGTCATAGTTTCGTTTCTTCGTTCTCCGCCCGCCATAGAAGATCAGGAGGCGGGTCTCCGCTGCTGACGGACACGTCCTCAGGATATAGAAATATTCAGACTGGGTGGCCATTGTCTTTCGCGCCCTCCAGCTCGTGTACGCCCACTTCACGCCCTTCTTCTTCTCCTGCGCTCCTCTTAGCGCTGTAATGGCGGCGGTTTTGGCGGGCATTTTTGGCAGCAAATAGCAACATACAGTCTTCGCAATAAGTCACAGTTCAAGCACAATTCAGACACAGTCCCAAGGCGCACATGACCTGATTCTTCAGGCTTAAGTAGATCCTGTTCGTGATGACAAGTTGGAGCGCCCCCAAACGCAGGGCCGCGGGGTACTTGGTACCGGGCCTCACTGTCTCGGTCCTGGGGTTGTCACGGTGGCTAGACTCGGTCCGTGACCCTGCTAAGGGGTGTCCAATGAAAGGTGTGATGGTGGTGCGTGGTGCAAGGCGCGATGAATAACGAGGACACAGGGTTGCAGTCTCTTTACCTCTTTACTGAAGGCTTCAGGATCCGCAATCCAGAGTACTGCTAACAAGGCTGGCTGAGACCGGCCGGTCCGAAGGCACATCCAGAGTTTCCTTTGCAGGTGGAAATCAGTGCCTACCTTCTAGCGCCTGTGTGTTGTAGTACCTCCCTGCTGAGCACCACGGGATAGTCCTCACAACTGTTGTGTCTGTTTCTGATGTTCTTCTCTCACAACTCGTATCTGTTCTGATGTTCTTTCTCCGTCCCCCAGATGATATGGATAGGACGCACCCATATGACGGGTAGGCCTGGAGTTCTTCCGGGACCCTAGCGTCGCCCCTCTCCCACAATTGCCCCCTATGTCTGCTTAGGTGATTTAGGTGAGACAGCCAACCTAAAATGAACTGTCCTGCCGCTGTTTGAAGTAATGCTTGGAGCCTAATACTTCCTCGGCGATCCGGCCACCGGCTACGCACCTCAGTAGGATGTTGCCTCGATCTTACGGCACGACTCCTACTGGCTTTATCTCCTTTTTGCTGCGATCTCGTTTCTCACTTCTCCACAATAAACCTCGCTTCGTTTCCTTTCTTAGGATGCCGCCGCAACGGGTGCAGGCGCGGCTCTGTAACGTTCTGTTCTGTTCGCTAGGCCACTGTCAGGATCCCACCCCTGACAGAGACCCCCCTGAATCTTCCCCTGCAAAACCCTCTGCCACAGGATGTTGCCTGGATCCAACCCAGTCAGCTTCTGACTAACTTCCTATCCAGCCCCCAGTTTCACCAGATTGTGAGGAGTGGCCTAATACATAGAACCCTTTGCTCCCCCTGGTGGCCAGAATGTGAAGTGCAATGTGTGACTGTGATACCTGGTCAGGTGAACTCCTTAAGTGCCATCAGACGTACCATCACTCCCCTTAGCGGGGGAGCGTCAGTACTGCAACGACCAGGACTCTGGGGCGCTGCATATGCTATGGGCAAAAAGCAACAAATCGATTGTGCGGTGAGGTGCACTGCAGATCTATAATAATGCAAAAAGAACTTTTCCCATTAACCAGTGACAAATTTGATTAATAGAAATTAGGTATTCTTGATGGAAATGTTACATGGAAGCCACATAGAAATAATATGAAGTCACTCCATACGGTGAGAGATGAATTTCAAAATATGACAAACAGATTTCAGTTCAGAAATATATCCACTTAGTATTATACACATGTGCAGATGAAGAATGGCCTGTCTCTAAAGGCCCCGTCTCACATAGCGAGATCGCTAGCGAGATCGCTGCTGAGTCACAAGTTTTGTGACGCAACAGCGACCTCAGTAGCGATCTCGCTATGTGTGACACGTACCAGTGATCAGGCCCCTGCTGCGAGATCGCTGGTCGTGTCGGAATGGCCTGGACCTTTTTTTGGTCGTTGAGGTCCCGCTGACATCGCTGAATCGGTGTGTGTGACACCGATCCAGCGATGTCTTCACTGGTAACCAGGGTAAACATCGGGTTACTAAGCGCAGGGCCGCGCTTAGTAACCCGATGTTTACCCTGGTTACCAGCGTAAATGTAAAAAAAAACAAACAGTACATGCTCACCATCTGATGTCCGTCAGGTCCCTTGCCGTCTGCTTCCTGCTCTGACTGCCGCCGTAAAGTGAGAGCACAGCAGTGACGTCACCGCTGCGCTCTGCTCTCACTGTACGGCGGCTCAGTCAGAGCAGGAAGCAGACGGCAAGGGACCTGACGGACACCGAAAGGCGAGTATGTACGGTTTGTTTTTTTTGGTAACCAGGGTAAACATTGGGTTACTAAGCGCGGCCCTGCGCTTAGTAACCCGATGTTTACCCTGGTTACCCGGGTGCTGTAGGGGGACTTCGGCATCGTTGAAGACAGTTTCAATGATGCCGAAGTCGTTCCCCTGATCGTTGGTCGCTGGAGAGAGCTGTCTGTGTGACAGCTGCCCAGCGACCACACAGCGACTTACCAACGATCACGGCCAGGTCGTATCGCTGGTCGTGATCGTTGGTAAATCGCTATGTGAGACGGGGCCTTAAGAGCACACTGTACTGTATAAATAGACTCATGCATTGTTGATACACTTAAAAGATATTGAGAGACAAAAAGAAAATAAAAGCCATCCCATAAACTGCCATGTAAAGTAACTTTTGCATTTGTTGTGGTAAGGGGAAAAAGGTCAACACCACTTAAAACAAATTTTCTAGTGAAAAAAGGAGCGCAATGTATTATATGATCTGAAAAAACAGCATGTTTCAGACATGCCTCCAAGTCTTAACTTCAGGATTTTTAACAGTTCACTGGCTGGTCGCAAATTGCCTACAATATTACAAATATTGGTGTTACATTGAGTTTTAATTTTTTAGAGATGAGCAATTCGATTCACACTACCCTGGTCTGTCATCCAGTCCGGTCCTCCATGACGTTATGTGAGCCCTAGTGACTGGATTTCATGTAACGTCATGGTGTTGCGGTGCCTAGAAAGCGGCAGAGGATGCCAGGATGCCGGGCGAGTAAGTCAAGACCCTCTGCCACAGAGGAGCAGATTTCAATGTCTGGGAAGATACCAGTATTTAACTGATAGCACTACTATTTCATCATGAGGTACTCAAGAGCATTGCACAACTACAGACAAAATGTAATTTACCTCATAGGACATTCTATTAATATCTACAACTCTGACATTCTTGAAACAGACTAGAATGAATGTAGATAATAATTTATGGAAACAACTGTATCCGCCAACATTACATAAGGATCAGTATCAAGCATTTATGCACAGTTGTTGCTCTCATACTTCACTAAATTCCCAAGCACAGTGAAATCTAAATTGGAGACGGATATGGGTGTTATTTCTAAAGAAGAGAGGAGTGATATTTTAGAAATAGCTCCCAGGCTTTCACTAGGTGAGTCTTGGAAGCTTTTTCAATTATACTTGCTACACAGAATACACAGGATTTGAGTCTGCTCCATGGGTGTATAGTCCACTCAAACTCAACATATTCTTGGTGCGGAAATCATGGTGCAGGTCTTATGCGTATGTTGTGAGAGAACACAATATTTGGTATATTTTGGAATAGTGTCTTACTAGTTTTTCATTGGCTGGATCCAGGACATCCCACTATCACTGAACTAATACGTTGAGTGCATAATGTAATAAAACTTGAAAGGGCGTGTATCAACTGATAAACACAATGGCCCTGATTCATCAAAGCAATTGTGCCAGAATTCTGGAGTCAATTGTTTTGAAAAGTCACAAACTTTTGGCTCAACTAAGCGTTGAACAAAAATATTACAATTTTTGGCATTTTCACCCCAGTTTGACCCATCTCTGTCAAAATGGGAGGAGCTGGGCTGGGATGGGGGTGCATTGGACACTTGACGCCACAGTTAATCTACTTCATGATGAGCTGTGGCATTCCCTACATAAAAATTTTTACTCCAATCTTGAGCAAGATTTCTGGTGTGGCACATGGAGGGACATGCCACTTGTGAGATGAATCGGCAGCGTCTGACTCCACAAAGTCCCCTCATGAAGAATGAGAAAATCTCTGGTCTTGATGAATCTGGGCTAATGTACACATTTGACCAAATATGAAAGTCGAGGTTGAATGACTCCCATATTCGTTTATTATTTTGTTATTACATTTTTATGCAGTAATTTTATTACCCTAGTCGTACCCTTAAGCCTAACCATAGCCTAAGTCTAAACCTTATGTGAAACCTAAGCCTAACTTTATCTTTTGCCCGAAGCCTAACTGTAAATCAATCACTATACCTAACCTTGTTTAGGGTTATAAATAATATTATTATGACATAAAAGCATCCCTTAGTAATGAATGAAGAAGACATTATTGAATCATGTTTGGAAACAAGTATCTGTCTTCATGCATTAGCTGCTCATCATCTATCATCTTTACTGATTATGCCAAGCTCACCCCCTGACGAAGGACTGTGTTCCAAAACGCGAGTCGGGGTGTGCGCCGCACATCAGGTAACTACCCTTCATTTCCATTCATTCCTCTTTCCCACAAAGACCCATTGTATATCTTGCTACTATACATATCTTGCTGCTATACACGGCCTTCCTATTCATGCATGTTAATCTTTGGGAGGTCTCCTTTTATGCACACTTACTTGCAATATATTAACAACTAGATGGTGGCCCGATTCTAACGCATCGGTTATTCTAGAATTTCTATGTATGTACTTCGCGCTTAGCACAGCCACGTAGTATATAACACAGCCACGTACTATATAACACAGACAGCAACGTAGCATATAGCACAGCCACGTAGTATATAGCACAGCCACGTAGTATATAGCAGCCACATAGTATATAGCAGCCACATAGTATATAGCACAGCCCACGTAACACAGACAGCCACGTAGTATATAGCACAGCCACGTAGTATATAGCAGCCATGTAGTATATAGCAGCCACGTAGTATATAACACAGCCCATGTAATATATAGCACAGCCCACGTAATATATAACACAGCCCACGTAGTATATAACACAGCCCACGCAGTATATAACACTGCCCACGTAGTATATAGCAGCCAGGCAGTATATAACACAGCCCACGTAATATATAGCACAGCCCACATAGTATATAACACAGCCCACGTAGTATATAACACAGGCCACACAGTATATAACACAGCCCATGCAGTATATAACACAGCCCACGCAGTATATAACACAGCCCACGTAGTATATAGCAGTGTTGGCACCATATCCCTGTTAAAAAAAAAATTAAAATAAAAAATAGTTATATACTCACTCTCTGGCGTCCACCGAAGCTGTCCCGATGCGCGCGATGCTGCCGCCAGCTTCCGTTCCCAGTGATGCATTGCGAAATTACCCAGATGGAATGGAAGCTGGCGGCAGCATCGCACGCATCGGTGGATGACGGAAGGTGAGAATAGCACAATTTTTTGTTTTTTTAAAATTATTTTTAACATTATATCTTTTTACTATTGATGCTGCATAGGCAGCATCAATAGCAAAAAGTTGGTCCGGGATGGGGCGACACACTGGCACCGACTGGAGGGGAGTAGGGAGGGGGCACTGACTTGAGGAGAGTAGGGAGGGGCCAATTCGCGGCTGGACTAAGCCTGTCACTGATTGGCCACGGCCGGCCGGCCACGACAAATCAGCGACGCGGGATTTCTGTTACAGACAGACAAACAGACGGAAGTACTGCTTAGATGATTACATAGATAGATACCTCTCCATATATGATTTAGGTGTTAGCACAAACAGCATCACTGTGTCTATGTATATTATCAGACAAGGTGTTATGCCTGTTTCACCTCTAGCATGCTTCCCGTCCTAGTCGGTCTCCAATAACACATGTATTACATTGTCTTCTATCTACTTTGATTGTATTTTTCCCACTGGTATTACCTTGTTACCTTACATCCATTTTTAGTGGTCCTTCTTGATTATCATCTTTTTATCCTGTTTTTATCATCTCGTTTGTATAAAATCATTGTTTTTCACATGTGTGGGCACTCTGTTGCATACAGTGCCATCCATTGCCACCCCTTGTTACATAAAGGTGTTTTATTTATCATATTATGTCCCTCATTTATTCCTTGACCTATGTTTGGTGTTCTCTTTTGGTGTTTTGCTTATGCCAGGCTCAGCAGTGGAGATGAGTTTGTTACTAGCGGCTGTGCTTTGCATAGTCAGCAACTAAGATGCTAAAACTTACGTCATAAAGCTGAGATTTTTTTTTAGTATCTGCCAATGCAAATGGAAATTGCAGCAGACAGTGACAAATTCATCTTGCCTATTGTGCTTTACACATCCTTCTCCAAGTGGGCATTCACTGTGCTGCTTCAAGAAGTGGGGCTTGCAGTCATTTATCACTTGCCAGTGGGGGCGGAATGGGGGGAGGGGACAGGGTCCAAATTTTTTACCTCTGTATACTTTGGCACCAGGTTCAATTGCTCCCCTGACCCCAAACCAAGTTACGCCACTGCTGCAACATATGTAGCGCTATCTCTGACCATTCATTGATATTTTGCTATAGTGGTTATAAGCAGCAATTTGATGGTTGGATGGGTTCTCTGGCCTGAAGAATGACTCACATATTGAAGCTGTAATGCCCTATATAAGGTATGTTTTATTCGACTTTAGCAAAATATATCTTTTGCCTTATTGTATTAAGGTTTTTCTATATTTTGAAAATGAAAAGTTGAAATTGGAGTCCTTTTCAATTAAAATTAATCTGATTTAAAAATAGAATTGGATCTGTGGAAATATGTTCAGTAAAAAACATTAAAAAATCTAGAATAGGGGACATGAACGATACCTGGCAAGCGTCGTGGCAGGTTTGTACGAACAGAACATCATTGCCACCACAGAATTCTGATGCAGAAGTGAGTGGCATTAAGGGCGCATGATAACCCTTTTAAACATAAAATATATGGCCAAAGGTATGTGGACACTTGTTCATTACACGTATATGAGCCTGATGCACTGATGAGCCCCAACATTGTGGCTATAAATACCCACTACCCTTCTGGAAAGTAGTTCCAGAAGATTTGGGTCTGTGGTGGGAACACATTCAGCTAAACAAACTCTTGGGTTTGAACAAGATGATTTGGCTCAGAGTTGGCATTACAATTCATCCAAAAGGCATTCAGTAGGGTTCGGTTTAAGGCACTGTGCAGGTCATATGTGTGCCTCCACAACAAATTCATCATACCATGACTTTATGTATTTCTCATTGTGTACAGAACACTCAAACAGTCATGCTGTGAAGATAAAGATCTTCTTCTCCAAAATGGTGCCACCATGCTAAACTCATACAAATGTCTAAAATGTGTTTGTGTTATAGCATCAATATTCATTTTACTTCAAATAACAGGACCTGCCCAAACCTTGAAAAATGCTCTATACTATTATGTTTTCTCCACGAAATTATATAGTAGTCACTATGTCATCTGGTAGGTAGCAATCTCTGGGTACCCAACCCTGATCCATCCTTTACATGTGTGATTCATCACTTGAGAAAACAGTCATGTGGAAACTTTTAGAAAAAGAAGCTATCAACATTCTCAGAAGTAGCTCGAAACCACTTGCTTAGGCAATCTCAGTAGCCAAAATGTTTATTAACTCTGTCTATGCACTAAATCTCGATCTCTGTATAAAAAAACTGCAGTAATTCTATAAAGTAAAAAACCCTATACATTTAATCACACATAATGCCTGTCCTAAAATGGCACAAACTAAGGCTTATTCCCAAAATATGAAATAATCTTTTATAGATAGGATGGGGATAACTTACTGATAGGTGGAAAACCAACCACTTGCATCCTGAGATTTGATAGATAGGAGAAAACTTACTAGTTTGGTAATAATCCTTCTGAAAGGAGGACATTAACTTAACCTTTATTGACGGCAATACACAAGAAGTTAGTTCTTTACCTTTTGTTTTTGCATAGCGCACCTAAATGCTGGAGACAGAGCAATGCTGTGATACTTTGTGTAAAAGCAACATTTTAACAGTCCTGTTCCAACAAATCATAAAGTAAAACCTGTAAATGTAATCATGAATGTTTGTATCCAGGCTACATATGACTGTTTCCGATTTATTAACGCCTGTGCTCATCTATGAAACCTGTGAAAACCTGGTGGTGATTACTACTGTTTGCCTTTGCATTGGTTGTCTTTCCATAGTAAAGCATTCACATAAATATTACTATGATGTCATTGAAAACTGGAGTGTAGTACACCTTTAAGCTGATGCGGATGGCTTTTGAAGCAGATGTATTACCATAATAAGTTCCATAAATTATCTGAACACATCTGCAGCAAAATACAAAACAGACGTACGTAGTATCAAAATGTACTATTTTTGTGCTGTTAAAGTACATGAAGATATTTACAGTCTTCCAGGGTGTATCATTTTTAATAGCAAAAGACATAGATTCATATGTTCTATGGCAAACAGATATAAATATAAGCAGGGTGTGACTATATATAAAATGTAACTTTTAATAAATAAGTTTAAAAACGGTATGAATGTACCTGTATAAACATACAAAAACAAGGACTCACAAGAAGATCACATTAATAGGAGTAAAAACTATCATACTCCCCGAGATTAACTATCTCTATTCCAATATATGAATCTCCTAGGGGAGAAAAGTGTAGAAATCACCAAGATCACCATCAACTATCATATATCTAATATCCCCGAAATCTTTTCGTGGAAAAGAGGCACAGTAGTGGTGATAAAAATGTGTAAGTGGAACGATCTCACCTCAGACTTCTCTTTAAATGTAGAAAAGACCGCTCACTGGTTGGCGCTGCATCCGGGAGGGGGGGCACATTTCAGCCACACCATCAACCACCCACGCTGCCAAAAGAGTTAATGCTTAGCCCCAGAATAAAGAAACCATTTCCCTACGCGTTTCGTTATCCTCACTCATCAGGGGAAATTTTTCAAAGTGTCCTTCCACAAACGTGGTGGGCACTCAAAATGGGGGTATAGAGCAA
Source organism: Ranitomeya variabilis (assembly GCF_051348905.1). Classification (NCBI taxonomy): domain Eukaryota; kingdom Metazoa; phylum Chordata; class Amphibia; order Anura; family Dendrobatidae; genus Ranitomeya; species Ranitomeya variabilis. The sequence continues at coordinate 388,970,339 of NC_135232.1, forward strand.
TCAATACGACAGCGTTACCGCTGTTCTTAAATAGCCCGCCCTGTATTTACCCAGGGTAGCGGGCTGATGATGTCGAATGCTCAGCGTCCAGACTGGAACGCATAGCTGAGCCGCAAGCGTCATTTCCGGTAGAGCCAAGGTCTCATTTCCGGTGACGCGTGTAGTTCTGTTTCCCTAGCAACGCGCTATTCAAGCATCAACACACAGGAGGCGTGCCGGTTGCTACGTGACTGCTGGAGTCCCGGTACTAACGCTGCCATGTAAGGAAAGTATATGCTGAACAATACAGGCTGCGTAGCAAAGGGAGAAAAATATTAACCCCTTATTAATCAATTAATCGGGTTAGTTCTCCACTAAACAGAAGGAACCTACCAAACCTCCTAATTAGGAGGGAGGAACCTGAGAATGGGCACATGCCGGTTATGGTCCCTACGAAAGGAAAAAAGACAAGTCAAATAAAACCCTGCCCTATAACCCCAATATAGGGGAGAAATCCATATATTAGTTGGCTGAAGAATATGGCTATATCGGAGAGATGGAGGGGGAGGATGGTAACCGTATTGGTATTAACCATAATAAATATATATATAAAATATATATATAACTGGGGAATGGTGCACCAGAAATGACAGAAAGAGGGATATAGTTGTATGTAATCCCACACCCTTGCCCTAGTGCTCCTGATGTATAAAACCTACCTAGCATATGGAGGTTGGCACCCTGGGACAGAAAAAACGCAAGAATGGCGCCCCCATTCCACGACGGCTGACCCTAAACACATCCCTATTAAACCCTAATGAGGTTTTCTACATTTAAAGAGAAGTCTGAGGTGAGATCGTTCCACTTACACATTTTTATCACCACTACTGTGCCTCTTTTCCACGAAAAGATTTCGGGGATATTAGATATATGATAGTTGATGGTGATCTTGGTGATTTCTACACTTTTCTCCCCTAGGAGATTCATATATTGGAATAGAGATAGTTAATCTCGGGGAGTATGATAGTTTTTACTCCTATTAATGTGATCTTCTTGTGAGTCCTTGTTTTTGTATGTTTATACAGGTACATTCATACCGTTTTTAAACTTATTTATTAAAAGTTACATTTTATATATAGTCACACCCTGCTTATATTTATATCTTCTTGACTGGTGCATCTATATTTTGTTATATTTTTTGAGGGGCATGGCCGGTTTCCTGACGAAAGGGATTGATACTGAGTCCTGGGTTGTTGAGGCAAAAGAGGTCTTTTCGGATCGGACTTTTGTACAGCCCAAATACACGCCAACATATAATAATGCCTTTAAAGAATTAACTAAGGTCTATAAGAATCAGGTCTGCAGTTGGTGGGAAGTACAAAGCCTAGATAACTATATTAAAGCAGGCATAGTACCCCGCCATTTACGAATTACATTACTTCCGGGTTTTAGATATAGAAACTCCAGTTTAAATGAACAATGGGAAAAAGAGGCTACTCTTAGTTCCCTTAGATTCATGAACCTTCTCCTGGAAGAAGAGAAAAAAACTCTGTCTACCCTGAATGAGAGTCTCAGAGAACAGATAGAAATTACTAAAAAATTCTCTGCAGAACCCGATTTTGCTTCAAAGGAAACAATATTACAGAATTCTGTGGAGAGATATCAGTTTCATCTTAAAGATAGAAAACACCGTAACTTTGTGAGGGATTTACAGGAATTCAAAGACAACAAAGCATACCAACTTCCACAAAATAGACAACCTAATAGAGTTTATGAAACTGAGGTCTCTTCCACAGATACTGATATATCCGACTCCGACACACGCCCAAGAAACACAAGAGGCAAGCGGAGGGGAAGGGGGAACCAAAGGGGGCGTCCTAATGATAGATCTGGAGGAGCCCATTTTTTAGATCGAGAATATTTCCTGAGAAACAGACCCAACCCCAACGGGAACTAGTACAATCTCAGGCCCCTCAAGTGATTAACCTCTCCTCTAGGAGTCTTAATGATTTAGAGGTGGGGATCTTGAATAAAGGTCTTAATTTTATACCTACTTCCAACTTCCAATCCTTTGAGAGCATTAAAGACTTACATCTCTTCACGAGAAAGCTAAAGTGGAGAAAGTCCTTCATTAGAGAGGATAAACGTACGTGTAGGGATATGGATATACCAGATTCCCTTTTAGCAGACGTTAGGTTCTTGTATGACTTGGCAGATTCTATCCCGGAAAACACGGGTAAGGGGCCTTTTACTAAATTTAAGAACAAGAGTAAAAAAATGCCCCCGGTTCTAAGTGATCGATCTGCAATAGACATTTTCGAAGAGCTGGTTACTAGAGACTTGGAAAAATTAGAAAGCAGACCAATGGAAGGAAAATACAATTTGTCAAAAATAGAGATGGAAACATTAAAGAGTCTAGAGAAGGACCCCAAGATCGTCATTAAGCCCTCAGATAAGGGGGGAAACACCGTGATTATGAGCCATGAGGGTTATGTTGACATGTGTGAAAGGATCCTCAAGGACCCAGAAAATTATGAAATAATGTCTTCAAATCCTACCCCTCTTTTTAAAAAACAACTAAAAGTGATTTTGGATAGAGGGCTTACTGACGGTCTGATTGATAAAACTGAATTTGATTACCTTTTCCCACAGCATCCAGTAGTGGCAACCTTTTACTGTCTCCCAAAGGTCCACAAGGGCCTGGTCCCCCTGAGGGGGAGACCTATAGTTTCAGGTGTTAACAGCCTCTGTCACCATATTGGTATCTATTTAGATGAAGTCTTAAAAACATTTGTAACCTCGTTGAACTCTTATACAAGGGACTCAATGGATTTACTACGAAAAATAGATGGCCTATTTTTGGAACCAGGGGCCCTTCTTTGCAGTATTGATGTTGAGGCACTCTATTCGTCTATTAGACATGAGGATGGTTTGCGGGCAATAGAGTATTTCATTGCAAGTAGGGGCCAACAATTTGCGGGACATAACAGGTTGATTTTGGACCTACTGGAATTTTGCTTGACTAAGAACTATTTCCTTTTCAACGGCTCTTTCTTCCACCAGCTCAGGGGCACCGCTATGGGCAATTCCAGTGCGCCTGCGTATGCAAATTTGCTCCTGGGCTGGTGGGAGGAAACTGTGGTTTTTGGGGAGCCTTTTATGGAAGAACAGGTCAATATAAGCTTCTGGTCGCGCTATATTGACGACGTCCTGTTGATTTGGAATGGTGATGCCAAATCTTTGACCAATTTTGTTTCAAAATTGAACAACAATCAGTTAGGTCTGGCCTTCACTTTCGAATATCATGAGAACCAATTACCATTTTTGGACCTACATTTGCAGAAGACACCAGATGGCTATCTGGACACCAAGACCTATAGGAAACCGACCTCAACAAATGCCCTCCTCAGATGGGATAGCCACCATCCGGTACCCCTGAGGAGAGGCATTCCTAAAGGCCAATACCTACGCATGAGGCGCAATTGTTCCTCGGATGAGGAATACAAAATACAAGCAGACGATCTGCGCACACGTTTCCTAGCCAGAGGATACCCTGAGGGTATCCTAAAGAAGGCTTACAATGAGGTCAAGAAGGTTAATAGAAACAGTCTACTTGTACCAGCTCTAAAAAGAGAAGAAACATCTATTTGCAGATTTATCACTACCTTCAATAATGGGGCTCAGAAAATACGGTCAATTTTACAAAAGCATTGGCCGATCCTTAATATGGATGAAGATATTGGAGAGATGGTGGGGGATTCCCCAAGTATTACCTTTAAAAAAGGCAAATCGGTGGGGGATAGACTCGTGCATAGCCACTATTCACCACCATTAAATGAAACATGGCTCCCGAGACCGCCTAAAGGTTGCCACAAATGTAGCGGCTGTGTGGCATGCCCGGTTATTGCAGTGGGACCTAATTTTGTCAGTGGAGTAACAGGGAGAGAATACCAAATCTATCATTTCATTAATTGCAGATCAAGAGGAGTGATTTATAGAGCAGTCTGTCATTGTGGATTAGAGTATATAGGTAAAACGATACGCGAACTCAGAAGACGCGTTGGGGAACATCTGAGAGACATTGCTCTAAAAAGAGACACATCCCTGGCCAGACATATTAACAATGTACACAATGGCGACAGTCGGGGATTAAAATTTATGGGGATTGACAGGGTTGGTGCACCAAAGAGAGGAGGCAATTGGGACCAGATGTTATTACAGCGTGAAACGAAGTGGATCTTTCGCCTCAAGACACAAACACCAAGAGGTTTAAATTAAATCCTGACATATAGCTGCTTTTTGGAAAGCTAGTTCAACATACTATATTTTCCTGCTCTTCTTTCCCCCTCCTTTTTTCTTCCTCATTAGGGTTTAATAGGGCTGTGTTTAGGGTCAGCCGTCGTGGAATGGGGGCGCCATTCTTGCGTTTTTTCTGTCCCAGGGTGCCAACCTCCATATGCTAGGTAGGTTTTATACATCAGGAGCACTAGGGCAAGGGTGTGGGATTACATACAACTATATCCCTCTTTCTGTCATTTCTGGTGCACCATTCCCCAGTTATATATATATTTTATATATATATTTATTATGGTTAATACCAATACGGTTACCATCCTCCCCCTCCATCTCTCCGATATAGCCATATTCTTCAGCCAACTAATATATGGATTTCTCCCCTATATTGGGGTTATAGGGCAGGGTTTTATTTGACTTGTCTTTTTTCCTTTCGTAGGGACCATAACCGGCATGTGCCCATTCTCAGGTTCCTCCCTCCTAATTAGGAGGTTTGGTAGGTTCCTTCTGTTTAGTGGAGAACTAACCCGATTAATTGATTAATAAGGGGTTAATATTTTTCTCCCTTTGCTATGCAGCCTGTATTGTTCAGCATATACTTTCCTTACATGGCAGCGTTAGTACCGGGACTCCAGCAGTCACGTAGCAACCGGCACGCCTCCTGTGTGTTGATGCTTGAATAGCGCGTTGCTAGGGAAACAGAACTACACGCGTCACCGGAAATGAGACCTTGGCTCTACCGGAAATGACGCTTGCGGCTCAGCTATGCGTTCCAGTCTGGACGCTGAGCATTCTACATCATCAGCCCGCTACCCTGGGTAAATACAGGGCGGGCTATTTAAGAACAGCGGTAACGCTGTCGTATTTATTGCTCTATACCCCCATTTTGAGTGCCCACCACGTTTGTGGAAGGACACTTTGAAAAATTTCCCCTGATGAGTGAGGATAACGAAACGCGTAGGGAAATGGTTTCTTTATTCTGGGGCTAAGCATTAACTCTTTTGGCAGCGTGGGTGGTTGATGGTGTGGCTGAAATGTGCCCCCCCTCCCGGATGCAGCGCCAACCAGTGAGCGGTCTTTTCTACATTTAAAGAGAAGTCTGAGGTGAGATCGTTCCACTTACACATTTTTATCACCACTACTGTGCCTCTTTTCCACGAAAAGATTTCGGGGATATTAGATATATGATAGTTGATGGTGATCTTGGTGATTTCTACACTTTTCTCCCCTAGGAGATTCATATATTGGAATAGAGATAGTTAATCTCGGGGAGTATGATAGTTTTTACTCCTATTAATGTGATCTTCTTGTGAGTCCTTGTTTTTGTATGTTTATACAGGTACATTCATACCGTTTTTAAACTTATTTATTAAAAGTTACATTTTATATATAGTCACACCCTGCTTATATTTATATCTTCTTGACTGGTGCATCTATATTTTGTTCTATGGCAAACAGGCAACAAGCTGGAAAGTGAAGGCTTTGGATACAAAAATCATTGAATTATTTCATAAAGGAAAATGCTAAAACTAATCTTGAGGAATCAAGGTTGAGTCAACACGAGCTTTCATAACGCTGTACAGAAGGGACATTCAGATGAAAAACAATAAATTAGTGTTATAATGTAATGTAGAAACTCCGCTGTTCAGAATAGGAAAACTGGAAACTGAGTCTCCTTGGACGATTAAAGGTATCGTATGATTCACCAGGGCAGACAGGGTTTGCTTCACCAGGTTTCTTTCAGCTGCACCGCACAATGCAGCTGCAATCATGATGTCCGATGGAAGTATTTCTTTGTGTAGAAAGAATACAGAAGGTTACCAGGCAGGAAAAAACATGACTGTTCCTCCAGATGAAAGGTAAATCCCTTAGAGGATACAGAAGTTTGTGAAGACATGTCATAAAAAAAGTTCTGAGAGTGATCTCATGGGTGGCAGTGATCCAAAATAGAAAAAGATGTTTGAATTTAGCGTTCATAAAAGAAATAAAATCTTGAAACAACTCATTATTCCAGTGTTTAATGAAGTAGGTTATTAAAGGAATGTTTTTTATGCAATACTGGAACTTTGCTGAGGAACATAAAGTATTTGAGTCTCTTAGAAGAATTGATCTAGTATTTAAAGACATATTACCTACGAAAAAAATAACCATAAACCACCCATTAAAGCGAACCTGTCAGCAGGATTTTCCTAAGTAAACTACAGGCATTGTCAGTTTGGCGCTATTATTATACTAATTAAAATGATACCTGGAGTGAAAAAAACCATCTTGTGGTTCTTGTGTAATCAGTGTTAGGAGTTTTCAGTTAATGAGATGCACATGCTCTGGGCCAGGACTGTAGGCAGACAGATTTCTTCACCCTAGGTATCATTTTAATCAGTTTAATACTACCAACTTGACAATGTCTGTAGTATACTTAGCAAAAGCCTGATGACAATTTCTCTTTAAATATTAAAAATACAGCATATTAGCTTAATTAAAACATATAATAAAATAGATTTTAAGAGGAATTCAAACAGGATCAAGTAAAGGAGGGAAGCCAAATAGTAGCAATTGATCATCATAGTAAATCTCAAATTAGATGGGCAATAATGTTTATGCATACATCAACCATTAATGTAAATGCTAAGGAATGGCATCATGGACAATGCTGATATAAAGTGCACTACTTAACCATAAAGTGACTATTGCAAGCCCTTACACACAGCCTTGATGCTTTTTATTTTTATTTGATTTTCAGTTTATTATGGTGATCAATTGCTACAATTTTGTTGCTTCCTTCACTTGATCCTTTTTCAATTCCTCTTGAAATGTACCGTATTCGATTATATGTTTTAAATAAATGTTAATAAAGTTAAATATCTTTAATATTTAATGGGTGGTTTATGGTTTCGTAATCGCTTGTGGGTAATATATTATACTGGAGTACTCTATTTAATTACTTTTTGTAATTGCGGGGTGGTACTCTCTTGCTATATTCTTAACCGAAAAGAACTTTTATGTGCTACATAAATATTGTCGCAGTAGTATTTAAAGATGCGTGTCCAAGAATTACTCCCACCCCTTAATGCTTATCAAATGTTAAAGTGTGTTTCCTTGGGACCACCAGAAGAATAAATTCAGAGGGCCCATCCTCCAAGTATACAGAACTTATGCATGGCCACTTTTATCGCACACACATCATGAACATACTGAATATCGATAAGGTTTCACAGGTTATTTGTGAATCAGCCAATAAGAAATAGAATCTGGAAAAAAACCATAAAAAATAATGAACATGCGCACTTGAACTTATAACATACGCACTTTCAATGGTTTCAAGCTTCCAAAGCTACAAAGAAGTTAAATGTGACCGGTCCATTCACCTGGTGGCTTCCACTTGAAAGCTGTTCACTATTAATACATATAATGTGTGGTTGCTCTCTGAGGCAAAGCAACAGCAAAAGATTTTCAGAAAATACATCAAATAGATGCCTCAGGAAAAACCCTACATCTTTTGCATGAAGAACTCAGCAGGTTCACACATATCCAAAAGACATCATCTGGACATACCCTAAAGTAAGATTTATTGCATCATAGTCTGGAAACTAGAAAATCCTCTAAAACTCTGGTGGGATAGTCGCATTCTGTCTTCTTCATCTGTGTGGTTAACATCTAAAAAAACAAAATAAGCAGTACATATAAGGAATAAAGATTTACATTTACATGAATGGTATGTTCGTCTGGAGGCAAAGTAGTAAAAACTGTTTTTTAACCAAAAAGCATTTAGTAGATCAGTTGCACTGGTAGTTCTGATGATGATTGGAAATGGACCTACTGTGGCATATGCAGGTTTGTTGAAGGGCTTGTGTGATCTTGTGGTGAAAATCTGCAATCACTCTAGGTGACCTCAGACTAAATCCTTATAGCATGAGTACCGAATGCTGTCAGGATTCTCCCAAATTGCCAGCTGCGAGAGCGGGTGGTCATGTGATCGCAAGTATACTATTTGCATACATATGCCGACTAGACGAGCTCGATCTCGATCACTACAAGGTCGAGCACTTCTAGTTGGAATGTGGCCAGAAGTATTCAAATCATATACTTGCGGTTACATGACCATGTGTTGTTGCTGGCAACAGCGGAGAATCTTGATAGTGTGAGGTGCACATGCTGTAAGGATTCAGAAGTCTCCAGTCATGTAGAGAAGGACGAGGTGGCATGAATGGAAGTTTCTTAGTTATACTTAAAAAAGTCTAGAGGGTTGTTCCAACCGTGATTTTCAATAGGAAGCATTTATATGAATATTATTAGAATATGTGTAATCAAATTAGTGAACCCAACGTTACAAGTCACTTTCAGGCTCCATAGTAAACATAACAGAGAGTGGTGCGGGATCCAATCTCTCCTCACAACACTGTTTCCTTTCTCTCTCTCAGAGTAGCTGAAGAGTCTTTGCTATCGGAAAAAGTTCCCATAGACTACCTCTCCAGATACACACAAAACAGTATGAAGTGGTTAAAAGAGGTGACATAAGATGAAGCATATGGACAGCGATGTCATTTTGCATTTTGTTATTGTAATGGGGTGCCTTTGCACAGCTTTTTAAGTTGGATTCTGGGCATATATTCAATAACAGTTTTGCATGGAGCTGTTCTTTAATATATAGATTATTATTACCCTTCACTATCTACCCAAGCATAACCATTGCAACATAGACACATACTGTAGAAATCAGTCTATCGTACCCTCTACACATCTCTGGTCAAATCTCCTGTCATAAAATATGACACTTCTGCATATTTTATGTAATTTCCACAAAATCTTCCTTCTCTATTCTTCTATATGCAAGATTTTTCCTGGGCATCGCCCCTACTCTTGAACTAGCTACCAAACAAATTGGACTAACTCTCGATATCCAGACTTTTCCAACCAAAACTGAACACCCACAAACCTGCAATAACCCTGGCTCTTCTAGTGAACTGTGTACACAGGTTCTAGCCTTACCTTAGTTTCTTCCCCTCAAACATCATTAGCCCCATGGGCAAAGGTATAAGTATGTTTACAATGCACCCCAAGCCTAATCCCTACAGAAGTCACCATATTTGCACTGCCAAATGAGCTGACAGAATCTATTTAAAACCCTCTCAACTTCCTAAATAGTGAGAAATACAATAGAGTAAATACATTTCACATTTCTTCATCCACACAATTTTTGCAATCTTCAGTAAAGTATTACTTACTGCAGAAAGTACTGTATGTGAACAAGCTGGTAAATGAGGTTCATATTTTGCATAGTTCCTTGTGGGTTTTGTAGCTTTTATTACGTTAATTACTGTGTAAGCTTATACTTTGCATCCCCGAAAGCAACATGTAACTGATTTCCATCAAGGCATAGTCCTGGCCAATATCACAGACGTGGAGCCAACTTGGCAACTGTGATGCAGGAACACAACTGTGTCAACGCTTGGACTTTCCCTGTTCAGTTAATCCCAAAGTGGCACAGAGTATTGCAAGCAGTGCCAACCAAGAAGACAGTTACAACTGTCAGAAATATTTCACAGTTTGGTTTGGACTCTTTTTAGTGAAGGAAACATTAATTCCACTACTTTTCTTTAACAATAAATAGAATAAATCATGTTTTCATAGTTCTAAAACAAACTTGGGTTCACCCTCCCATGACTAAGGTAAATAATGAATCAATCCTTGTCCAGACCATTCTTTTATCTTAACAAACAGCACCATGTGGCATGTTTATCAATGTAATCATGAATTACATATTTGTCATATCGTCACCATTGTCTCTAGGTTCGCACTGTGAAGTTTCAAGTTTCACAATGTAAATTTTATAGAAGATTTCATGACTTTTCTATATAGTGTGGTAGACTCTGACTCTGTAGCTGCACTATATTCCAGATTCGGATGGCAAATTGTTTTTATATAAGACAAGTCTGATTATTTACTACGGGTTTCCTGCTCACTTCTAATAGATTTAATTGCGAAAGCTCCGAAATGTTAAACTACTAGGTTTAGTCCTAATGAAGCTCATTCTTCAACTGTACGACATTCAAAGCTGTTTACACAAAATTGTCAATTTAAGAGTAAAAACTTTCCAGAGAGTGTAACTGCCAAATACCATGAGACATACAACTTAAAGAGAATCTTTCACCACATCTGAGAGATCTGATCTATAAATATGGGCAAAGAAGTTATAGAATGCTGAAAAGAGTGATACATGTATGCCTCATGGATGATGCCTTCTTGTGAAAAAATCTTCTTATATCACTATATGGAAATTAGATCTTCCAGGCTATGGGGCGTTCGCTGTCTGGAAGATAACACTGCCTCCTTGCTTCATTGTCCTAACTTTCTCCTCCCACAATGTGTCCCTGTGACATCAGGTGCACGGGTGGAAAGCCCGCACCTGTACATTCCAACTGCTGTTGCTCCTATTCAGTGGCGCACATTTATAAGATTATCTCAGCACAGGAACATTTTTTAACACATCCAATTGTGGAAATTATTATTATTCCAAGATGTATTGATTAAAATGTGCTTTGTTTGTGGGAAACCCCTTTAATGCTGCTAACGGTTACACAGTGTATACTGTTGTTTCCAGTCTAGCCAATTCTTCATAAGTTTTCTGGTTAAGACAGGTCCCCTGTTTAGAACCCACTTTATGAGCCAGTACAAGTCAGCTTCTACTCGAGCAGTCTTCCAAGACGTATGTACATTCATCTGAATTCTTGGCTGCCTGTGGCCTCGTCTGGTAATATCAACTGTTCACTGAATGTATTTTTTAAATTCATGAATAATAGCACAAATTACAATGTATCAGGCAAACAAGAAGATAATTTATCTCATATATTAATACAACAATAAACTTTGTAATATATCTTATCAGAGAAATCTGTTTCTTTGCCCTGTAGGACTGATCATTCATTCTCAAAATTCTCAATTCTGGGGTAAATTCAGAGCTTCTCCTTCACCACCTCCCCTCTACAAAGAATCTTGTCAGTAACAAATGCCATTTCCTATCTCAAGCTATTTTTGGTCATCTGGATCATTTGGCTCTGCTAATGAAAAAGAGCCAGGTCTTTTGGTTCGTAAATGGATCCCTTTTAAATGTGACATCTGTTGCTCTCTCCATGCAGAAATGCTGACATACCCACCGCCCTGGGTGCGGCCTCACCAGGCTCGGACTTTCCCATAGGGGAACAGGTGAATCCCCCGGTGGGCCCCTGTGTAGATCTGGGCCCCCAGCCCCACAGTATGGGCAGCACTTGATTCCCTCTGTACAGAAAGAAGCAGCATTGCATCATTTATTAACCAAACTACCCAGTTTATTATTATAAGGAGATATAGGTAAGTTTGTGAAGAAGGGCAGTGTAATATTTGTATGCAGGTGAAAAGTGGGCCCTCCAAAATTCAATGTTATAGGTGGGCCCTTGGCACCCCAGTCCAACACTGGGCCTCGCAGTCCTCCTCCTCCTTCCCCTGTGCACACCACATTGTCTTTTGGCAGTGCTCCTCTGCTCTTAACCCTTTAAGGACCAGGGGTAGTTCCATTTTTGTTTTTCCAATTTTTGCTCCCTTTCTTCCCAGAGTCATAACTTTGTTATTTTTCTGGCCCTGTGAGGGCTTGTTTTCTGCGGGACGAGTTTACTTTTGAACAGCACCATTGCTTTTACCATATTGTGTATTGGAAAACAGGAAAATAATTCTAAGTGGGGTGAAATTGCAAATTCCGCAATTATTTTTTAGCTGTTTTTTTTTACCATGCTCACTAAATGCTAAAACTGACCTGCCATTATGATTCCCTAGGTCATTACGAGTTTGTAGATACCAAACCATGTATAGGTGGGGAAAAAAATTTCAAAGATTGTCAAGAAAAAAAATGATGGTGCCATTTTCCAAGACCCATAGAGTCTCCATTTTTCGAAATCTAGGGTCTGAGTGCAGGCTTAATTTTTGCCCGCCGAGCTGACGTTTCTATCAAAACCATTTTGGTATAGATACGATCTTTTGATTGCCTGGTATTGCATTTTAATGTAATGCATTTTAACGTAATTCTGGCTTTTTGATCTTTTTTCTCATAATACACCATTTATTGATCGGATTAATTTATTTTAAATTTTGATAGATCGGACGATTCTGAAAGCGGCGATACCAAATACAAGTACTTCTCACTAAATTAGAATATCATCAAAAAGTTAATTTATTTCAGTTCTTCAATACAAAAAGTGAAACTCATACTTTATATAGAGTCACTACAACCAGAGTGATCTATTTCAAGTATTTATTTCTGTTAATGTTGATTATTATGGCTTACAACCAATGAAAACCCAAAAGTCATTATCTCAGTAAATTAGAATAAATGAAAAAAAACACATGCAAAGGATTCCTAAGCATTTAAAAAAGTCTCTTAGTATGTTTCAGTAGGCTCCACAATCATGGGGAAGACTGCTGACTTTCCACAATCAGTGATGGTTTGGGGAGCCATGTCATCTGCTAGTGCAGCCGTCTACCAGAAAATTTTAGAGCATTTCATGCTTCCCTATGCCAACAAGCTTTTTGGAAATGGATATTTCATTCTCCAGCAGGACTTGGCATCTGTCTACACTGCCAAAAGTACTCTCTCTGGAGTCGTTCCCTTTCTTTTCTTTTCTTCATCTTGTCCAGACGCCATGATGAGTTTTCTCATCTACAGACTTCCACCTTCTCTGGTCTTCTGCAGCACATTCCCACATGATGCCCTTAAAGATACCAGTGGCACTATAATGCGCCTGAAAATATCTGTCCTACACTGAGCCCTTGAATAAATAATTGCACCTCATTATATTCCCTGCACAAAATATTACCCTCACTCTGTCCCTCTCCTTTTCTTACTGGGCCCCCTCTTTACACTGTCCTCTTACACTGTGTCCCCCTTATACTGCCAAGTCTCTACACTACGCCCCTCATCACATTCCCCCTCTATCCCTTCTTGGCTATGACCTTACACTGTTCTCCCATGCTACTCTCCCACGCTACTCAGTCTTTATTCTATGCCCACTCACACTTTTCTCCCCCCACACTGTCTCCTCGCACTATTCCACTCAACAGTCTCTTCACACATTTAACCTCTCACTCTCCATACTGCCTCCTCACACATCCCCTAGACTTCCAATACTGTGTCCGCATACATTTTCCCCTAGCTCCTCATACAGTGTCTGCATCCATCCCCCATATTGTTTCCTCATACATGCCCCCATCTCCCCTCTTATTCCTAATATTATGTCTTCAAATTTTTCCCGCATCCCATATAGTGTCTGCACCTGTCCCTTCGTTGCTCGCCAAACTTGGGTCCTCCTATCATTCCCTCATTACACTAAATCACCTAAACACAGTAAATCTCCCCCACCACAGTGACTTTCCCCCACCACACACAGTTAATATCCTCCAGCCCTGTTACACTAAATCACTAAATCTCCACCACACAGTTAATACCCCCATACAATAAATCTCACTCCACACACAGTAAATACTCCCACAAACAGAAAATCTCCCTCTAAACACAGTAGATATCCCACCACACAGTAAATTTCCCGCCACACACAGTAAATCTCCCTCCACACACAGTAACTACCCTCACACAGTAAATACCCCCACACACAGTAAATTTCCCTCCACACACAGTAAACCTCCCCCAGCTCCATTACACTAAATCTTCCACACACAGTAAATACCCCACAACCAGTAAATACCCCCAGCAACCAGTTAATACCCCTCATACACAGTAAATACCCCTACAACCAGTAAATACTCCCACACAGTAAATCTCACCCAGCCTAGTCACACTAAATCTCCCCCACACAGTAAATACCCACACACATATTAGATACCCCCACTCACGGTAAATCTTCCCCAGCCCTGCTACACTAAATATCCCCCAACACACACAGTAAATACCTCCACACAATCCAGTAAATACCCGTCCCCTTCCTGTTACGGTCAATCTTCAATGTCTTCAGCTCCTCTGAAGCACTTACCACCAATTTGCGCCTCTAGACGCTGACGAGTGACTTCAGCAGGGTGATCACATAACCTGATCACACTCCTGACGTCACTCTGACCCACCAGTCAGAGCTTCAATTGTACTTGTGTCTGAAAGATTGAATTGATTATTAGGAGCTGGCGTGCTGCACCTTCTATGAGCCAGCGGCCCGACTGTGCCTCCCTGCCAGCTGCAACCAGGGCGCATGCCCTGGCTGCCCCCCCAAGATACATCTCTGTCATGTGGTCTCATGAGACCAAGATACATTTATTTGGTTTAGATGGTTTCAAGGTTGTGTGATGGCAACCAGGTAAGGACTACAAAGACACGTGAGTAGTGTTGAGCATTCCGATACTGCAAGTATCGGGTATCAGCCGATACTTGCTGTATCGGAATTCCGATACCGAGATCCGATATTTTTGTGATATCGGGTATCGGTATCGAAACAACATTAATGTAAAAATGTGTAAAAGAGAGAATTAAAATAAAAAATATTGCTATACTCACCTCTCCGACGCAGCCTGCACCTTACCGAGGGAAGCGGCAGCGTTCTTTGTTTAAAATTCGCGCTTTTCTTTCCTTTACGTGAGTCCCGGCTTGTGATTGGTTGCGTGCCGCCCATGTGACCGGGACGCAACCAATCACAGCAAGCCGTGACGTAATTTCAGGTCCTTCAGGATTTTAAAATTACGTTCCGGCGTTGTGATTGGTTGCGTCGCAGTCACATGGGAGACGCAACCAATCACAGCAAGCCGTGACGTAATTTCAGGTCCTTAAGGATTTTAAAATTACGTCCCGGCTTTGTGATTGGTCCGCGTCCCAGCAACATGGCCGCCATTAACCAATCACAAGCCGTGACGTCACGGGAGGCTGGACACGCGCGCTTTTTAATATGGGCGCGTGTCCAGCCTCCCGTGACGTCCCGGCTTGTGATTGGTTGCGCCGCGGTCAACCAATCACAAGCCGGGAGGCTGGACACGCGCCCATTTTAAAATTTTAAAATGCGCGCGTGTCCAGCCTCCCGGCTTGTGATTGGTTGACCGCGGCGCAACCAATCACAAGCCGGGACGTCACGGGAGGCTGGACACGCGCCCATTTTAAAAAGCGCGCGTGTCCAGCCTCCCGTGACGTCATGGCTTGTGATTGGTTAATGGCGGCCATGTTGCCGGGACGCGGACCAATCACAGCAAGCCGTGACGTAATTTCGTCACGGCTTGCTGTGATTGGTCCGCGTCCCGGCAACATGGCCGCCCTGACCAATCACAAGCCGGGACTTCACGTAACCAAGTAAAAGCGCGAATTTTAAACAAACAACGCTGCCGGTTCCCTCGCTGAGGTCCAGGCTGCGTCGGACAGGTGAGTATAGCGATATTTTTTATTTTAATTCTTTCTTTTACACATTTATATGGATCCCAGGGCCTGAAGGAGAGTTTCCTCTCCTTCAGACCCTGGGAACCATCAGGAATACCGTCCGATACTTGAGTCCCATTGACTTGTATTGGTATCGGGTATCGGTATCGGATTGGATCCGATACTTTGCCGGTATCGGCCGATACTTTCCGATACCGATACTTTCAAGTATCGGACGGTATCGCTCAACACTACACGTGAGTCTTGCTTACAGTCAAGCATGGTGGAGGAAGTGTCATGAATTGGGGCTGCATGAGTGCTGCTGGTTGTGGGGAGCTAAAGTCCATTGAGGGAACCATGAATTCCAACATGTCCTGTGACATACTAAAGCAGAGCAATAAAACTGGGCCGCAGGGCAGTAGTCCAACATGATGATGACCCCAAACACAACTCCAAAACTATCACTGCCTTGCTAAAGAAGCTGAGGGTAAAGGTGCTGGATTGACCAAGCATTTCGCTAGACCTAAAACCTTTTGAACATCTGTGGGGCATTCTCAAACGGAAGTTGGAGGACCGCAAGGTCTCTAACATCCACCAGCTCCATGATGTCGTCATGGAGGAGTGGAAGAGGATTCCAGTGGCAACCTATGAAGCTCTAGTGAATAGAGTTTAGTGAATTTGATCAGTCCCTGCTTATTCAGCAAGCTATAGCACTTGTTGAATAAGATGCAGAGGGAATACATGGAGCATGCTGGCTGATCAGCTGTCCGGCGCCGCAGCTGCATGTATCGCAGCTGTGTCACTGTCACTGGCTTTCGATGCATGTGCTGTGACAGTGACACAGCCACGACACATGCAGTTGTGGCATTGGACAGCTGATCAGCCGGCATGCTCCATGTATCCGGGTTTCCTCTGCAGTTTATTTATAATTTATTTATATTTATTTATATAAAATTGATAAGCAGGAAACCAATCAAATTCGCTCAACTCTATTAATGAACTCCTTGTACAAGAGAGTTAAGGCAATGGTGGCCACACAAAATATTGATACATTGGTCAAAATTTGGGAATTTTCTCTTAAGGGTGTACTCTCTTTTGTTGTGAACATTTTAGAGTTTAATGGCTGTGTGTTGGGTTATTTAAAGGGAACAACACATTTACACTGCTATACAAGATGTACACTGACTACTTTACACTGTATCAAAAAGTTATATGTTCTGTGTTGTCTCATAAAAAGATATAATAAAATATTCACAAAAATGGGGTGTACTCACTATTGTGATGTACTGTATGTGGGTGCAGGCTATATGAATGTGTGAATGCAGACAAGCGTGAGCTGTCATATTTTTGATCAGATTGCACACGGACAGTGCACTGATCAGTGTTATTCAATAGACCTGTTCAGGCGAACAATTTTTTCTCTGTCAGTTCTTTAAAAAAAATAATAATAATCGAAACCTGCACTCTTTCTGTAAAATATCGGATAAGACTCACACATTGAAGTCTATAGGTGAAAGAGAAAAAACTGATCTCACAAGGAATATCCAAATGATATCCAATTTTTACGGATAGATTTCTGTTATAAACCTAGAAAACTGTATGTGATCATATACATGTTTCAAAGTACTTGTATAAAAACAGATGGCACACGTACATAAAAAAAGGACACATGGATTGTACATTGATTAAAATCTCATGAAAATTTGAAAAAAATGGTCTGAGTTTTCTGGATGAAACTCAGGTGTCCGTAAACTGTCAGCTTCGCCACACAGGAATTGCATAAGTGAATACAGCAGCACTTTTCTAATACAGGTCCTTCTCAAAAAATTAGCATATAGTGTAAAATTTCATTATTTACCATAATGTAATGATTACAATTAAACTTTCATATATTATAGATTCATTATCCACCAACTGAAATTTGTCAGGTCTTTTATTGTTTTAATACTGATGATTTTGGCATACAGCTCCTGATAACCCAAAAAACCTGTCTCAATAAATTAGCATATCAAGAAAAGGTTCTCTAAATGACCTATTACCCTAATCTTCTGAATCAACTAATTAACTCTAAACACATGCAAAAGATACCTGAGGCTTTTAAAAACTCCCTGCCTGGTTCATTACTCAAAACCCCCATCATGGGTAAGACTAGCGACCTGACAGATGTCAAGAAGGCCATCATTGACACCCTCAAGCAAGAGGGTAAGACCCAGAAAGAAATTTCTCAACAAATAGGCTGTTCCCAGAGTGCTGTATCAAGGCACCTCAATGGTAAGTCTGTTGGAAGGAAACAATGTGGCAGAAAACGCTGTACAACGAGAAGAGGTTACCAGAACCTGAGGAAGCAGTGGACTGAGTCTTGTGTGGAAACATCCAGAGCCGGCGTGTGCAGGAAATGGGCTACAGGTGCCGCATTCCCCAGGTAAAGCCACTTTTGAACCATAAACAGCGGCAGAAGCGCCTGACCTGGGCTACAGAGAAGCAGCACTGGACTGTTGCTAAGTGGTCCCAAGTACTTTTTTCTGATGAAAGCAAATTTTGCATGTCATTCGGAAATCAAGGTGCCAGAGTCTGGAGGAAGACTGGGGAGAAGGAAATGCCAAAATGCCTGAAGTCCAGTGTCAAGTACCCACAGTCAGTGATGGTGTGGGGTGCCATGTCAGCTGCTGGTGTTGGTCCACTGTGTTTCATCAAGGGCAGGGTCAATGCAGCTAGCTATCAGGAGATTTTGGAGCACTTCATGCTTCCATCGGCTGAAATGCTTTATGGAGATGAAGATTTCATTTTTCAGCACGACCTGGCACCTGCTCACAGTGCCAAAACCACTGGTAAATGGTTTACTGACCATGGTATTACTGTGCTCAATTGGCCTGCCAACTCTCCTGACCTGAACCCCATAGAGAATCTGTGGGATATTGTGAAGAGAAAGTTGAGAGACGCAAGACCCAACACTCTGGATGAGCTTAAGGCCGCTATTGAAGCATCCTGGGCCTCCATAACATCTCAGCAGTGTCACAGGCTGATTGCCTCCATGCCACGCCGCATTGAAGCAGTCATTTCTGCCAAAGGATTCCCGACCAAGTATTGAGTGCATAACTGAACATTATTATTTGATGGTTTTTTTGTTTGGTATTAAAAAACACTTTTATTTGATTGGTCGGGTGAAATATGCTAATTTATTGAGACAGGTTTTTTGGGTTATCAGGAGTTGTATGCCAAAATCATCAGTATTAAAACAATAAAAGACCTGACAAATTTCAGTTGGTGGATAATGAATCTATAGTATATGAAAGTTTAATTGTAATCATTACATTATGGTAAATAATGAAATTTAACACTATATGCTAATTTTTTGAGAAGGACCTGTATTGCATTAGCAGAAATACATCCAAAATCAGGCAAATCACTTTCTATGGTAGCGGCACACTATATGCAACATCATGACTGCAGAATAAGCGGCACCACCATTGAATCTATTCCAATTAACATTAGAGGAGGTGATATGATTCCAACCCTTTTGCATTTGGAATCATATTGGATCTATAGATTGTGCTGTGTATCTCCCAGGAGTATTGAGGAACGTTTATTTACAGGTTTCTACATAAGATAGAAGATTTACATTTTTTGCAATTTAGTATCTCTCCTTTTTTTTGTCTTATCAGCGCTGATTTAATTTGGCTACGATGTTTCTTCTTGACATCTGAATCACTTAATTGCTCCATTAACTTGGGTGTGTGTTAATAGATGTTCTATACACTCAAATCTTTATGATTACTCTTTATAACATATTATATTTGTGCTTCTTTGGATTATTTGTTTTATCTTGGGTGGCTTTCAAATGTCTCCACTCATATTTTGTGACGCTTGTGTATTCCCTCACATGGCTTTTGCTCTGTGGTGCGGCATCCGACCATTTCGCTTATGTTTCCTCTTTGTCGTTTTCACATTCAGACCTTGGATTCCGTGTCTCTTTCTTTGTTCTAACTTACTATTTTCAACCAATGAAAAATGTAAAATGTTTTTAGCTCTAATCGCATTTGCAATTACTATTTATTTGTTATTACATTTGGTCTACATGTAGAGTGATATGTTCTGATTATTTTATTTTACTACGATACGCCTTTTGTGCTCTACTTTGTCTGCTCTGACAGCCTATCATATAACATAATTTCCTGTTATGCGTTTCAGGATGACACACGTGCCATCTTGCCCTTAGATAAACTGGGCAAGTAACATCATGTGTGTACCTACGTCATTTCCGGTGATGCAGTCCACCTTCACATGCAAGCCTCCGACATTCTATCATATTCTGCGGCCTCCTTGACCGCGTGCCTCGTGTCCACATTTTCTTGACAGATATTATCTCTTAAGTCTATACGTCCAGGATATGTTCTATCTATGCCAATTCTGCACAATGCACTGGCACTATACCCCTGAGGAAGCTACACTGCTGTAGCGTAACGAGAGGGGTCCGTGACTCTCTCCATCTATTTATTTTACATTGTAGGTTACGTACACTGTAGGGCATATGAATGATTAATCTGATCTCTAACATTTTGAAAACATATTTATATTATAACCTTTTTGTCCTCAATATTCCACTATAGGCCCTTTGGTGCATCTTACACTTGATCTAAGCTGCATAATTGTGCCGCTGTGCCTCAGGTAACCTATGCTTATTATACACTGCTCAAAAAAATAAAGGGAACACTAAAATCCCACATCCTAGATATCACTGAATGAAATATTCCAATTGTAAATCTTTATTCATTACATAGTGGATTGTGTTGAGAACAATAAAACCTAAAAATGATCAACGTAAATCACAACTAATATCCTACAGAGGTCTGGAGTTTGAATGATTCAACTTCAGTGGAAATGCCTCAAGACAAGGAAATGATGCTCAATAGTGTGTGTGGCCTCCACGTTCCTGTATGACCTCCCTACAACTCCTGGGCAAGCTCCTGATGAGGTGGCAGATGGACTCCTGAGGGATCTCCTCCCAGGCCTGGACTAAAGCATCTGCCAACTCCTGGACAGTCTGTGGTGCAACGTGACATTGGTGGATGGTACAAGACATGATGTCCCAGATGTGTTCAATCAGATTCAGGTCTGGGGAACGGGTGGGCCAGTCCACAGCTTCAATGCCTTCATCTTACAGGAACTGCTGACACACTTCAGCCACATGTGGTCTGGCATTGTCCTGCATTAGGAGGAACCCAGGGCCAACCGCACAGCATATGGTCTCACAAGAGGTTTGAGGATCTCATCTCGGTACCTAATGACAGTCAAGCTTCCTCTGGTGAGCACATGGAGGGCTGTGCGACCCTCCAAAGAAATGCCACCCCACACCATTACTGACCCACTGCCAAACCAGTCATGCTGATGTTGCAGGCAGCAGATCGCTCGCCACGGCGTCTCCAGACTGTCACATCTGTCACATGTGCTCAGGGTGAACCTGCTTTCATCTGTGAAGAGCACAGAGTGCCAGTGGCGAATTTGCCAATCCTGGTGTTCCGTGGCAAATGCCAATCGTCCTGCATGGTGTTGGGCTGTGAGCACAACCCCCATCTGTGGACGCTGGTCACTTAGACCATCCTCATGGAGTCGGTTTCTAACCGTTTGTGCAGGCACATGCCCATTTGTGGCCTGCTGGAGGTCATTTTGCAGGGCTCTGGCAGTGCTCCTCCTGTTCCTCCTTGCACAAAGGCTGAGGTAGCGGTCTTGCTGCTGGGTTGTTGCCCCCCTACTGCCCCCTCCACATCTCCTGGTGTACTGGTCTGTCTCCTGGTAAGGCCTCCAGCCTCTGGACACTACGCTGACAGACCCAGCAAACCTTCTTGCCACAGCTTGCATTGATGTGCCATCCTGGATGAGCTGCACTACCTGAGCCACTTGTGTGGGTTGTAGAGTCCGTCTCATGCTACCACGAGTGTGAAAGCACAACCAACATTCAAAAGTGACCAAAACATCAGCCAGAAAGCATTGGTACTGAGATGTGGTCTGTGGTCCCTACCTGCAGAACAACTCTTTTATTGAGTGTGTCTTGATAATTGCCAATAATTTCCTTCTGTTGTCTATCCCATTTGCACAACAGCATGTGAAACTGATTGTCAAACAGTGCTGCTTCCTAAAGGTACCTTCACATTAAGCGACGCTGCAGCGATAGCGACAACGATGCCGATCGCTGCAGCGTCGCTGTTTGATCGCTGGAGAGCTGTCACACAGACTGCTCTCCAGCGACCAACGATGCTGAGGTCCCCGGGTAACCAGGGTAAACATCGGGTTACTAAGCGCAGGGCCGCGCTTAGTAACCCGATGTTTACCCTGGTTACCAGCGTAAAATGTAAAAAAACCAAACAGTACATACTTACATTCGCGTCCCCCGGCGTCCGCTTCCTGCACTGACTGAGCGCCGGCCCTAACAGCAGAGCGGTGACGTCACTGCTGTGCTGTACTTTCACTTTCACTTTACGACGCTCAGTCAGTGTGGGAAGCGGACGCCGGGGGACGCGAAGGTGAGTATGTACTGTTTGTTTTTTTTACATTTTATACTGGTAACCAGGGTAAACATCGGGTTACTAAGCGCGGCCCTGCGCTTAGTAACCCGATGTTTACCCTGGTTACCAGTGTAAAACATCGCTGGTATCGTTGCTTTTGGTGTCAAACACGACGATACACGCCGGTCTGACGACCAAATAAAGTTCTGAACTTTGTTCAACGACCAGCGATATCACAGCAGGATCCTGATCGCTGCTGCGTGTCAAACACAACGATATCGCTAGCCAGGACGCTGCAACGTCACGGATCGCTAGCGATATCGTTTAGTGTGAAGGTACCTTAAGTGGACAGATTTATTTCACAGAAGTTTGATTTACTTGGTGTTAAATTCTGCTGTTTAAGTGTTCCCTTTATTTTTTTGAGCAGTATATTTATCCTTTGCATATTTTTGCTGCTTTTGGGAGTCAGTCTTTTCCATCATACTTATTACGACACAGTGATTGTGCTCTGTCGCAAAATGTATTCCCTAAGTTTGTCGATATTTAATTATTTTTATATTTATTTTTGTGTTTATTTTTTTGTATCAATAAAGTATTTTTTTCACTTTCTGAACATTTTGGATTATACTGTGTTATTTTGGGTCTTTGGTGTCTGATATACACCTATCCTCTTTTTATCAAGATCATAGTATGTTCCTCATATAACCGTCTTCAAAATTTCCCTTGAGCATCCCCCATATGTCCTACCTGAGCACCTTCAATAACACTGCTGCCACCTCACTGCTGCCATATCCAGTGTTGTTCCGCTCCTCTTCTTCACATTTTGAGAATGGAGGTCATGTAACCACACGTACAGTATAGACCAGAAGTTTGGACACACCTTCTCATTTAAAGATTTTTCTGTATTTTCATGACTATGAAAATTGTACATTCACACTGAAAGCATCAAAACTATGAATTAACACGTGTGGAATTATATACTTAACAAAAAAGTGTGAAACAACTGAAATTATGTCTTATATTCTAGGTTCTTCAAAGTAGCCACCTTTTGCTTTGATGACTGCGTTGCACACTCTTGGCATTCTCTTGATGAGCTTCTAGAGGTAGTTACCAGGAATGGTCTTCCCACAATCTTGAAGGAGGTCCCAGAGATGCTTAGCACTTGTTGGCCCTTTTGCCTTCACTCTGCGGTCCAGCCCACCCCAAACCATCTCGATTAGGTTCAGGTCTGGTGATTGTGGAGGTCAGGTCATCTGGAGCAGCACCCCATCACTCTCCTTCTTGGTCAAATAGCCCTTACACAACCTGTAGGTGTGTTTGGGGTCATTGTCCTGTTGAAAAATACATTATGGTCCAACTAAACGCAAACCAGATGGAATAGCATGCTGCTGCAAGATGCTGTGGTAGCCATGCTGGCTCAATATGCCTACAATTTTGAATAAATCCCCAACAGTGTCACCAGCAAGCACCCCCACACCATCACACCTCCTCCTCCATGCTTCACGGTGGGAACCAGGCATGTAGAGTCCATCCGTTCACCTTTTCTGCGTCGCACAGATCTCAAATTTAGACTCATAAGACCAAAGCACAGATTTCCACTGGTCTAATGTCCATTCCTTGTGTTCTTTAGCCCAAACATGTCTCTTCTGCTTGTTGCCTTAGCAGTGGTTTTCTAGCAGCTATTTTACCATGAAGGCCTGCTGCACAAAGTATCCTCTTAAAAGTTGTTGTAGAGATGTATCTGCTGCTAGAACTCTGTGTGGCATTGACCTGGTCTCTAATCTGAGCTGCTGTTAACCTGCGATTTCTGAGGCTGGTGACTCAGATAAACTTATCCTCAGAAGCAGAGGTGACTCTTGGTCTTCCTTTCCTGGGGCGGTCTGATGCCTTCTGTGTGAAAGTACAATTTATATAGTCATGAAAATTCAGAAAAATCTTTAAATGAGAAGGTGTGTCCAAACTTTTGGTCTGTACTGTATGTTATATGCATACTCCTGGCCACAATCAGACTAGACTGGTTTCACCCTCTCTTAATAAATACACTTGCATTGAGTGCGGCTGCACCCATCTAATCAGAATCTAATCAGAATGTGGACCAGATGTTTTCATATCACATACTTGTGGCTACATGATCGCTGTTCCTGGCACCGGAGAATACTCAGTGCGTGATATAAGGATTCACAAGTCTGCAGTCACATAGAATGACTGCAGACTTGCAGTTTAAGAGTGGACAACCCCTTTAATAAAAAAACTTCATGGGAGGGCTTTGTTAAGGGTCAGGAGATCCACCAATGGTCTGCAATGAATGTCGCATTGTGGTCAAGATGCAAAAAAACCATATATGAGTATTCTTTTATTCATGGCAACATGATATTTTTCCTTTGTAAAGACAGTGGTATGAAGTTATTATCAGATTTAATGTAATGTTTTCCATATTTAAGCATGGAATAATGTGAATACATTTGTTAATAATATGATATTCACATTTCCAGTTGCATAGGGGTTATATGTTCAGAACCTTCAGAATATTCATTCAAAAAGATAGGAATGATTCATGCTAATTTAATAATGAAAGCATTTTAATACTAAGCTGAAATTTTGCAAACTCTCATGGTTTACATTTGCTTCACTTATTCCTTTGGGCAAATTATTTTCATCTGTAGGTAAAACACTATTATTTAAGCTGTCTAATGAGAGATGTTCTCCTTTCTCGAGAGAGCCCCAAATTGTTGACTCTGCAGACTGTACATTGTGTGCTATCTGGCAGCAGCTTAGTTATTACAGCTTGTCGGGTTAGGATTTTTGACATATATGATCAGTAAGGCAACATACTTTTAGCGTTACAAAGAAAAGGTTAAAGGGAACCTGTCATCCCCCCCCCAGGCATTTGTAACTAAAAGAGCCACTTTGTGCAGCACTAATGCTGCATTCTGACAAGGTAGCTCTTTTAGTTATTGGTGCTGTAACTTCAGAAATAATCCATTTTATAATTTGTCCCAAATACCTTGAATCAGTCCTGGAGGCAGGTCTTTCCCCCCCTGCTGCAAATGCAGCATCGCCGTCACTCATGTCCTCTTGGCGCTGGGCGCCGCCTCCTCAGCGCTGTTTTCAAATGAGCCGGCGCTTGCGCTCTTTTCTCATGCCTTGGGCATGCGCCGTGAGTGCTGCCCATCCTCTGTCCTCATTTGCAGTCTAGCTGACTGCGCCTGTGCGGCCGCCCTGCCCGAGATCCCGCCCCGCAGTGTCTTCTGATTTATTCTCACTGCGGGGCTGGGATTCCTGGGCATGCGCAGTGCATATCTAAGCCTCTCACTCATCTCATTCCGCCTTCTTCAGACTGTGCGGCGTCAGCTGATCCCTAATCGCATGCCACGGCGATTAGGGATCAGCTGACTTGGTTCAGACCCAAATTTCAGATTGTGGATGCTATGTCACATTTGAAGAGCCCCTGACAGATCAAAAAAGCAGAAACCCCCACTAGTAACCCCATTTTGGAAACTCTTGAGGAATTCATCTAGCAGTGTAGTGAGGATTTTTAACTCTCAAGAGATTCACAGAATTGTATAACATTGTGCTGAGTCAATGGAAAGTTACAATTTTTTTCTGCTAAATTGTTACTTTGGCCTTAAATTTTCAATTTTCAAAAGAAATAATAAGAGAAAATTGACCATTTGAATGGTTACGCGCAAGCTTGAGTCCCCACATGTTTGGCATTTGTTAGACAGCCAATAAACATGTTGTGGCATTACTGTGATTAGCTGGCCACATAGTGTCTTCGGGTCTATATAGGACTCGGGACACCATACTCGGAACAGTGTACCAACTGAAACAGGCATAACAGTGAGATGTGCTGCTGGCCTAGCGACAGAGTTGCAGCTGCTTATAAGCAGGCATTAGACACAATTAATATTTCTTTCAACTGCAACAACAGCCCTTATTAGGGCTAATTATAATCAATATTAATACTGCTGTTAGCAGCACGTAGGTAGTGTAGAGTAGAATAGCGTTAATTGCATGTCCTTTCTGTCACAACTCATACTAAAAGCTGTTTTCAGGGCTAATAATATTCTTTTTGATCTTAATCATGCAAATTGTTCTGAGCAGGGAAATATTATATGCCATTTATACTGCGGCAGTTGGCAAAAGCATACAGCCAGACTTAGTTGGTTGCAATAGCATTGCTATATAGCACAATGAGTGAAACAAGTCCATCTGAGGTGTGAAAATTTTCCTGCAAATCTAATCCTGCAAAATTGTTTGGGCAGGGAAATATTATACGCCATTTATATTGCGCCAGTTGCATGTCAAAAGCATACAGTTAGAATTGGTAGGCAATAGCATCACTATATTACTACTGCAATGCAACAAGTCCATCTGAGGTGGGCACATTTTCCTGTGATAGTAATCCTGCAAAGTTTTATCAGAATGGAAATATTATATGTCATTTAGACTGAACCAGTTGTGCATCAAAAGCATACAGCCAGACTTGTCTGGTTGCAATAGCATAACTACATAGCGCAAGCAGTGAAACAAGTCCATCTGAGGTGTGCAAATTTTCCTGCAATACTAATCCTGCAAAGTTTTCTCCATAGGGATATATATTATGTAATATAAAATGGGCAAGGCATGTGATCAGGGAAAGGAAAGTGGACGTGATGCTGGTGGTGAGCGCAGAGACGAAAGCAGTTGGCAAGTTGAATCTGTGCCTGCTACAGGAGCACAACAAACACACACATTATGACTTAGATCCTGTCCAACTTTGTAGGAGGGCGCCGAACATCACTCTTGAATCCAGATCAGTGTGAAAAGGTTGTTGGATGGATAGCAGATAATGCTTCTAGTCAGTGTGTCAGCACCACCCTGTCTTCCGCATGGCCAGTCTCAGTAGCCGTGATCCTGGATCACAGAATCCTCACCCTGATTCTCCTTCCTCCCACCATGTCAAGTGCCAGAGACAAGTGATTCCACACTTGGACACTCCGAAGAGCTGTTCACATTTCCATTTATAGATTCTGGCCATTTGCCCTGGCTGTTTCTAGTGGGACATGAGGAGACTGCAAGTAGCGATGCTCAAATATTTGAGCAGCCACAGTCACAAGAAGGTGATGGTGGGAAAATGCAATTACTGTCGCAAGAGGTGTGTTATGATGAGACACAATTGCCAACAAGTGATGTTGTTAAGTCAGCAAGTCAGGAGGATGATCAGGGTGTGAAAGTGGAAGAAGAGGTGGTGGATGATGAAGTCATTGATCCAACCTAGAAGGGTGACATGCCGAGCGAGGATAGCACCCAGAAACACTGTCTGCGAGTGACACCACTGCCTCATCCTAATCCTCTGTCTGTGATGCAGGTTAAGATGCCTCTTACCCTGCAAACTGTTGCTGCACATTTGCAACCACCATCAGCAAACATGTCCACGTCCTTGTCCCAGCATAGCATTCAGCTGTCCCATCCCTAGTCCTTTTAACGCATTCTTAAATACGCAGCCATCCATATGCCACAATATTAAACAGCCACATTCCGCAGCCTCATGGCAGCAGCCACCCCTCGGTATTCAGTTCCCAGCAGCCACTATTTCTTCCAGTGTGCCATCCCCGCCTTACACAATCACATGTCCCATAATATCAGCCAGGCCCTGACCAACGCTGTTACTGGGAAGGTCTACTTAACCATGGACACATGGACAAGTGGTTGTGGCCAGGGATGCTACATTTCCCAGAAGGCATACTGGGTGAATACTGTAGAAGCCGGGACCCAGTCACACCCTGGGATGGAACATGTTATGACCCTAATGGCGAGGGTCTCAGAGGAACGTGGAAGTCTGCAGAATACAAAAATCCAGCTCATAGGGCAGTGGTAACTGGGTTGACCATATATCTACTCCTAACGCCAACACTAGAAGTAGCCGGGGATCATTCCTACGTTGATTCTAGATGACACGCGCCAGCCGGAGAATCTAGCTACCCCTAGTAGAGGAAAACAAAGACCTTTCTTGCCTCCAGAGAAGGGGACCCCAAAGCTGGATAGAAGCCCCCCACAAATAATGACGGTGAGGTAAGAGGAAATGACAAACACAGAAATGAACCAGGTTTAGCACAGAGAGGCCCGCTTACTGATAGCAGAATAAAGAAAGGTAACTTATATGGTCAACAAAAACCCTATCAAAATCCACACTGGAAATTCAAGAACCCCCGAACCGTCTAACGGTCCGGGGGGAGAACACCAGCCCCCCTAAAGCTTCCAGCAAAGGTCAGGATATAGTTTTGGAACAAGCTGGACAAAAATACAAAACCAAAACAAATAGCAAAAAGCAAAAGGCAGACTTAGCTGATATAACTGGAACCAGGATCAGTAGACAAGAGCACAGCAGACTAGCTCTGATAACTACGTTGCCAGGCATTGAACTGAAGGTCCAGGGAGCTTATATAGCAACACCCCTAACTAACGACCCAGGTGCGGATAAAAGGAATGACAGAAAAACCAGAGTCAAAAAACTAGTAACCACTAGAGGGAGCAAAAAGCAAATTCACAACAGTACCCCCCCCTTAGTGAGGGGTCACCGAACCCTCACCACGACCACCAGGGCGATCAGGATGAGCGGCATGAAAGGCACGAACTAAATCGGCCGCATGAACATCAGAGTCGACCACCCAGGAATTATCCTCCTGACCATAGCCCTTCCACTTGACCAGGTACTGAAGCCTCCGCCTGGAGAGGCGAGAATCCAAGATCTTCTCTGTTGTGAATTTGGATTCTGGGCTCCCCCGGTGGCTACTGGTGGAATTGAACTGGTGTCTTCATCTTCTCTGTTCACCTGTTCCCATCAAGATGTGGGAGTCGCTATATAACCTTGCTGCTCTGTTGGTTGCTTGCCGGTCAACAATGTTATCAGAAGCCTCTCTGTGCTTGTTCCTGCTCCTAGACAACTACTAGATAAGTTGGACTCTTGTCCATGTTTGTTTTTGCATTTTTGTTCCAGTTCACAGCTGTAGTTTCGTTACTGTGTCTGGAAAGCTCTTGTGAACAGGAATTGCCACTCTGGTGTTATGAGTTAATGCCAGAGTTTAAAGTAATTTCTGGATGGTGTTTTGATAGGGTTTTTAGCTGACCATGAAAGTGTCCTTTCTGTCTTCTGCTATGTAGTAAGTGGACCTCAAATTTGCTAAACCTATTTTCATACTACGTTTGTTATTTCATCTTGATTCACCGCCAATACATGTGGGGGGCCTCTGTCTCCTTTCGGGGTATTTCTCTAGAGGTGAGCTAGGACTAATATTTTCCTCTGCTAGTTTTATTTAGTCCTCCGGCTGGTGCTGGGCATCTAGAATCAACGTAGGCATGCTACCCGGCCACTGCTAGTTGTGCGTTAGGTTTAGTTCATGGTCAGCTCAGTTTCCATCTTCCAAGAGCTAGTTCCTATATATGCTGATGCTATGATCTCTTGCCATTGAGATCATGACAGTTTGACCGGCCCACTAAAGGGTTAAAATCCTTGGCTGAGAAAGGAGAGAAATAAGTAGTCTGCTGAAATTTTTTTTTTTTTTTTTTTTCTCTCCTTTGAATGGCTCTGTGTTCACCTGTTTGCAATGGATCTTCAGAGTGTAACTGCAGGTTTGAATAATCTCGCCACGAAGGTACAAAATTTGCAAGATTTTGTTTGTCATGCACCTGTATCTGAGCCGAGAATTCCTTTGCCGGAATTTTTCTCGGGGAATAGATCTGGGTTTCAGAATTTTCGAAATAATTGCAAATTATTTTTGTCCCTGAAATCTCGCTCTGCCGGAGATCCTGCACAGCAGGTCAGGATTGTGATTTCCTTGCTCCGGGGCGACCCTCAAGACTGGGCTTTTTCATTGACACCAGGGGATCCTGCGTTGCTCAATGTGGATGCGTTTTTTCTGGCCTTGGGGTTGCTTTATGACGAACCTCATTTGGAGCTTCAGGCAGAAAAAACTTTGATGTCCCTATCTCAGGGGCAAGATGAAGCGGAAATTTACTGCCAAAGATTCCGTAAATGGTCTGTGCTTACTCAGTGGAATGAGTGCGCCCTGGCGGCGACTTTCAGAGAGGGTCTCTCTGATGCCATTAAGGATGTTATGGTGGGGTTCCCTGTGCCTGCGGGTCTGAATGAGTCCATGACAATGGCTATTCAGATCGATAGGCGTTTGCGGGAGCGCAAACCAGTGCACCATCTGGCGGTGTCCACTGAGAAATCGCCAGAGAGTATGCAGTGTGATAGAATTCTGTCCCGAAGCGAGCGGCAGAATTTTAGACGGAAAAATGGGTTGTGTTTCTATTGTGGTGATTCTACTCATGTTATATCAGCATGCTCTAAGCGCACTAAAAAGCTTGGTAAATCTGTTTCCATTTGCACCTTACCGTCTAAGTTTATTCTATCTGTGACCCTGATTTGCTCTTTGTCATCTATTACCACGGACGCCTATGTCGACTCTGGCGCCGCTTTGAGTCTTATGGATTGGTCCTTTGCCAAACGCTGTGGGTATGATTTAGAGCCTTTGGAGACTCCTATTCCTCTGAAGGGGATTGACTCCACCCCATTGGCTAATAATAAACCACAATACTGGACACAAGTAACTATGCGTATTAATCCGGATCACCGGGAGATTATTCGCTTTCTGGTGCTGTATAATCTACATGATGATTTGGTGCTAGGATTGCCTTGGCTGCAATCTCACAACCCAGTCCTCGACTGGAAAGCTATGTCTGTGTTGAGCTGGGGATGTAAGGGGGCTCATGGGGATGTACCTGTGGTTTCCATTTCATCATCTATTCCCTCTGAAATTCCTGAGTTCCTGTCTGACTATCGTGACGTCTTTGAAGAATCCAAGCTTGGTTCGTTACCTCCGCACCGAGAGTGCGATTGTGCCATAGATTTAATCCCGGGTAGTAAATACCCAAAGGGTCGTTTATTTAATCTGTCTGTGCCTGAACATGCTGCTATGCGTGAATATATAAAGGAGTCCTTGGAAAAGGGACATATTCGTCCATCGTCATCTCCCTTAGGAGCCGGTTTTTTCTTTGTGTCAAAAAAAGACGGCTCTTTGAGACCATGTATTGATTATCGGCTTTTGAATAAAATCACTGTTAAATATCAATACCCATTGCCGTTGCTGACTGATTTGTTTGCTCGCATAAAGGGGGCCAAGTGGTTCTCTAAGATTGACCTTCGTGGGGCGTATAATTTGGTGCGAATCAGGCAGGGGGATGAGTGGAAAACCGCATTTAATACGCCCGAGGGCCACTTTGAGTATTTAGTGATGCCTTTTGGTCTTTCAAATGCTCCGTCAGTTTTCCAGTCCTTTATGCATGATATTTTTCGCGATTATTTGGATAAATTTATGATTGTGTATCTGGATGATATTCTGATTTTTTCGGATGACTGGGACTCTCATGTCCAGCAAGTCAGGAGGGTTTTTCAGGTTTTGCGGTCTAATTCTTTGTGTGTGAAGGGTTCTAAGTGTGTTTTTGGGGTACAGAGGATTTCCTTTTTGGGATATATTTTTTCCCCCTCTTCCATTGAAATGGATCCTGTCAAGGTTCAAGCTATTTGTGATTGGACGCAGCCCTCTTCTCTTAAGAGTCTTCAGAAATTTTTGGGCTTTGCTAACTTTTATCGTCGATTTATTGCTGGTTTTTCGGATATTGCTAAGCCATTGACCGATTTGACTAAGAAGGGTGCTGATGTTGCTGATTGGTCCCCTGATGCTGTGGAGGCCTTTCGGGAGCTTAAGCGCCGTTTTTTCTCTGCCCCTGTGTTGCGTCAGCCTGATGTTGCTCTACCTTTTCAGGTTGAGGTCGACGCTTCTGAGATCGGAGCTGGGGCAGTGTTGTCGCAGAAAAGTTCTGACTGCTCCGTGATGAGGCCTTGTGCCTTCTTTTCCCGTAAATTTTCGCCCGCTGAGCGGAATTATGATGTTGGGAATCGGGAGCTTTTGGCCATGAAGTGGGCTTTTGAGGAGTGGCGCCATTGGCTTGAGGGGGCCAGACATCAGGTGGTGGTATTGACTGACCACAAAAATTTGGTTTATCTTGAGACCGCCAGGCGCCTGAATCCTAGACAGGCGCGCTGGTCATTATTTTTCTCTCGGTTTAATTTTGTGGTGTCATACCTACCGGGTTCTAAGAATGTTAAGGCGGATGCCCTTTCTAGGAGTTTTGAGCCTGACTCGCCTGGTAACTCTGAGCCCACAGGTATCCTTAAGGATGGAGTGGTATTGTCAGCCGTTTCTCCAGACCTGCGGCGGGCCTTGCAGGAGTTTCAGGCGGATAGACCTGATCGTTGCCCACCTGATAAACTGTTTGTTCCTGATGATTGGACCAGTAGAGTCATCTCTGAGGTTCATTCTTCTGCGTTGGCAGGTCATCCTGGCATTTTTGGTACCAGGGATTTGGTGGCAAGGTCCTTCTGGTGGCCTTCCCTGTCACGAGATGTGCGAGGCTTTGTGCAGTCTTGTGACGTTTGTGCTCGGGCCAAGCCTTGTTGTTCTCGGGCTAGTGGATTGTTGTTGCCCTTGCCTATTCCTAAGAGGCCTTGGACGCACATCTCGATGGATTTTATTTCAGATCTGCCTGTTTCTCAGAAGATGTCTGTCATCTGGGTGGTGTGTGACCGTTTCTCTAAGATGGTCCATTTGGTTCCTCTGCCCAAGTTGCCTTCTTCTTCCGAGTTGGTTCCTCTGTTTTTTCAAAATGTTGTTCGTTTGCATGGTATTCCTGAGAATATCGTTTCTGACAGAGGGACCCAATTCGTGTCTAGATTTTGGCGGGCATTCTGTGCTAGGATGGGCATAGATTTATCTTTTTCGTCCGCTTTCCATCCTCAGACGAATGGCCAGACTGAGCGGATTAATCAGACCCTGGAGACATATCTGAGGTGTTTTGTGTCTGCTGACCAGGATGATTGGGTTGCTTTTTTGCCATTGGCGGAGTTCGCTCTCAATAATCGGGCCAGCTCTGCCACTTTGGTGTCCCCGTTTTTCTGTAATTCGGGGTTTCATCCTCGATTTTCCTCTGGTCAGGTGGAATCTTCGGATTGTCCTGGAGTGGATGCTGTGGTGGAGAGATTGCATCAGATCTGGGGGCAGGTGGTGGACAATTTGAGGTTGTCCCAGGAGAAGACTCAGCTTTTTGCTAACCGCCGTCGTCGTGTTGGTCCTCGTCTTCGTGTTGGGGACTTGGTGTGGTTGTCTTCTCGTTTTGTCCCTATGAGGGTCTCTTCTCCTAAGTTTAAGCCTCGGTTCATCGGCCCGTATAAGATATTGGAGATTCTTAACCCTGTTTCCTTCCGTTTGGACCTCCCTGCATCCTTTTCTATTCATAACGTTTTTCATCGGTCATTATTGCGCAGGTATGAGGTACCGGTTGTGCCTTCCGTTGAGCCTCCTGCTCCGGTGTTGGTTGAGGGTGAGTTGGAGTACGTTGTGGAGAAAATCTTAGACTCTCGTGTTTCCAGACGGAGACTCCAGTATCTGGTCAAGTGGAAGGGATACGGCCAGGAGGATAATTCTTGGGTGAATGCATCTGATGTTCATGCCTCTGATCTGGTTCGTGCCTTTCATAGGGCCCATCCTGATCGCCCTGGTGGTTCTGGTGAGGGTTCGGTGCCCCCTCCTTGAGGGGGGGGTACTGTTGTGAATTTGGATTCTGGGCTCCCCCGGTGGCTACTGGTGGAATTGAACTGGTGTCTTCATCTTCTCTGTTCACCTGTTCCCATCAAGATGTGGGAGTCGCTATATAACCTTGCTGCTCTGTTGGTTGCTTGCCGGTCAACAATGTTATCAGAAGCCTCTCTGTGCTTGTTCCTGCTCCTAGACAACTACTAGATAAGTTGGACTCTTGTCCATGTTTGTTTTTGCATTTTTGTTCCAGTTCACAGCTGTAGTTTCGTTACTGTGTCTGGAAAGCTCTTGTGAACAGGAATTGCCACTCTGGTGTTATGAGTTAATGCCAGAGTTTAAAGTAATTTCTGGATGGTGTTTTGATAGGGTTTTTAGCTGACCATGAAAGTGTCCTTTCTGTCTTCTGCTATGTAGTAAGTGGACCTCAAATTTGCTAAACCTATTTTCATACTACGTTTGTTATTTCATCTTGATTCACCGCCAATACATGTGGGGGGCCTCTGTCTCCTTTCGGGGTATTTCTCTAGAGGTGAGCTAGGACTAATATTTTCCTCTGCTAGTTTTATTTAGTCCTCCGGCTGGTGCTGGGCATCTAGAATCAACGTAGGCATGCTACCCGGCCACTGCTAGTTGTGCGTTAGGTTTAGTTCATGGTCAGCTCAGTTTCCATCTTCCAAGAGCTAGTTCCTATATATGCTGATGCTATGATCTCTTGCCATTGAGATCATGACACTTCTCCACCACGTACTCCAACTCGCCCTCAACCAACACCGGAGCAGGAGGCTCAGCAGAAGGAACTACAGGCACAATGTACCGCCGCAACAAGGACCTATGAAATACATTGTGAATAGCAAACGACACAGGAAGATCTAGACGAAAAGATACAGGATTAAGGATTTCCAATATCTTGTAAGGCCCAATAAAACGAGGTTTAAATTTGGGAGAGGAGACCTTCATAGGAACAAAGCGGGAAGAAAGCCATACCAAATCCCCAACGCGTAGTCGGGGACCCACACCGCGGCGGCGGTTGGCAAAGCGCTGAGCCTTCTCCTGTGACAACTTCAAGTTGTCCACCACATGATTCCAGATCTGCTGCAACCTATCCACCACAGAATCCACCCCAGGACAGTCAGAAGGCTCCACATGACCCGAAGAAAAGCGAGGATGGAAACCAGAGTTGCAGAAAAAAGGTGAAACCAAGGTGGCGGAACTAGCCCGATTATTAAGGGCAAACTCAGCCAACGGCAAGAATGTCACCCAATCGTCCTGATCAGCAGAGACAAAACACCTCAAATAAGCCTCCAAAGTCTGATTGGTTCGCTCCGTCTGTCCATTAGTCTGAGGATGGAAAGCAGACGAAAACGACAAATCAATGCCCATCCTACTACAAAAGGATCGCCAGAACCTGGAAACGAACTGGGATCCTCTGTCAGACACAATATTCTCAGGGATGCCGTGCAAACGAACCACGTTCTGGAAAAACACAGGAACCAGATCGGAAGAGGAAGGCAGCTTAGGCAAAGGAACCAAATGGACCATCTTGGAGAAGCGATCACATATCACCCAGATAACGGACATGCCCTGAGATAGCGGAAGATCAGAAATGAAATCCATGGAGATATGTGTCCAAGGTCTCTTCGGGACAGGCAAGGGCAAGAGCAAACCGCTGGCACGAGAACAGCAAGGCTTAGCTCGAGCACAAGTCCCACAGGACTGCACAAATGACCGCACATCCCTTGACAAGGAAGGCCACCAAAAGGACCTGGCCACCAGATCTCTGGTGCCAAAAATTCCCGGGTGACCTGCCAACACCGAGGAATGAACCTCGGAAATGACTCTGCTGGTCCACTTATCCGGGACAAACAGTCTGTCAGGTGGACAAGACTCAGGCCTATCAGCCTGAAATCTCTGCAACACACGTCGCAGATCCGGAGAAATAGCTGACAAGATAACTCCATCTTTAAGAATACCAACAGGATCAGCGACTCCAGGAGCATCAGGCACAAAGCTCCTAGAAAGAGCATCGGCCTTCACATTCTTTGAACCAGGTAAATACGAGACAACAAAATCAAAGCGGGAGAAAAACAATGACCAGCGGGCCTGTCTCGGATTAAGGCGTTTAGCAGACTCGAGATACATCAGATTTTTGTGATCAGTCAAGACCACCACACGATGCTTAGCACCCTCGAGCCAATGACGCCACTCCTCAAATGCCCATTTCATGGCCAACAACTCCCGATTGCCCACATCATAATTTCGCTCGGCAGGCGAAAACTTCCTAGAGAAAAAGGCACAAGGTTTCATAACAGGAACACATGCTACTGACAATGAGGATTGTGGTCCCTGGATCAATCAGATCAACTTCTACAGTAATTCTAGCACCTTCTCCTCACCCTTCATCTCTGAAACATCAACATCAGTTGCAAGCTGGAAGCACTGTAGCACTGCCTCGGCCGGGAGAGGGAGGAACAGGAGCTGGTTGCCTGCGCTACAAATGGTACTACCCTCACCACCTTCATCCCATCTGTTTAGCATAGATAGCCTGAAGACGAGGTGGAGAGGGAGGATGAGGAGTAGAAGATGGAAAGTCGTCATCTTGGTGGGGACAGGGAATTCTTGGTTGTTGGCAATCTGACACACATGGCTTCCGCTGCCTTTTCCATAACCCTTGCATTTTACGCATTTTGGCCAACACTAATTACTGGTTGGTCACCCTTCTAGACCCATGCTACAAGGAGAAATTTCCATCTATCCTTCCCGTGGCGGACAGGTCTAATAAAATGTTGCAGTACCGGAAGGCCCTAGCTGAATAATTATAAAAAAAATTCCCATCTAACAACACTGGCAGCAGATTTCACAGTTCCTTGGACAACCAGGGAGACACACAAAAAATTAAGCAGAGGCAGGGGAACACTATCAAAGGTCTGGGACAGTTTTCTGAGACACTTCCAGCGCCCAGACCCTGATGCGCGGGGTACTTTGACAAGGAGGGAAAAGTTTTGGAAGGTGCTGAAGGAGCAACTTGCCGACGGTACCAGCATCCTCTGTGATTCTTCTGTGTCTTACAACTATTGGATATCCAAGCTAGACACGTGGCATGAACTGCCTCTCTACACCTTGGAGGTCCTTGCCTGCCCTGACGCTAATGTTTTGTCAGAGTAGGATTTTAGTGCTGCCAGGGGTATTATAACTGTCAGGTGCATCTGCCTATCAACTGAATATGCTGACAATCAAAATGAACAAGGGCTGCATGGGCCCAGACTTCTCAACACCACCGGATGACATCAGTGGAACATAAACTCGAATCCAGTGTTTTTTTGTTTTCCTTCTGGTCTATTTCCGTGCACTACTTCCACTCAAACATGGGTATATGCTTCAGACTTTCATCTTTTTGTGTCATCCTCCTCCACCATCATATCAACTGGATGATCATACTACCCTCACTATAAATTTTTTAAGGGTGTTTGTGATGCCCGCTTTAAGAACTTTGAGAGGCCAACCTCGAACATCCGGTGATATATATGTATACACCCCATAGGTAAATGTTTTTTAGCCCATGCAATTAGTGCAAGCACATTACCAGTCTAGGATACCCACTCCTTAATAATGGGAAAAAAATGTTTTATGAGGCCTTCCACTACGTCTCTTCAAAAGGGTATTGGAGTGCCTCCTTCTATTTATTGGCATCCCTTACATTTAGTATATATGCTATACCAGTCTAGGCGACCCACTCCTTACTTTTCTGAGGCTCCACCTTCTAGCTGAGGGAACATTTTTGGAAACCAAAAGAGACAGTGGGTTTTATTAGTCTCGTCCACATCAGGCTAAGTAGATGCGAAGCGTTCCACTATATTCCCCAGCAGGGTTCATAAAATAACAGTCCTTGATGCTGCTACGTTAAACTAATCACTTTTTTTTCAGGGCTAATTCAAATAGATTCTATTCTGTATTAATACCGCTCTAATCTCCAATTCATGTAGGGTGAGCTGTTGCAGTAGAGATAGAATATTACAGGCATCTAGTCAGGAATTACTGCTTTATAGTCTTTGCTGCTGCAACCTAATAAAAAAAATCAATGTAACATCTATTTTATTCCCTATTAAAACCGCTGTTAGCTGCGTTTAGTGTAGGGATTGGTGCTAGGTATTATCTTTTGGAAATGAGTGTTCATTCTGGTCGCATGCATTTCTTCCACAGTTTATAACTTGATTATTTTTTCCATACACTCATTGACAGATTCATGTTTTTTTATGGCAATCTGTAACCAGAAATTCATCGAAACAGGCAGGGTTGCTTGCATTCCTCCAGAGTTGGTTGCTGCCTTTTTCAGGGACTATTCAAATCCATTCTATATTCTGTAATGAGACCGCTCTTATCATATCATATCATATCATGTAGGTTGAGCTGTCGCAGTAGGGATAGTGTATTACAGGTATCTAGTCAGGGATTATTGCTTTATAGTCTTTGTTGCTGCAACCTAATAAAAAAATCAATGTAACATCTATTTTATTCCTTATTAAAACTACTGTTTGCTGCTAGGGATAGTTGCTAGGTATCATTTGCTGGAAATATAGTGTTTATTCTGGTCACATGCATCTCTTCCATAACTTGATCACTTTTTTCATAGACTCATTGACAGATTTTTACTGTGACCTGTAGTCAGAAATTCAT
Organism: Ranitomeya variabilis; assembly: GCF_051348905.1. Classification (NCBI taxonomy): domain Eukaryota; kingdom Metazoa; phylum Chordata; class Amphibia; order Anura; family Dendrobatidae; genus Ranitomeya; species Ranitomeya variabilis. The sequence goes on from NC_135232.1 coordinate 389,008,786, forward strand.
AAAAGCAGTTAAAATTAATTGATTTAATGTGTCCATTCGCAGTTTCTTTGTAGCAGCTGTACGTAAGAGGTAGTGCCCGGAGACTTTACGCTACTGGAGCTGGAATTACCACTTCTGAACTCTCCAGTGCTTTATTTCCATTCATTTCTGGGTTCTTCTTGAAGTATGTTTGGAGTCATTGTCCTTTGGGGTCATTGTCATTAAACTCATCTACCATTACCCCAATTGCCACCACTCAGGGCAATCGTGAAGAGTGGGCAAAGTGCCAGAATTGACACATCTCATGCAATGTGTCAATTCTTGGATGGCTGTGGGCTTGTATTTTTAGGCTGGGAATGGGGCAATAAACAGGGATCTTCCCAGCTTGATGATAATATAAGCCCACAACTGTCTGCTTTACCTTGGCTGGTTATCAAAAATAGTGGGGACCCAAGTCAATTTTTTAAATTATTTATTAGGTTAAACCAGGGTAAAAACACCTGTGTACATGCACTTACAACACATGTGTTTTTAAATGCGGATTGTCAGTATCTAATGCAAGTCTATAGGGAAACTCCACACAGAAGACTGAATGTTCCTGCAAGAGAAATTGACATGCTGCGGCTTGGAAACCTGCACCATAGGTGATTTTATGCAGAGTAAAAAAGAAGCACAGTGGGCAAGCGATTTCTATTAATCTTATTCATTGTGCTTGTACTGTACAACGCAGCAGTTTGGACGAAGCAAAAAAAATGCAGCTTCCAGAACGCTATTGTTACTGATCTTGGGAACGCAACCTAAATGTCCTTTATTTAGCTCAGCACCGATGCAAAAATTTTACAAATTCATTGGAGCTCCAACTCACTTTTGACAGCTGTCTCTGCTGTCCCCCTCATTTCTCATAGTGTTAGATATAACAGCTGGGATGGGGTGTGGGTAGTATACAGCAGTGTAGAAGGGAGAAAGTATCCAAGGGAGGGCACAAAAATAAGCTATTGAAAAGAGAAAATAACTGTAGGATGCAAAAACTGTAAAGATATTTAAGCCGTGGAGACAGCACCGTGGATATACAAAGACCTCACATCCAGGCTAAATTACCAGATGGGACAATCCTACAATAGGAAAATATGAAACTTAGAGCTGGCTGCAAATTACAAATCACTTATGGGGGAGGAGCCATCTAAAAATTAATGAAGGAATAAAGATTCTGACCAAAACATAGCGCAATTTTTTGACTAACAGTAACCATTAACACATGTAACAATATTTTTTTCAATGTCATAAATGTCCATAGCCTTTAAAGGAAACCAGGAAGAGGCACATTATACAAGGAAGTGGACATTACACCAGGAAGGGGACCAGGATAAGGGACATTACACCAGGAAGAGGACATTATATCAGAAACCAGAAAAGGATGGGTACATTATACCAAGAAGGGGACCTGGATGAGGGACATTATCCCAAGATGGAGGCCATGTTGGGAGATGATATGACAGGAATGGCCCCAGTTTTGGAGATGTTATTATTGGAAGGGCCCTTCCTTACTACGCATCATCCTCTCTAGTTACGTATGGGATGGTCCCATATTATGTAGCATCCTTTGTTATGTACAATGTACAAGACCTCTGATGATGGACTTTTAACCTTGAGATTGTTGATATTTATCAAAATTTTTGGTTCTCAAGTCCTCAGACGGTTCTAATCTTATCTTTCTGTCCTCCATGCTTAGTGTGGCACACATAGACACAAAAATGCAAGGATTGAGAGAACTCTCCCCATTTTATCTGGTTTCAGATGTGATTTTCATATTGCCCACACCTGTTACTTGCCACAGGTGAGTTTGAATGAGCATCACATGCTTGAAACAAAGTTGTTTACAGCGAATTTTGAATATTTTTGTGAAATTATGTCCAGTTTTTTTTGTGTTGTTCCAATACACATAAAGACAATAAAGGTGTATATGAGAAAACGAGTAATGCAATAATTTTCTGGGAGAAATACTTCATTTTCTGGAACAATTTCAAGGGTGCCAACACTATCGTCCATGAATGTATATCAATTTTTTTTAAAACTATACTTTTATATTTTCTCATCTAGCTTTTAATGGTACAAACAGGAAAACTCATATATTTCAGGCATATTCAAACTTACTGGTGTATATATTTCGATAAATCTCCCATTGAGAATAATGGAGAAAATAAAAAGTACACATTTCTCTAATGCTTTTGGGAATCCAAAAAGTTTTATCAATTCCATTTCTTTGTAAGTAAAATATCCTCTGCAGTAAAATGTAAACATATCAAAGTGTAATCAAAAACATTGTTTTCTACTACGACCTGCCCATTTTAGTCTATGAGTACATTTTCGTATACATCTGAATACATTTTTTGCAATTCAGGTGTGTAAGTCCTCCTGAATGTACTGTACTTATATATACTTCTGTGCAGTACTGCCGACGACTTAAAATCCTAACATAACACGTCATGTATTGCATATAACTGACCAATAGTTATAGATTATGCTTGTAATTAGACCCTAGTATTGAAGAAAACCTTCGCACAACATGCAATCTTGCTGAAAACAATAAGTATTTATTGGAATTATCAACTTGAGATAGAATTCAAGACCCAACGTTTCATCCCACTTGGCCTTTTTCAAGGTTATCTATATAAAACATAAATGGCAGAAAATTTTTATATTATTATTAGTGATGAGCGAATATACTCGTTACTCGAGATTTCCCGAACACGCTCGAGTGTCCGCCGAGTATTTTTTAGTCCTCTGAGATTTAGTTTTTTTCGCCGCAGCTGGGTGATTTACAGCTACTAGCCTGCTTGATTACATGTGGGGATTCCCTAGCAACCAGGCAACCCCCACATGTACTTAGCCTGGCTAATAGCTGTAAATCATTCAGCTGAGGAGATGAAAACTAAATCTCCGAGCACTAAAAAATACTCGGAGGACACCCGAGTGTGCTCGGAAAATCTCGAGTAACGAGTATATTCGCTCATCACTAATTATTATTATTATTATTATTATTATTATTATTAATTTATATAGCACCATTAATTCCATGGTGCTGTACATGAGACAGGGTTACATCAAAATACAAATATCACTTACAGTAAACAAAACTAACAATGACAAACTGATACAGAGGGGAGATGACCCTGCCCTTGCGGGCTTACATTCTACAGGATTGTGGGGAAGGAGACAGTAGGTCAGGGGTTGCGGTAGCTCCGATGGCGTTGAGGTGGTCATGTGTTCATTACAGGTTGTAAGCTTCTTTGAAGAGATGGGTTTTCAGGTTCCGTTTGAAGGATCCAAATGTGGTGGATAACCGGACGTGTTGGGGTACAGAATTCCAGATGATGGGGGATATTCGGGAGAAGTCTTGGAGGCGATCGGGTGAGGAGCGAATAAGTGTGGAGGAGAGAAGGAGGTCTTGGGAGGACCAGAGATTATGTGAGGGAAGATATTGAGAGATTAGTATGGAAATATATGGAGGAGAAAGGTTATGGATGGCTTTGTAGGTCAGTGTTAGTAGTTTAAACTGGATACGCTGGGAAATTGGGAGCAAGTGAAGGGATTTGCAAAGAGGGGAAGAAGTGTAGCGAAGAGAGAAATTAATTAGTCAGGCAGCAGAATTAAAGATGGACTGGAGGAGGGCGAGAGTGTTAGAGGTTAGGCCACGAAGGAGGATGTTGCAGTAGTCAAGGCGAGAGATGATTAGGGCATGCACAAGCATTTTGGTAGAGTGAGGGTTGAGGAAAGCACGGATTCTGGAAATATTTTTGAGCTGGAGGCGACAGGAGGTGGTGAGAGCTTGGATGTGCGGTTTAAAGGACAGGGCAGAGTCAAGGGTTGCTCTGAGGCAGCTGATTACCGGGACGGGGGAAAGTGTGAATTCTTTTATTGTGATAGATAGATCAGGTAGGGAAGGTGTGCGAGATGGAGGAGAGATAATTTGTTTGGTTTTGTCCACATTGAGTTTGAGGAAGCAAGAGGAGAAGAAGGAGGATATGGCTGATAGACACTCTGGGATTCTGGAGAGCAGAGAGGTGACATCTGGGCCAGAGAGGTAGATCTGAGTGTCATAGGCATATAGATGGTACTGGAAGCCATAGGACTTGTCCCAGGCCAAGGGTATAGATTGAGAAGAGAAGAGGTCCTAGAACAGAGTCTTGAGGGACACCAACAGAGAGGGGGTGAGATGAAGAGGTAGTTTGGGAGTGGGAAACGCTAAATGTGCAGTTGGTGAGGTATGAGGAGATCCAGGATAGGGCGAGGTCTTTGACATCAAAGGAAGAGAGGATCTATAGTAGGAGGCAGTGGTCAACTCTGTCGAAGGTAGAGGACAGGTCTGGAAGAGGAGTATAGAGAATTGTCTGTAAGCTTTCGCTGAAAGTAAGTCATTCGTAAGTTTGGTCAGGGCAGTCTCAGTGGAATGGTGGGGACGGAAGACAGATGGTAGGCTGTCGAAGAGAGAGTTAGATGCAAGGTGAGAGGAAAGTTCAACGTGGATGTGCTGCTCAAGTAGTTTGGAAGCAAATGGGAGCAAAGATATGGGGAGGTAGCTGGACATAGCGCTCAGGTCAAGGGAAGGCTTTTTGAGGATAGGTGTAATTGTGGCATGTTTGAAAGCAGAAGGGAAGATACCAGAAGTTAGTGATAGATTGAAGAGATGGGTAAGGGATGGGATATAACAACATAGTAACATCTGAACACATCTCATAAGATCCATAAACATGACTGTATATATCAAGTTAACAGTGCAAAATAATATTAGGGAAGCTATATCTTGTCAAAGGATTTCTCACTATAAAAAGTGAACATTTACTGTGGGAAGAATAAAGTAGTGAATAACTGATATTGCTTAATGAACTATTGACAAAATATAAAGAATTAAAATAAAACATGATTTTTGGGGGAAGAGATTTATTATCTTTTCAATGGTCAATGCGAGCATCAGGTATAAGAAGAGATATATTGTTATAGATTAAAATATAGTGTATAAAAATAGGGATCCACTGCGGAAGAAAAGAAAAGGAAAAACATATTTTAAAGCATCGTAGCCTGAGTGTCTAAACTCCACTGTAAAGTGATGCAGGGCAGATAGGGTGAGTTTTACCTGTCTGAGGTGATTGATTGTGTCAGTGGTCTGTAGAAATGCATAAAGAAGATTGGTGCATAATAGATCCAAGGGTAAACAATCAACTTGTAAGAACAAAGTGTAAAGAAAAGATGTAAATGATTAAGTTACCTGCATAGTAGAAAATCCAAGTGCTGGGGAGTAGCGTGAGGTCTCACGGCATGTGTAGTGAGGTGACATGGACCCGATATAAATAGGAGAGGGAGAGGGAGTAAACAGTCGGAGTTAGTGTTGAGCGATACCGTCCGATACTTGAAAGTATCGGTATCGGAAAGTATCGGCCGATACCGGCAAAGTATCGGATCTCGCCGATACCGATACCCGATACCAATACAAGTCAATGGGACACCAAGTATCGGAAGGTATCCCTGATGGTTCCCAGGGTCTGAAGGAGAGGAAACTCTCCTTCAGGCCCTGGGATCCATATGAATGTGTAAAATAAAGAATTAAAATAAAAAATATTGATATACGATACTCACCTCTCCGACGCAGCCTGGACCTTACCGCTGTGAACCGGCAGCCTTCTTTGCTTAAAATGAGCGCGTTCAGTACCTTCCATGATGTCACGGCTTCTGATTGGTCGCGTGCCGCTCATGTGACCGCCACGCGACCAATCAGAAGCCGTGACGTCATCTGTCATGATCTCCATGGCCAGAGAACTAGCATAAGCCTATATAGGAACAAGCTCTTGGAAGATGGTAACTGTACTGACCATGAACTAAACCTACCGCACAACTAGAAGTAGCCAGGTAGCATGTCCTACTTTTTATCCCTATATGCCCAGCGCCGGCCGGAGAACTAAATAATGCTAGCAGAGGGAAATATAAGACCTGACTCACCTCTAGAGAAATGCCCAAAAAGGAGACAGAGGCCCCCCACATATATTGGCGGTGATTTTAGATGAAATAACAAACGCAGCAGGAAAATAGTTTTAGCAAATTTGAGGTCCGCTTTCTAGATAGCAGAAGACAGAAAGCACACTTTCATGGTCAGTAGAAAACCCTAACAAAACACCATCCAGAAATTACTTTAGGACTCTGGCATTAACTCATAATACCAGAGTGGCAATTCCTGATCAACAAGAGCTTTCCAGACACAGTAACGAAACTGCAGCTGTGAACTGGAACCAAAAAACAAAAACAAACAAGGACGAAAGTCCAACATATCTAGTAGATGTCTGGGAGCAGGAACAAGCACAGAGAGGCTTCTGATAACATTGTTGACCGGCAAGCAACTAACAGAGAAGCCAGGTTATATAGTGACACCCAGATCTGATGAGAACAGGTGAACAGGGAAGATGATGACACAAGTTCAATTCCACCAGTAGCCACCGGGGGAGCCCAGAATCCAAATTCACAACAGTACCCCCCCCTCAAGGAGGGGGCACCGAACCCTCACCAGAACCACCAGGGCGATCAGGATGGGCCCTATGAAAGGCACGAACCAGATCGGAGGCATGAACATCAGATGCAGTGACCCAAGAATTATCCTCCTGGCCGTATCCCTTCCACTTGACCAGATACTGGAGTCTCCGTCTGGAAACACGGGAGTCTAGGATTTTCTCCACAACGTACTCCAACTCACCCTCAACCAACACCGGAGCAGGAGGCTCAACGGAAGGCACAACCGGTGCCTCATACCTGCGCAATAACGACCGATGAAAAACGTTATGAATAGAAAAGGATGCAGGGAGGTCTAAACGGAAGGAAACAGGGTTAAGAATCTCCAATATTTTATACGGACCGATGAACCGAGGCTTAAACTTAGGAGATGAGACCCTCATAGGGACAAAACGAGAAGACAACCACACCAAATCTCCAACACAAAGCCGAGGACCAACACGACGGTGACGGTTGGCAAAAAGCTGAGTCTTCTCCTGGGACAACTTCAAATTGTCCATCACCTGCCCCCAGATATGATGCAATCTCTCCACCACCGCATCCACTCCAGGACAATCCGAGGATTCCACCTGACCGGAGGAAAATCGAGGATGGAACCCCGAATTACAGAAAAACGGGGACACCAAGGTGGCAGAGCTGGCCCGATTATTGAGGGCGAACTCCGCCAATGGCAAAAAAGCAACCCAATCATCCTGGTCAGCAGACACAAAACACCTCAGATATGTCTCCAGGGTCTGATTAGTCCGCTCGGTCTGGCCATTAGTCTGAGGGTGAAAAGCAGACGAAAAAGACAAATCTATGCCCATCCTAGCACAGAATGCCCGCCAAAATCTAGACACAAATTGGGTTCCTCTGTCAGAAACGATATTCTCAGGAATACCATGCAAACGAACAACATTTTGAAAAAACAGGGGAACCAACTCGGAAGAAGAAGGCAATTTGGGCAGGGGAACCAAATGGACCATCTTAGAAAAACGGTCACACACCACCCAGATGACAGACATCTTCTGGGAAACAGGCAGATCTGAAATAAAATCCATCGAGATGTGCGTCCAAGGCCTCTTAGGAATAGGCAAGGGCAACAATAATCCACTAGCCCGAGAACAACAAGGCTTGGCCCGAGCACAAACGTCACAAGACTGCACAAAGCCTCGCACATCTCGTGACAGGGAAGGCCACCAGAAGGATCTTGCCACCAAATCCCTGGTACCAAAAATTCCAGGATGACCTGCCAATGCAGAAGAATGCACCTCAGAGATGACTCTACTGGTCCAATCATCAGGAACAAACAGCCTATCAGGCGGACAACGATCCGGTCTATCCGCCTGAAACTCCTGCAAGGCCCGCCGCAGGTCTGGAGAAACGGCTGACAAAATAACTCCATCCTTAAGGATACCTGTGGGCTCAGAGTTGCCGGGTGAATCAGGCTCAAAACTCCTAGAAAGGGCATCCGCCTTAACATTCTTAGAACCCGGTAGGTATGACACCACAAAATTAAACCGAGAAAAAAATAATGACCAGCGCGCCTGTCTAGGATTCAGGCGCCTGGCGGTCTCAAGATAAATCAAATTTTTGTGGTCAGTCAATACCACCACCTGATGTCTGGCCCCCTCAAGCCAATGGCGCCACTCCTCAAACGCCCACTTCATGGCCAAAAGCTCCCGATTCCCAACATCATAATTCCGCTCAGCGGGCGAAAATTTACGGGAAAAGAAGGCACAAGGCCTCATCACGGAGCAGTCAGAACTTTTCTGCGACAACACTGCCCCAGCTCCGATCTCAGAAGCGTCGACCTCAACCTGAAAAGGAAGAGCCACATCAGGCTGACGCAACACAGGGGCAGAAGAAAAACGGCGCTTAAGCTCCTGAAAGGCCTCCACAGCATCAGGGGACCAATTAGCAACATCAGCACCCTGTCTAGTCAAATCGGTCAATGGCTTAACGACATCCGAAAAACCAGAAATAAATCGACGATAAAAGTTGGCAAAGCCCAAAAATTTCTGAAGACTTTTAAGAGAAGAGGGCTGCGTCCAATCACAAATAGCTTGAACCTTGACAGGATCCATCTCAATGGAAGAGGGAGAAAAAATATATCCCAAAAAGGAAATTCTCTGAACCCCAAATACGCACTTAGAACCCTTGACACACAGAGAATTAGACCGCAAAACCTGAAAAACCCTCTTAACTTGCTGGACATGAGAGTCCCAGTCATCCGAAAAAATCAGAATATCATCCAGATACACTATCATAAATTTATCCAAAAAATCGCGGAAAATATCATGCATAAAGGACTGGAAGACTGAAGGGGCATTAGAAAGACCAAAAGGCATCACCAAATACTCAAAGTGGCCCTCGGGCGTATTAAATGCGGTTTTCCACTCATCCCCCTGCCTGATCCGCACCAAATTATACGCCCCACGGAGATCAATCTTAGAGAACCACTTGGCCCCCTTTATGCGAGCAAACAAATCAGTCAGCAACGGCAATGGGTATTGATATTTAACCGTGATTTTATTCAAAAGCCGATAATCAATACATGGTCTCAAAGAGCCGTCTTTTTTTGACACAAAGAAAAAACCGGCTCCTAAGGGAGATGACGATGGACGAATATGTCCCTTTTCCAAGGACTCCTTTATATATTCTCGCATAGCAGCATGTTCAGGCACAGACAGATTAAATAAACGACCCTTTGGGTATTTACTACCCGGAATTAAATCTATAGCACAATCGCACTCACGGTGCGGAGGTAGTGAACCCAGCTTGGGTTCTTCAAAGACGTCACGATAATCAGACAGGAACTCAGGGATTTCAGAGGGAATAGATGATGAAATGGAAACCAAAGGTACGTCCCCATGAGTCCCCTTACATCCCCAGCTCAACACAGACATAGCTCTCCAGTCAAGGACTGGGTTGTGAGACTGCAGCCATGGCAATCCTAGCACCAAATCATCATGTAGATTATACAGCACCAGAAAACGAATAGTCTCCTGGTGATCCGGATTAATACGCATAGTTACTTGTGTCCAGTATTGTGGTTTATTATTAGCCAATGGGGTGGAGTCAATCCCCTTCAGAGGAATAAGAGTCTCCAAAGGCTCTAAATCATACCCACAACGATTGGCAAAGGACCAATCCATAAGACTCAAAGCGGCGCCAGAGTCGATATAGGCGTCCGTGGTAATAGATGACAAAGAGCAAATCAGGGTCACAGACAAAATAAATTTAGACTGTAAAGTGCCAATGGAAACGGATTTATCAAGCTTTTTAGTACGCTTAGAGCATGCTGATATAACATGAGTAGAATCCCCACAATAGAAACACAACCCATTTTTCCGTCTAAAATTCTGCCGCTCGCTTCTGGACAGAATTCTATCACACTGCATGCTTTCTGGCGTCTTCTCAGTGGACACCGCCAGATGGTGCACTGGTTTGCGCTCCCGCAGACGCCTATCGATCTGAATGGCCATTGTCATGGACTCATTCAGACCCGCAGGCACAGGGAACCCCACCATAACATCCTTAATGGCATCAGAGAGACCTTCTCTGAAAATCGCCGCCAGGGCGCACTCATTCCACTGAGTAAGCACAGACCATTTACGGAATCTTTGGCAGTAAATTTCAGCTTCATCTTGCCCCTGCGATAGGGACATCAAAGTTTTTTCTGCCTGAAGTTCCAAATGAGGTTCCTCATAGAGCAACCCCAAGGCCAGAAAAAACGCATCCACATTGCGCAACGCAGGATCCCCTGGTGCCAATGAAAAAGCCCAGTCTTGAGGGTCGCCGCGGAGCATGAACAACAAAATCTTGCAAACTTTGTACTTTCGTGGCGAGATTATTCAAACCTGCAGTTACACTCTGAAGATCCATTATAGACAGGTGCACACAGAGCCATTCAAAGATTAGAAGGAGAGAGAAAAAAAAGAAAGACTGCAGCATAGACAGACTGGCAAGTGATCCAATTAAGAGCACAAAAAAAAAAAAAAAAAACTCTCAGCAGACTTCTTATTTCTCTCCTTTCTCAGCCAAGGATTTTAACCCTTTAGTGGGCCGGTCAAACTGTCATGATCTCCATGGCCAGAGAACTAGCATAAGCCTATATAGGAACAAGCTCTTGGAAGATGGTAACTGTACTGACCATGAACTAAACCTACCGCACAACTAGAAGTAGCCAGGTAGCATGTCCTACTTTTTATCCCTATATGCCCAGCGCCGGCCGGAGAACTAAATAATGCTAGCAGAGGGAAATATAAGACCTGACTCACCTCTAGAGAAATGCCCAAAAAGGAGACAGAGGCCCCCCACATATATTGGCGGTGATTTTAGATGAAATAACAAACGCAGCAGGAAAATAGTTTTAGCAAATTTGAGGTCCGCTTTCTAGATAGCAGAAGACAGAAAGCACACTTTCATGGTCAGTAGAAAACCCTAACAAAACACCATCCAGAAATTACTTTAGGACTCTGGCATTAACTCATAATACCAGAGTGGCAATTCCTGATCAACAAGAGCTTTCCAGACACAGTAACGAAACTGCAGCTGTGAACTGGAACCAAAAAACAAAAACAAACAAGGACGAAAGTCCAACATATCTAGTAGATGTCTGGGAGCAGGAACAAGCACAGAGAGGCTTCTGATAACATTGTTGACCGGCAAGCAACTAACAGAGAAGCCAGGTTATATAGTGACACCCAGATCTGATGAGAACAGGTGAACAGGGAAGATGATGACACAAGTTCAATTCCACCAGTAGCCACCGGGGGAGCCCAGAATCCAAATTCACAACAGTCATCCCTCAGGTCCTAAATTCCTAGAAGGGAATTTAGGACCTGAGGGATGACGTCGCGGCTTCTGATTGGTCGCGTGGCGGTCACATGAGCGGCACGCGACCAATCAGAAGCCGTGACGTCATGGAAGGTGCTGAACGCGCTCATTTTAAGCAAAGCAGGCTGCCGGTTACTACCAGGGTGCGTCAGAGGGTGAGTATATCCCTATTTTTTATTTTAATTCTTTATTTTTTACATGGATATGGATCCCAGGGCCTGAAGGAGAGTTTCCTCTCCTTTAGACCCTGGGAACCATACACTGGGAACTTCCGATTCCGATTCCCGATACCACAAAAGTATCGGATCTCGGTATCGGAATTCCGATACCGCAAGTATCGGCCGATACCCGATACTTGCGGTATCGGAATGCTCAACACTAGTCGGAGTAACATTGAACAGCTGTGCTGCCAGCCAGTGCGATGCCGTTAGTGTGTGCGCGCAAGTCTGCCACTGGCCGAAAATAGACATAGAAGAAGAGAAACACCAAACATGGGAAAGAAATAAAATAAAAGAAAGAAAAGGGGTAAATATGGAAAGGAATACCAAGAGAGAAGGGCAACGGGGGAAAGGGGAAAAAAGGAAAGAAAACAAAAGGGGGAAAAAATCAACATATGTAGAAGGAGGGAAAGCACTAAAAGGACACAGCATTAACGTGTAGTTGATACCTGATGGAGCGCTAGTTGACCTGAAATGTAGAAAAAATTACATGTTAGAATATGAATTGGCAGAGTATCAACAGGCCAAAGGACATGGACATGTTATTGATAAAATATCTCATATTCTTTATTAAGTTCACAGGGTTCAAGTGTTTGAAGTCTATGTATCCAGAAGACCTCTTTCTCTTTTAGTTTAAGAACTATATTTCCTCCTCTCCTGGCTACAGGAATGGATTCTATCACTTTGAAACATAGTTTGCTACGTTATGGCCCATGGTGACAAAATGTCATGGAACTGGTAACATAGTTTTTTTAAACCAGATGTTGTACTTGTGCTGGGATATGCCGTCTCGGAAATGTTGGGTGGTCTCTCCAACATACCCAAGACCACATTGGCATATGATCAAATAGATCACATGTGTAGTATCGCAAGTGAACTATCCTCTAATGTGAAATCTTTTGCCCCTTCTAGGGTGGGTGAAGGATTCACCTTTTGTTATGTTTGAATACTGTAGGCAGTGACGACAGGGAAAAGTCCCTATGCGTTGAGTAGCCAAAAATGATTGTGAGTTAAATATTGACTTGGAACCAATGTCTGCTTTGACTAGTAGGTTCCTGAGGTTCTTAAGATTTTTGTGGCAAACCAAGGGTGAGACTTTAAATTCTGGTATGTGGGGATAAGAGTTTCCTAAGAGAAGCTAATGTTTACACATGACTTGATGAATATACTGCATAAAAGGATGGTATGTGTTAACAAATGTTACCCTAGGACTATCAATACTTTGTGTTGACTTCAAAGTGTAAGAGGATGACAAGAAAATATCAGGGCACCCTCTATTCCTAAATTTCTGTCTGATTTTCCCCAATCAAATGTCTTCAGTGGGGCCATACGAGACTATGCGATTAAACCTACAGAACTGGGACCGAGGAAGTGATTTTTTTTTACATGGAGGGGGTGACAGCTGGTGTAATGAAGAAGGCTGTTTCTGTTCATGGGTATAATGTATAGATCAGTGGATAGGAAGCCTTCTTCATTTAAGAGAACATTAGTGTCAAGAAAGTTGATCTTCCAAGGATGTTGATGTATGGTGAACCTTACGTTGGGAACCTGATGTTAATGGTAGTGTAAAAATTGTCCAATGTGGTGGAATCCCCATGCCAAATTAAAAACATCATCAATGTATCTTTTCCAGAGTAACACGTGTTTCTGGAAATGTACATTAGTGTATATAAACTCCAATTCAAATTGGGCCATAAAATTCTTGGCATATGGGGGTGCAACATTGGAGCCCATTGCAGTCCCAGTTTTTTGTATAAAAAATTAATCCTCAAAAATGCAATAGTTCTTAGTCAGAATAAGTGTCAATAAGAAATGCAAAATTATTTTTAATCCTGGGGAAATGATTTTGTTTGGCTGAGAAATATTTGGACCACCTACATGCCCCACTCATGTTCTATGTATGCAAGCTATTGACATCTAGGGTCGCTAGCACACTATTGGATGGAATTCGTCCCAAATTATGTTCCGTATATGTGAAAGAAAATGGGAGATATCCCAAAGATATGAGGGAATCAATTGTAATAGTGGAGTTAACATCTTCTCAAGAACCATGGTAAGAGGAGACAGCAGAGAATTAGTAAATGCCACTATCGGTCTTCCAGGTGGATGGAAAAGATTTTTATGAATCTTGGGTAGGGTCCTCTGTTTAGTTCTGGGCTGATTCCTGACCTTTCTCAGAATCATCCTTACCCCACAAGGCGATATCATGCATGGAACCCCAGACCAAGGAAGATTGACAGTCATCTTGTGTTTCTTACACTTTCTAATAATTGGACCAACAGTGTTCTTCTCACCAAGCTGCTTGCCCATCCCAGCATTGTGCATGTCTACAATTTTGTCCCTGGTGTCCTTAGACAGGTCTTTGGCCTTGGCCATGGTGGAGAGGTTGGAGTGTGATTGATTGCGTGTGTGGACAGGTGTCTCTTATACAGGTAACAAGTTTAACCCATTTACCCCAAGGGTGGTTTGCATGTTAATGACGGGCCAATTTTCTGACCACTGTCCCTTTATGAGGTTATAACTCTGGAACCCTTCAACGGATCCTGGTAATTTTGACACTGTTTTCTTTTGACATATTGTACTTCATGTTAGTGGTAAAATTCCCTTGACATTACTTGAGTTTGTTTGTGAAAACACAGAAATTTGACAAAAATTTCGCAATTTTCCAACTTTGAGTTTTTATACAATTAAATCACAGAGATATGTCACACAAAATACTTAATAAGTAACATTTCCCACATGTCTACTTTACATCAGCACAATTTTGGAACCAAAATTTTTTTTGTTAGGAAGTTATAAGGGTTAAAAGTTGACCAGCAATTTCTCATTTTTACAACACCATTTTTTTTAGGGACCACATCACATTTGAAGTCACTTTGAGGGGTCTACATGATAGAAAATAGGCAAGTGTGACACCATTCTAAAAACTGCTTCCCTCAACGTGCTCAAAACCACATTCAAGAAGTTTATTAACCCTTCAGGTGTTTCACAGGAATTTTTGGAATGTTTAAAAAAAATGAAAATTTAACTTTTTTTCACAAAAAATTTACTTCTGATCCAATTTGTTTTATTTTACCAAGGGAAACATGAGAAATTGGACCCCAAAAGTTTTACAATTTGTCCTGAGTATGCCGATACCACATATGAGGGGGTAAACCACTGTTTGGGCGCATGGCAGAGCTCGGAATCGAAGGAGCGCCATTGGACTTTTCAATGGAAGGAGCCCCTGATGTGCCTAAACAGTGGAAACCCCCGAAAAGTGACACCATTTTGGAAAGTAAACCCCCTAAGGAACTTATCAAGATGTGTGGTGAGCCCTTTGAACCCCCCAAGTGCTTCACAGAAGTTTATAATATAGAGCCGTAAAAATAAAAAATCTTATTTTTTTCACAAAAATGATTTTTCGCCCCCAATTTTTTATTTTCCCCAGGGTAGCAGGAGAAATTGGACCCCAAAAGTTGTTGTACAATTTGTCCTGAGTACACTAATACCCCATATGTGGGGATAAACCACTGTTTAGGCGCATGGCAGAGCTCAGAAGGGAAGGAGCGCCATTTGACTTTTCAATGCAAAATTGGCTGAAATTGAGATGGGACGCCATGTCCCGTTTGGAGAGCCCCTGATGTGCCTAAACAGCGGAAACCCCCCAAAAGTGACCCCATTTTGAAAAGTAGACCCTCTAAGAAACTTAACTAGATGTGTGGTGAGCACTTTGAACCCCCAAGTGCTTCACAGAGGTTTATAATGTAGAGCCGTGAAAATTAAAAAATCTCTTTTTTTCCTCAAAAATGATCTTTTAGCCCCCAATTTTGTATTTTCCCAAGGGTATCTGGAGAAATTGGACCCCAAAAGTTGTTGTGCAATTTGTTCTAAGTACGCTGATACCCCATATGTGGGAGAAAACTACTGTTTGGGCGCATGGCAGAGCTCGGAAGGGAAGAAGTGGCGTTTTGGAATGCAGACTTTGATGGAATGGTCTGCGAGCGTCACGTGAGCCCCTGATATACTAAACAGTAGAAACCCCCCAGAAGTGACCCCATTTTGGAAACTAGACCCCCCAAGGAACTTATCTAGATGTGTGATCACTTTGAACCCCCAAGTGTTTCACTAAAGTTTATAACGCAGAGCCATGAAAATAAAAAAACTTTTTTTCCACAAAAATGATTTTTTTGCCCCCAGTTTTGTATTTTCCCAAGGGTAACAGGAGAAATTGGACCCCAAAAGTTGTTGTCTAATTTGTCCTGAGTACGCTGATACCCCTTTGTGGGAGAAAACTACTGATTGGGCGCATGGCAGAGCTCGGAAGGGAAGAAGTGGCGTTTTGGAATGCAGACTTTGATGGAATGGTCTGCGGGCATCATATTGCGTTTGCAGAGCCCCTGATGTACCTAAACAGTAGAAACCCCCCACAAGTTATCCCATTTTGGAAACTAGACAAGCAAATTGCTGGTTTTTGTTCATTCTACCTAGCAAAAATCGGAATAAAAAGTGATCAAAAAGTGTCATGTGCCCGAAAATGGTATCAATAAAAACATCAACTCGTTCCGCAAAAAACAAGACCTCACATGACTCTGTGTTTTGCTGATGACACTGTATGGCAGCCCATTTTTTGCAGGACAAGATGATGTTTTCAGCGGTACAATGTTTATTTATATATCTTTTTGATCGCGTGTTATTCCACCTTTCGTTCGGCGGTATGATGATAAAGCATTGTTTTTAACTAGTTTTTTTTTTCTTTACAGTGTTCACTGAAGGGGTTAACTAGTGGGACAGTTTTATAGGTTGGGTCGTTAAGAACGCAGCGATACTAAATATGTGTACTTTTATTGTTTTTTTTATTTACATAAAGAAATGTATTTATTGGAACAATATACACTCACCGGCCACTTTATTAGGTACACCATGCTAGTAACGGGTTGGACCCCCTTTTGCCTTCAGAACTGCCTCAATTCTTCGTGGCATAGATTCAACAAGGTGCTGGAAGCATTCCTCAGAGATTTTGGTCCATATTGACATGATATCATCACACAGTTGCCGCAGATTTGTCGGCTGCACATCCCAAAGATGCTCCATACAAGGCAGGATGGATCCATGCTTTCATGTTGTTTACGCCAAATTCTGACCCTACCATCCGAATGTCGCAGCAGAAATCGAGACTCATCAGACCAAGCAACGTTTTTCCAATCTTCTACTGTCCAATTTCGATGAGCTTGTACAAATTGTAGCCTCAGTTTCCTGTTCTTAGCTGAAAGGAGTGGTACCCGGTGTGGTCTTCTGCTGCTGTAGCTCATCTGCCTCAAAGTTCGACGCACTGTGCGTTCAGAGATGCTCTTAGGCCTACCTTGGTTGTAACGGGTGGCGATTTGAGTCACTGTTGCCTTTCTATCAGCTCGAACCAGTCTGCCCATTCTCCTCTGACCTCTGGCATCAACAAGGCATTTCCGCCCACAGAACTGCCGCTCACTGGATTTTTTTTCTTTTTCGGACCATTCTCTGTAAACCCTAGAGATGGTTGTGCGTGAAAATCCCAGTAGATCAGCAGTTTCTGAAATACTCAGACCAGCCCTTCTGGCACCAACAACCATGCCACGTTCAAAGGCACTCAAATCACCTTTCTTCCCCATACTGATGCTCGGTTTGAACTGCAGGAGATTGTCTTGACCATGTCTACATGCCTAAATGCACTGAGTTGCCGCCATGTGATTGGCTGATTAGAAATTAAGTGTTAACAAGAAGTTGGACAGGTGTACCTAATAAAGTGGCCAGTGAGTGTATATATATATATATTTTTTAAATTTTTTTTATTTTTTTTACAAATGTAAATATTTTTTTTTTTTACTTGTTTACTTTGTCCCAGTGTGGGACATCATGTTATTGTGTCAGATCGCTGATCTGACACTTTGCAATGCACCGTGTCAGATCAGCGATCTGACAGGCACTGCAGGAGGCTTGCTGGCGCCCGCTCTGAGCAGGCGCTTGCAAGCCACCTTACTGCAGGACCCTGAAGGAGCCCCACAGCCATTTTGGATCCGGGGCCTGCAGAGAGGAGGACGGAGGAGACGCTCGGAGATCACATCGCGTTGCTCCGAGGGCCTCAAGGAAGCACGCAGGGAGCCCCCTCCTTGTGCGATGCTTCACTATGCCACCGGAATGCTGCGATCATGTTTGATCGCAGTGTTCCGGGGGTTAATGTGCCAAGAGCAGTCTGTGACCGCTCCTGGCACATAGTGCCGAATGTCAGCTGTGATAGTCAGCTGACACCCGACCGCGAACGGCTGCGCTCCCCCCGTGAGTGCGGTTGACCGCGTTAGACGTACTGTCCCGTTGGTGGTCATACGGGCCCATACCACCTCGATGGGATAGTACGTCTAATGTCAGAAAGGGGTTAAACAGGTGCAAATTAATACAGGTAGTGAGTAGTGTTGAGCGATACCGTCCGATACTTGAAAGTATCGGTATCGGAAAGTATCGGCCAATACCGGCAAAGTATCGGATCTAATCCGATACCGATACCCGATACCAATACAAGTCAATGGGACTCATGTATCGGACGGTATTCCTGATGGTTCCCAGGGTCTGAAGGAGAGGAAACTCTCCTTCAGGCCCTGGGAACCATATTAATGTGTAAAATAAAGAATTAAAATAAAAAATATTGCTATACTCACCTCTCCGACGCAGCCTGCACCTTACCGAGGGAACCGGCAGCGTTGTTTGCTTAAAATTCGCGCTTTAACTTCCTTACGCGAAGTCCCGGCTTGTGATTGGTCGCGCGCCGCCCATGTGACCGCGACGCAACCAATCACAGCAAGCCGTGACGTAATTTCAGGTCCTTCAGGATTTTAAAATTACGTTCCGGCGTTGTGATTGGTTGCGTCGCAGTCACATGGGCGACGCGACCAATCACAAGCCGTGACGTCACGGGAGGCTGGACACGCGCGCGACGCAACCAATCACAACGCCGGAACGTAATTTTAAAATCCTGAAGGACCTGAAATTACGTCACGGCTTGCTGTGATTGGTTGCGTCGCGGTCACATGGGCGGCGCGCGACCAATCACAAGCCGGGACTTCGCGTAAGGAAGTTAAAGCGCAAATTTTAAGCAAACAACGCTGCCGGTTCCCTCGGTAAGGTGTAGGCTGCGTCGGAGAGGTGAGTATAGCAATATTTTTTATTTTAATTCTTTATTTTACACATTAATGTTGTTTCGATACCGATACCCGATACCACAAAAGTATCGGATCTCGGTATCGGAATTCCGATACCCGCAAGTATCGGCCGATACCCGATACTTGCGGTATCGGAATGCTCAACACTAGTAGTGAGTGCAGAGTAGGAGGGCTTCTTAAAGAAAACTGACAGGTCTGTGAGAGCCAGAATTCTTGCTGGTTGGAAGGTGATGAAATACTTATTTCATGCATTAAAATGCAATTTATTTCAAAATCATGCAATTTTATTTTCTGTTTTGTATGTTTAGACTCTGTCTCTCTCACTGAAAATATACGATAAAAATTACAGACCTCTCCACTCTTTGTAGGTGAGAAAACTTGCAAAATCAGCAGTGTTTCAAATACTTATTTCCCCTACTCTATATATGACTAAGTCTTTTTTAACCCGTCTCTGACACCTGAAATACTATTCCGTCCATGTGCTCTTGGCCTGTCTGCCCATGGACGGGATAGTACGTTATAGCGATCGGCCGCGCATACGGGTGGTGTGCGGCCAGGTATCAGCTGATTCTCACAGCTGACACCTGGCACTAAGTGCCAGGAGTTGTCACAGTCCACTCCCAGCACTTTAACCCCCAAAATGAGGTGATTGAACATGATCGCAGCATTCCAGAACTGGCACAGGGGCTGACAGCCCCTCTGTCTTTGGATCGGAGGGTTAATAAACTTCTTAAATGTGGTTTTGAGGGATGCAGTTTTAGAATGGTGTCACTTTTGGGTATTTTCTATCATATAGACCCCCCAAAGTGAATTCAAATGTGATGTGTTCCCTTAAAAAATGATGTTGTAAAAATGAGAAATCGCTGGTCAACTTTTAACCTTTTTAAGTACCTAACAAAAACAAATTTTGGTTCCAAAATTGTGCTGATGTAAAATAAACTTGTGGGAAATGTTACTTATTAAGTACTTTGTGTGTTATATCTCTGTGATTTAAGGGCATGAAAATTCAAAGTTGGAAAATTGCAAAATTTTCTAAATTATCGCAAAATTTCCATTTTTTTCACAAATAAATGCAAGTACTGTAATATCAAAGAAATTTTACCACTATCATGAAGTGCAATATGTCATGAGAAAGCAGTGTCAGAATCACCGGGATCCATGGAAGCGTTCCAGAGTTATAACCTCATAAAGGGACAGTGATCAGAATTGTAAAAATTGGCCCGGTCATTAACGTGCAAACCACCCTTGGGTTAAAAGGGTTAAATAGTGTCCTCTGAATCCAAATCCCAAAGAGAAAATCGATGTAGAAAAGAAAGTATATCAGAGGAAGGAGAAAAGGAACAAACAGGAGTAGACTGCAATTACAGAAAGAAACATGACTAATCAGTTCAAATCAGTTCTAAATATGCTTATTCAGTCTTAAGATGGGATTTTCCAGTATCGTGTAAAGAAAAACATATGGACACCACATCAAAAGTACAGCACAGTTAGATTTCTGGTTACACAATCATCAGTCATAGACTACAAAAAAATCACAAAACCAGATAACTCCTAAGGCCCTCAAATTACCCCTCATGAAGAGTGAAGATGCAGACAACACTCAATTGTTTTGTTGGATGAGGGTCGACTCACAGTTTTACTTTTCTTAATCAGATTTTCACTATTAACAGTTATGAATATGCGAATTATATCAAGGGGCCCAAAGCTGTATGCCACCACTAGACTCCCTGTTGGCAAATCCATCTTCAGCCCCACCACTTTGTCTCTGACACATATATAAACCACCAAATGTGACTTTTTATGACAAAAATATGATTAGAAAATAAAACAGAACAGTCTAAAATACCTCAATATAATTGCATACATAGCATAAAGAAGTAATAAACAAAAGAACTGAAACTCGAGATGAGGCAGCCAAGTTAAAGAGTTGGGGCATGCAGGTACCAAAACCATATACAGCTCTGGCAAAAATTAAGAGACCACCACATCAAATCCCTGTCATGGGCAGCCCAATCTCCAGACATGAACCCAACTGACAACCTCTGGAATGTAATCAAGAGGATGATGGATAGTCACAAGCCATCAAACAAAGAAGAACTACTTACATTTTTGCCCCAGAAGCAGTGTGAAAGACTGGTGGAAAGCATGCCAAGAAGCATGAAAGCTGTGATTAAAAATCATGGTTATTCCACAAAATATTGATTTCTGAACTCTCCCTGAGTTAAAACATTAGTATTGTTGTTTCTAAATGATTATGAACTTGTTTTCTTTGCCTTATTTGAGATCTGAAAGCACTGGTTTTTTTTATTTTTACCATTTTTTCTTTGTCAGAAAAAAATACAAAATTTATTGCTTGGAAATTCAGAAACTTGTTGTCAGAAGTTTATAGAATAAAAGAACAATTTACATTTTGCTCAAAAATACACCTATAAAGTGAAAAATCATACAAACTGAACATTTTGCAGGTCTCTTAATTTTTGCCAGAGCTGTATTACTTCAGGAGATATCAAGTGTATGACTAATAGGAGAGTAGACATCACTTACAAATGCAGAGTTGCATCATACATGAAGCATAGAAAGGGATAACAGACTCCCCTATGAAATTAGCCATTCCATTGGGAAAGACATGAAACTTGGCCATGGCTAAAGAATTAAGATGCCAGGAAAATTATCCCTTTAATATACTTAAGTAAGGCAACTTCTACAGTCATGGACACCGTCACTACCCAGCTTAACATTCCCAAGAACCCAGGAAAGTATCCACCTCCTATTCCTGACAATTTCAAGTTTACTTTTCAGAATATGTCATTGGTTGAAACTGTTGTAAAAGACTACATAGGGACTATGTAACATCTAGCACATCAAATAAAGTAAATCCAAATAATATACCTTAGGGGACATAAAGAAATTAGAACAAGAAGCAAGATTGTTTCAAAATATTGACTGGATGTGCCAGCTTTATTGGGAAAAGAGATGAGCGCTAGATTGGAAATATCTTAAGGTATTTTTCTTTTAAAGAAGACCTTTCACCAAATTATCATGCTGATCTGGTCACATCATGTAATAGTGGCTGCAGAGTGGAATAAAAAGTTTTGTTTTTTTTTATTTTGCACCTCCTTTGCAGCGATATGAACAATCAAAGAAGGATTTGGCACCTAATGAGTTAACTTTTTTTAAAGATAGGTGAAATTAAAAAAAAAGTTTTATGCTGTTCTGCAGTTGATATTATATGGTGAGTTTAGTTCAACATGAAAAATTTGGTCAAAGGTCCCTTTTCTGCCAAAGGCTCAGTATGTTGATAAAGAAACAATGTAGATGATCTTAAGCATTATGTTGCACATGTCGAAAACAGCTTTTAAAATGGTTGCTCACTGCTTGGACAGTCCCGTTTTGATCTCTATTTTACCCCCTTATAAAATGATATAAAATCAGACATCTGGAGAAAGGGAGAGAGCAATCGCAGCTCTCATCTTGTTCTGATTTCCATTACGTCCGAAGGAGGTGAGAGTGAAAGAGGCCACTGATGGCGGCTTGGATCGCATTACACAATGTCACTCGAGCCTTGGGATAGCCATCAACTGTGCAACTCTATAAACAAATATATTATGGACATTTATTATGGAAAGTAAAAATGTTTTGGTCTACACCGTTAGGGGGAGTCACACGACGATATAACTCGGACGAGGATCGCATTGCAATGCTTGTACTGGCTGGAGGTTCTCCCAACCTAAGTGTTACAGTAACATAGAAATGCATGTTGTCACGCTCCTGTTGGGAAAGCCAACGGCCAGTCTGAGCATTGCGTTGTTATTCTCATCTGAGTTATATTGCTATGTGACTCTCCGCTTAAAGGGATTTCCTGGTTTTGAAAAACATGGCTGCTTTCCTTCATTATGTCACGCGAGCCTCGGGAGAGCCAGTGCCAGTGCTGACACAACTGGAGTAGTGCTAGCATTGGTGCTGGCAACGTAGGTGAGTATAGGTGTTATCATTTTAGAAAGGGGGACATAATGATTGAAAAAGGGTTGTCCGAGTAGTGGACAACCCCTTTAATACTGTACGTGTATATTTCAAAATTAAATAAAATTAGTTTTGTCATTTTAAGTTGCAGTTAGTTGTTTCTGTATAGTGTAGGGGTTGTACTCACTTGGGTGCAATGGGAGGAAAACAGGAGGCACATTACTTTAAAAGATCACGTGGGTTTATTACTTCATAAACCTAGAAGCAAAAACAGAACGTAAACAGACTTTAGATCAAGCAAAACAAGGTATAAATGTCCATAGCAAGGCTCTGCTGTGGGCACAGAGGCTGGGGTAATATCCAGTACTCAGGCTCAGTCTGGAGCCATGCATACAGGAGGCCTTCTCCCTCCCAACACACAGACCATGTGCCACCAAGCAGCCTCCATGTAACCACACCCAGAGGTGAGGTGTGTGGGTAGCCAGACCCGTCCATCTCTCGTAGCTACCCGCAACCCGGTCCCAGGTGCACCAAACAAACCTCTTAGTGCTTACGTGCACTAAAGAAGATACTCCGGGTTAAATCACAGAGCACAGCCCTCTCTGTGACACATACCTCCCATCGACTACTCGGCCATTAGCCTTCTTACAACAGAAAACACAATGAAACTTGTACATTTATTTTAACGCATATTCCTGTTTGAAACAAAACATCCCGACCTCTACTTCAGGCATAATGTGGCATCAGTTCTGCAATAAACACCAATGAGAGTTTTAGAAAGATTCACATCTAGTTTATATTTAGACTTACTTTTTCTTAGAAAGTACGAAAGAATATAAACGTCCTTGCAGGTTATTTTCTTGTCGTTTGCTCCAGTCATATTATACAACTTCCTGGCGCCTGGCAGGAGTATCATAAAATTGCCTCCACTTCTGCCAAGAAAGTGAAATATACTGCCAACTGATCCAAAGAGCAGAAAGTTGTTTGCCAGTGTTGCACAGAATATACATAATAATGACAAGAGGTTTTTATTTTCAAACACTGTTCTTGTACTTGAAGAGCTCATAAAGGAATAAGTTGGACAGGGTAAACTGTGCCACCACTGCATCAAAATCACATAAAAAGTTTCAAAAATAATTTTAGGAAAATGTTGAGACTTATTTTGTGGAGGGTAGGGGGATCTGGGTCCTCTGATACTTATTAGAACATGTTCTGGACTAAGCAGGTGATATATGTCAACTATAGATAAAAAAAAATGGGGATCAAATAACACACATATATAAATTGATATACTGTACATATGTAGGAAATGGAATGGCAGACCATTTGGAAGAAATATGTGCCCAAAGAAGAAAAACTGAACTTGTGGTCATTAAAAAAGTCAGAATCAGAATATTAAGGCCATTTTCACACGTTGCGGTTTTTACGCTGCGGATCTGCAGCAGTCTGCGGGCTGTCCGAGTGGTCTGCGGGCTGTCCGGGGGTCTGCGGGCTCTCCATGCCAAGTCTGCGGGCTGTCCGGGTGGTCTGCGGGCTATCCGGGTGGTCTGCGGGCTGTCCGGGGGTCTGCGGGCTGTCCGGATGGTTTGCGGGCTGTCTAGGTGGTTTGCGGGCTGTCCGGGTGGTCTGCAGCCTATCCGGGTGGTCTGCGGGCTGTCTGGGTGGTCTGCGGCCTATCCGAGTGGTCTGCGGGCTGTCCGGGTGTGTGTGGCACTGTGTGTGTATGTGTGTGTGTGTGTGCATGTGTGTATGCATGTGTGTGTGCAGGCATCGTCCAATGGGACTACAAGTCCCATCGGGCTATGCCTGCTACAGTGACAGTGATTGACACATTAGCCAATGATGGGACAGTAGTAGTCCCATCATCCGGCTAATGTATTGAATGTATAAAAAAACACAAACATGCAACATACATGCAACATATTACATACAACATGCATACTACATACATACAACATACATGCAACATACTACATACATCCAACATACTACATACATACAACATACTACATAGATGCAACATACTACATACATGCAACATACATACAACATGCAACATACTACATGCATGCAACATATTACATACATACAACATACTGCATACATTCAATATACTACATACATACAATATGCAACATACTACATACATGCAACATACTACATACATACAACATGCAACATACTACATACATACAACATGCAACATACTACAAACATGCAACATACATACAACATGCAACATACATACAACATGCAACATACTACATACATGCAACATACTACATACATGCAACATACATACTACATACAATATACAATATACATACAATCTTTTCAAGGCTGTGATTATCCTGGTTGCTTGTGCACCTTCTTCTACCACAATTTATCCTTCCACTCAACTTTACATTAATATGCTTTGGATACAGCACTCTGTGAACAGCCAGCTTCTTTAGCAATGACCTTTTGTGGCTTACCCTCCTTGTGGAGTGTGTCAATGAATGCCTACTGGACATCTGTCAAATCAGCAGTCTTCCCCATGATTGTGGAGCCTACTAAGACAGAATATGGGACTTTTTAAATGCTTAGGAAGCCTTTGCAGGTGTTTTTTTGTTAATTATTCTAATTTGCTGAGATAATGACTTTTGGGTTTTCATTGGCTATAAGCCATAATCATCAACAATAACATAAATAAACACTTGAAATAGATCTCTCTGTTTGTAATGACTCTATATAATATATGAGTTTCTCTTTTTGTATTGAAGAACTGAAATACATTTACTTTTTGATGATATTCTAATTTTGTGAGAAGCACCTGTACATGTCAAAAAAACAGAAAGAAAAGAGACAGGTGTAAATTCAATATGGTGAATGAGATAAATCATATCATCACTATATACAAGGAATAAATGTGTTGAATGTGTCTCTGTAAATGTTGCCTCCTACTCCGCTTCCTTCACCACAACCTCATCCAGTCAGCGTAACACCTGCACAACCAACTTCAGCACAGCCAGAAGGAAATGACAGCAGGCTGTTCTGAAAATCATCTGTTTGGGGGATAAATCCCACACTACACAGGTGCTGTGGGGGGTATCAATCAACAGAGTGATGAATGGTTGGTGCCGCTGTACCTCAAGCCCGGTCTGGTGGTGTGCGATAATGGGCAAAATCTTATAGCAGCTCTAGGCCTAGCCAGTTTGATGCGCATCTCTTGCCTGGCGCATATGCTGAATTTGGTGGTGCAGGGCTTCCTGAAAAATTACGCTGAGTTGTCAGAGCTGCTGCTGAAAGTGTGGGCTGTCTGTGAGCTCTTTCGGCATTCTCACCCTGCTGCTGCTCGCCTGTCTGTGCTGCAGGTTCACTTCTACATTCCCGATAACCGCCTCATATGCGACATACCCACAAGGTCGACCTCCACCTTGCATATGCTGGAGAGACTGTGCGAGCAGCAGCAGGCGATAGTGGAGTTTCAGCTGCAGCATGCACGGGTGTGTCACTTTGTGAAACAGCACCACTTCATCACTAACGAGTGGACCTCCATGCAGAATATGTGCGCTGCTTCGAGTACTCCACGAACATGGCCAGCACTGATATTCTTGAAAAAATGTTTCAGGTCATGATGAATGGGGTGGTGGCACAGAAGGAGGAACAGGAACCATTCACACCATTATCAGGCCAGTTGTCCACACATGGCTCAGAGGGTGGGTTCCTGTACCAAGGTTAGATATTTGTGCCTTCCATCAAGCTGAAAGGTAGCACTGACTTTCATGCAGGACCAGAGACCCGTGAATCGATCCGCTCATCTTTAGTCCCAACTGTCCCAGATACAGAGGACAGTCCCATATTTGGGTCTTCACCCTGAAGTCTTGGGCATCTGCTGAATCTCCCTCACTACCACCACATTTCCCTTCTCCTGTCAGTGTAGAAAGAAATGGTAAATGGGCGTGGATTGGGGTGTGACCAGGGGTGTGGTCAAAATATGCATGAGCCACAAGCTCTGTCCCTCATTCTGTTCTTCAAAAGTTGGGAAGTGTGCCACAGATATAATGCACCGCTTAGCATAATTGTTGTTGTGCTCTCCATGTACCATATTGCTTGTCCCAACATTCTGTCTTTGCGAACAGAACAGCTTTGCCTGGGGATACCAGCCGATCACTGTGCTGACTCCACTCAAAAATGGAGCTGTCTTCATAAGAGAGCTCATGTAAAAAAATATGATGGAAACATACATCATAGTCTAAACAGGCTTTTTTTTCATTGCTAGAATGCTAAGATTAGAGGGAATCGGGATCAGCAGCTTATCAGTAACATTACTTTTTATAAGTATTGTTACTTATGGTTGTATAGACAGTGACACGGGTTGCTGATCCCAGATTTAAGCAGCTTCGTTATTTTAGAACAGTAGCCCCTATTGTATGTGAGGATGTTCTGAATTGTATTGGAATGATGACATCTGTAATATTTTACTTGGAAAGTAAATGTTTAGAATTGTAAGACAGTGGATTGCCAGGGAGACATTGCTCCAGCGCCAATCAGGACAGCAGCAAGACAAAACAAAAGACAAACAGGCGAAGTAACCAACCAAGGAATCTGGCAAACAAATATCAACAGATCTGAATGCTACTGCTGGAAAATAATAGTTCACATATGGACATCCGGGGGCGGCGGCAGCTGTTCTGAGCAGTTGTTCAACTGTGAGGAGCAGTTTATGCTGAATGCATGATGGAAACCAAGGCAGAAGCCAAATTAAATAGGTTCATGCTACGCTGCATTGTAAAAAGCATTCCACAATGAAAAAAAATAACAGGACTGCTACTGCGACATCCAATGAGCTGTCCTGGATTATTCAGAATTCCAAACATGACTGAGAGTTTTACTGTAAAGTAATAGAAAACTCTGCGCGTCTTGCTTATTTTGGCACTAATAATAACAGTAAGATCCTAAAGATTTTGATTTGTCCATATATTAAAAAGATTTCATAATATGTGTGGTATTAGGTTTAAAGTGGCTGTCAAGTTGTGGGCATAAAACTTCTACGCAAAGACAGACAGATATCTGAGATATGCATATGTAAAGCTGGCAATTTTGTAGCAATTGTCCAACAACCTAATATGTTGGGCCATCCAGTCTTCCCACAGATGTTGGGAGAAACAAGGATTAGTCCTACTGGATTTCATTATGTCTGATCCTTTGTTCTCACAGGAGGTAGATTGCTAAAAGGACTGTCAGACAGCAGCTTATTTCTCTCCCTCTATTTAAATCAGGGGTGTGCAATCTTATTGGACCCAAGAGTCATATTGTAACACTGAACCAATACAGGGGCCGCACTAAAAATGAAAGGGGTATTACTTTCAGTGACATTTTTGGTGTATCAAAAGTATATTCCATGAATGTCTGTTAGAGTATGTAACTATCTACAGAATTCCAAACTTTAACCCATTAGAAACTCAATGTTGCGCAACGACAGCCCCAAAACCTGAAAGATCTGGAGAAGATCTGTAAGGAGGAGTGTGCAAAAATCCGTGCTGCACTGTGTGCTAACTTGGTCAAGAACTACAGGAAATGTCTGACCTCTATTTGCAAACAAAGGTTTCTGTATCAAATATTAAGTTCTGTTTTTCTATTGTATGAAATACTTATTTTGTGCAATAAAATGCAAATTAATTATTTAAAAATCATACAATGTGATTTTCTGGATTTTTTTTTAAGATTCTGTCTCTCATAGTTGAAGTGTATCTACGAAAAAAATTACAGACCTCTCCATTCTTTATAGGTGGGAAAACTT
Organism: Ranitomeya variabilis; assembly: GCF_051348905.1. Classification (NCBI taxonomy): domain Eukaryota; kingdom Metazoa; phylum Chordata; class Amphibia; order Anura; family Dendrobatidae; genus Ranitomeya; species Ranitomeya variabilis. The sequence continues at coordinate 389,037,264 of NC_135232.1, forward strand.
GTAAAATCGGCAGTGTATCAAATAGTTATCTTCCCCACTGTACATAACCTGTCAGCCAAGCATTTTTCTATCCATATGTTTGGGGCCACACAGAATGACATTGCGGGCTTTATGTGGCCCCGGGGATGCAGGTTTTCCACATCTGATTTAAAGGGAATCTGTCACCTCATTTTAGCTCTATAAACTGTAGCCACCGCCATCAGGGGCTTATCTACAGCATTCTGCAATGCTGTAGATAAGCCCCCGATGTATCCTGAAAGATAAGAAAAACAAGTTATGTTATACTCACCCAGGGGCGGTCCTGGTGCGGTCCGGGTCAGATGGGCGTCACAGGTCCGCGTCCGGCACCTCCCATCTTCATACGATGACGTCCTCTTCTTTGCTTCCTGTCGCGGCTCCTGCGCAGACGTAGTTTATCTGTCCTGTTAAGGGCAGAGCAAAGTACTGCAGTGTGCAGGCGCCGGGAAGGTCAGAGTGGCCCGGCGACTGCACACTACAGTACTTTACGCTGCCCTCAACAAGGCAAATCAGTATGCCTGCGCCGGAGCCGCCACAGAAGGAGGATGATGACATTGTATGAAGATGGGAGGCGCCAGAGCCGGACTTGCAACGCCCATCATCGGACCCGAACCAAACTGGGACTGCCCGTGGGTGAGTATAATCTAACTTGTTTTTCTTATCTTTCAAGTTACATCGGGGGCTTATCTACAGCATTACAGAATGCTGTAGATAAGCCCCTGATGGCGGTGGCCGAAGCTTATAGGGCCAAAATGAGGTGACAGATTCCCTTTAAATAAACAGCTGGTTTGTAAAGGTGTATGGGATCCTTCCTGAACCCTTCCAATGTATACAAGACTCTAATACGTTGTGCAGAGAGCTTCACTGCAATTACACAGGGTTATTGTTTCATTCTTTTCACTTGTAAATGGAGCAATTATGATGAGAATACGTAAGGAAATGGACAGTACTGTCATAGGCAATTCAAATCTTCAAACCTTCTGTAAACTAGATCTTGATTACAAGAACAAAATCACTACAGCCAGAGTAAAGTAATATTTCCCCCCTGAGCCCACAATATCTGAATAATGCGGGTGTAGTTTGAGTGAGTGCAGTGTCAGACGACTTATCAGCGCATGAAGGGTAAATATATGGCCTACATGCAAAGCCAAAGGAGTGTGAGACAGTGGGAGGAAATCAGGACGTGCTCAGCTTACATTACTAACAGAAGGTCAGACACAGCATTTTCAAAGTGTTTTCCATCTTTATTACTTTTCTCCATGTATATGCAGCCATTCTTTTTTCCACAGGGCCATCTTCTCCTCAGCTGCCCTCTCAGAGAAGGTCTGTATCATGACTTTGTCTGGTTTTCCTGTTTTGCCGGCAATCATTTTTCTTCTCTTCATGCCAGTATGAACATCTGCACCGGCGGAATGGCTCGTGGCAAGCTCTGCTCAGTACTGGAATTCCTGTGGGTATTATTCAAAACTGTCTGCTCGTGAGACTTCTTTCACAACACAGTCCTGAATTCAGGTGGTTTTACAACTGCCACATTGAAATGTAGTGGGTTCATTTTTGTTCTTTGTGTCCCTAGGTGCCATGATGATGATATAATTCTTTATATTTCTATCCAAAACTTCTCTATTTGGGATATCCTCCCCCCAAAAAAATCCTAAAAACAAGCAGTTGGTACATTCGAGCAAGAATATTCACAAAGGGGTCAATTATTCTATTTGCTATGTTCACTTTGTGGTATTCAATACCTGTGAGAAATTGGAAAAGATCTACACTTATTTGTATAATGAAAAATTTAGTTCTACCCTCATTTAGCAAGGTCCAAGGGGATAGAATTCTGGGTTCACACACCATTTTCTCTTATGTTCATTGGTTCTGTCGGAGCTTCGGCCTAAACCCCCCGAAAAACAGGATTCAAACCGGCAGGGCCATGGACTAAAACGATGCATATGTAGTCTAAGTAAAGCCCTTTAAATGGTTGGATATTCATTTCATTCTTGTTATGCATCTGTAAGATCAAAAGGGTCACCACTGATAACTTTGCACTAACAACTCCACTTAGCGGGTCCTAAAAGATCCCTGTTGTTTGTACAGGAATTTAGACTACAAAGGCCCCTGAGTTATGCCCAAGGAACAGCTGGTGGCCGATGGTATATGTTCAGGCAAAAAAAGTGTCAAGGAGCCTGGCCAGAACAGGAAAAGAGGGGACAATCACAAAATCCTATACAAAAGCATAGTCGGAGGAATAGATGTGTAGAAGTGAAGGTTGGGGGGAGGACGAGAGACATTTTGCAAAAAGAGTAAAAAGACAATCCAGGGGTTAAGTTTAGAAGGACATCCAAAGGGTGATTAAAACAAAGATCTGACAGGTTGGATCATTTCTGTTTTGATAAGATCTGAACACGCTTTTACATGCAGTACGTACTTTTGCAGCCATTAGCAATGGTTTGTGTTACACAAGATGACCCCTGGATCTGTCTCTTAAGATAAATACTGTTACTGAGAAAGGAAGATTTCTTTTTCTTATTTCATTATTAGCACATGACTGACTTACAATTTCCATTATTACATCCCTTTGTTTAGTAAACTCAGCAATAATATGTTCAGATTTAAGGCCCCGTCTCACTAAGCGATTTACCAACGATCACGACCAGCGATATGACCTGGCCGTGATCGTTGGTAAGTCGCTGTGTGGTCGCTGGAGAGCTGTCACACAGACCGCTCTCCCCAGCGACCAACGATCAGGGGAACGACTTCGGCATCGTTGAAACTGTCTTCAACGATGCCGAAGTCCCCCTGCAGCACCCGGGTAACCAGGGTAAACATCGGGTTACTAAGCGCAGGGCCGCGCTTAGTAACCCGATGTTTACCCTGGTTACCAAAAAAAACAAACAGTACATACTCGCCTTTCGGTGTCCAGGTCCCTTGCCGTCTGCTTCCTGCTCTGACAGTGCCGGTCGTACACTGAGAGCAGAGCGCAGCGGTGACGTCACTGCTGTGCTCTCACTTCTCACTGTACGGCCGGCAGTCAGTGAGAGCAGGAAGCAGACGGCAAGGGACCTGACGGACATCAGAAGGCGAGTATGTACTGTTTTTTTTTTTTTTACATTTACGCTGGTAACCAGGGTAAACATCGGGTTACTAAGCGCGGCCCTGCGCTTAGTAACCCGATGTTTACCCTGGTTACCAGTGAAGACATCGCTGGATCGGTGTCACACACACCGATTCAGCAATGTCAGCGGGGCCTCAACGACCAAAAAAAGGTCCAGGCCATTCCGACACGACCAGCGATCTCGCAGCAGGGGCCTGATCGCTGGTACGTGTCACACATAGCGAGATCGCTATGGAGGTCGCTGTTGCGTCACAAAACTTGTGACTCAGCAGCGATCTCGCTAGCGATCTCGCTATGTGAGACGGGGCCTTTAGTCTTGTGTAAAGCACACCATATGATTACCTTATCTCTCCTTGTGTGACTTCTCCACTGAGAAGTTGGGATAACTGCTGAAAAATCACTTATTTTTATAGATCTCCAGTACTAAGTAAACTGTGTCCCGTTTCATATGTACTGGCAGTGCTGTAAAAAGGTTTTTGCTCCTATCCAGGCATCCCCGTGACTTGAATATGTCATATACTGTACGTTGGTTTCTGTTATTCAGCTAAGTAAAACCAAACTGAATTAAATGCAAATGGATGCCTGTACTAATAATTAAAAACATATTGGACGACCCAGTTTTGGCCTTAACGATCAAGATAAATATTTTGTCCTTGCCTCATTGCATTCTCTTAGCCATTCTGTTTACCACAACAGAGACCGCAGACGAAAGGCAGCCAATGCAGTAGTGGACGTGTAATTTTCCACGCGGGCTTCAGGTCCAGCTGGTAAAAAAAAAAATCACATTATGTGCAAATCTGGTCTGCTTTGCAGACTAGACTAATGTATGTAAAGAGCAGGCAGCTGCACCATCCACTATGCAGACGCGCAACAGAGCTGGATGCTGAGCCAGTCACATGTATAATTTGGCGATGTGACTGGTGTGCAAAGTTCAGCTTTTGTCTGAACTTGACCTTCGGCTATGTAATTATTTGAGACCTTTGTTTTTCAGCAAGAGTTGTATTTTTTTAATATCATTTTAGGTAAATGTATGGTAGTGTTTGATTGATATATAGTTAGGTCCAGAAATACACTGCTCAAAAAAAATAAAGGCAACATTAAAATACCACATCCTAGATATCACTGAATGAAAAATTCCAGATGCAAACCTTTATTCATTACATAGTTTAATGCCTTGAGAACAATAAAACATAAAAATGTAAATCAAAATTATTATCCCATGGAGGTCTGGATGTGAAATGATACTCAAAATCATAGTGGATCATAGTGGAAAATCAAATTACAGGCTGATCCAACATCAGTGGTAATGCCTTAAGACAAGGAAATTATGCTCAGTAGTGTGTGGCCTCTGCATATCTGTATGCCTGGGCATGCACCTGATGAGTAGAGATGAGCGAAAAAGTTTGGAAAACGATTGGCAAACATAAATTCGGCATGAATATGGTACATTCAGATTTGTGGTCGGTAACACAAGCATTTTCTTAAAATTGGAAAAGTTAGTAACATTCGGTAAAAGTGCAGGAAAATAATAGCGTTGCCACTAAACTATTTTAAAGTAGATGATAGGTAGATAGAATAAAAGCCAGCAATTCATGTGTCATGAATAGTGTTGAGCGATACCTTCCGATACTTGAAAGTATCGGTATCGGATAGTATCGGTATCGGATAGTATCGGCCGATATCCGAAAAATATCGGATATCGCCGATACCGATACCCGATACCAATACAAGTCAATGGGACACAAGTATCGGAAGGTATCCTGGATGGTTCCCAGGGTCTGAAGGAGAGGAAACTCTCCTTCAGGCCCTGGGATCCATATTCATGTAAAAAATAAAGAATAAAAATAAAAAATATGGATATACTCACCCCTCCGGCGGACCCTGGACCTAGCGGTGTTAACCGGCAGCCTCCGTTCCTAAGAATGAGCGAGTGAAGGACCTTCGATGACGTGGCGGCTTGTGATTGGTCGCGTGACCGCTCACGCGACCAATCACAAGACCGCGACGTCATCGCAGGTCCTTCACTCGCTCATTCTTAGGAACGGAGGCTGCCGGTTGCAGCGGTTACAACCAGGGTGCGTCAGAGGGTGAGTATATCCCTATTTTTTATTTTTATTCTTTATTTTACACATGAATATGCATTCCGATCCCGATTCCCGATATCGCAAAAATATCGGAACTCGGTATCGGAATTCCGATACCGCAAATATCGGCCGATACCCGATACTTGCGGTATCGGAATGCTCAACACTAGTCATGAACAGTAAAATCACAGTGTGACAGGTTAGAATAGATATATACACACATAGAATACATAGATATATATATATATATATATATCAGTGACACACACACACACATATATATGTATATATAGATAGATAGAAAAGCCGTCAATTCAGCAGCCGCGTAGAGTAAAATCACTGCAGGAGCCGACAGGATAGAAGAGATGGATTACATACAGTAACTACAAATAGAAAAGGTAGATATGCAGTTTTCTGTGAGAAATACAATTAGTACAGTGTGTGTGCAGCTTATTGTACATGTATTTAATAAAAGATAATTTAAAAAAAAAATGTTGTGGGCTCCCGCATAATTTTCGTAACCAGCAGAGGGAAAGCCGATGGCTCGGGGCTGATGTTTATAGCCTGGGAAGGAGGTAATACCAATGGAGCTTCCCAGGCTATTAATATCAGCTCACAACTCTATACTTAGCCTTTACTGGCTATTAAAATGGGGGACCCTAAAAAAATGACGTAGGGTCCCCTATAATTAATAACCAGCAAAGGCTATGCAGACTGCTGTGGGCTGATATTAATAACCTAGGAAGGGGCCATGGATACTGCCCCCCAGGCTAAAAACCTGAGCTCTCAGCTGCCCCAGTAAAGGCGCATTTCTAAGATGCACGAATTCTGGCACTTAGCCTCGCTCTTCCCACTTGCCCTGTAGCGGTGGAAAGTGGGATTATAGTGGGGGGGTTGATGTCACCTTTGTATTGTCAGGTGACAGCAAGCCTCGAGGTTAGTAATGGAGAGGCATCAATAAGACACCCCCATTACTATCCCCATAGCCACATTGTATGAAAACACAGACACCCAGAATAAAGTCCTTTAACCCCTTAATCCCATATGATGTTCTATCCCGTAAAGGTGACCTGGAACTTAATTCCCAGTGACGGGATAGTAGGTCATAATGTTTAATGCGACATTGCGACTTAAGTCGCAGTGATCGCATTAAATTTCCGGCGCCATCTTACCTGGAGGAAGATGGCGTCGGCATCCCAGGGCCTGGCTCCGCCCCTCAGGCCTCTCGATCGCTGTGATTGGCTGTTCAATTCTGAACAGCCAATCACAGCGTTTTTCATTGTTTCAGCCAATCAGCTTGGCTGAAACAATGAGGTCCCAGGCTAGGATCGAGTACCGATGCACTCGATCCTAGGGCTGGTGCCTGGCAATGCCAGGCACTGGCAAAACCCCCCCGGATTGGCACGATCGCCTCGATTGTGCCAATCGCAGGGCACAGCGGCATTATTAGCGTGCTGTGCCCTGCTGTACCGGCCTGGATCGGTGCTGCAATAGCACATATTGTAGGCCAGGGCCTGCAGGAGTTGACTGGTGCGATCAATGCTATCGATGATCCTAGGCAGTTGCCATGGTCACCAGGGCCTGCAGGGATTGGTGGGAGCAATGTTATCATTCGATCCCACCAATGACAGCTCACAGCAGCGGTGTGACCGCTCTGTGACCTGTCTATCACCTGCAGGTGACCTGTCTGACCGCTCTGCAGGGGTCCCCACTCTAGCTGAGGACTCCTGCAGAGCAGTCACACAGCCAGATCTAGTCTTGCTGGGCCTTGTGGTGCTACAGAAGCCTGTAACACCACAATCCCTGCATCAGTGCATTAGAAAAGAAAGAAGAGCGACTACAAACTAAGTGTTATCAGCCCCTACCTGATCTCTCTTCACCCCCCAATCCCCCCATCCCCCTTCCCCCCTTTTAACCCCCCTCCATCTCTCCTTGCGCCACCTCCGTGCGCACATTTAGCAGCCGCCGAGCGTTGATTGGTGACGCAGTTCACCGATCAACACTCGTGCTCGCTTTTTTTTCATCAGCCCCCTTTGCCCAATTCCGTACACCCATCCCGCAGCCGCCAAACTTTGATAAGTGACGCAGTTCACTTAGCAGAGCTTGTGCCTGCCGTTTTCCTTTTTTTTTTTCACTACACCTGTGCGCACACCCAGCAGCCGCCGAACTTTGATAAGTGACGCGGTTCACTTATCAAAGCTCTCGTGCCTTCCTTTTCTTTTATTTTTTTCACATCTCCGTGCGCTCACCCAACAGCCGCGTCTAACCCGTGCCTTCCTTTTTTTTTTTTTTTCACATCTGCGTGCGCTCACCCAGCCACTGCGTCTTAACCGTGCCTTCCTTTTCTTTTTTTTTTTTTCATATCTCCGTGCGCTCACCCAACCGCCGCATCTAACCTGTGTCTTCCTTTTCTTTTACATCTCTGTGCGCTCACCCAGTCGCCGCGTCTAACCCATGCCTTCCTTTTCTTCTTTTTCACATCTTCGTGCGCTCACCCAGCCGCCGCGTCTAACCCGTGCCTTCCTTTTCTTTTTCACATCTCTGTGCGCTCACCCAGCTGCCGCATGTAACCCGTGCCTTCCTGTTCTTTTTTTTTTTTCACATCTCCGTTCGCACACCCAGCAGCCGCCGAACTTTGATAAGTGACGCGGTTCATTTGTCAGAGCTAGGGCCTGCTGTTTTAGTCTTTTCTTTCACAGGTATTTTTTCCCTATTTGCTTTTTTTTCCTTTAGCTTTTTCTTTTCAGAGTAGTTTGTACCAAGCACTATCCCCCCCACACTTACACATAGTTACCAATAAAGTACACCCAAGCACCATACTTACAAAAAAAATGTCCCGCTCGTCCCAACAGCGCTATTCAGCAGAGGAGGCATATTCTTTCCTTGGCTCCGACACACAGCGAGGGAGAGGATCCCACTTTTTCTTTATTTTTCTGATTCTTCCTCATCCTCTTCCCACTCCTCATCTTCCTCCTTCGGCCCTGCGGAACCTCCACACAGACGCCGCAGGACAGATGAGGCAGCGCCCATCATTGATGAAGATGATGAAGCGCCCCCATTGCCGATGATGAACCAGAACACCCCACTGCGGACCCCATATGGACCTCGCCACCCGAAAATTACGAACCACTGATTCCTGATTTTGTGGCAGAATAAGGAATCAAGTTTGACACCACTACACCACTGGCCTCACAGAACTAGACTTTTTCAAAGTCTTATTCTCTGAGGCTTTCGTTAACCTCACGGTGGAGCAAACTAACTTGTATGCTCGGCAATTTTTGGACCAAAACTCGGGTTCATCATATTCTAACTGGTCTCCTGTAGACACAGTTGAAATGATACAGTTTTGGAGCCTGGTCCTCCACATGGGGATCCTGAAGAAGCCTGAACTTCGGCAATATTGGAGTGTTGATATTTTATATATAACACTCCAGTGTTCCGAATGGTCATGACCCAGATGCGTTTTGAAGCCATCCATAAGTTCCTGCATTACAACGATAATGCACGGTGTCCCGCACGAGATGACCCCAACTTTGACCGTCTGTGAAAGGTCGGCCAGTCATCGAACACTTCAACAAAAAGTTTGCTGAAGTGTACGTGCATCAAAGGGACATCTGCGTGGATGAGTCCTTAATTAATTTTAAGGGGCGGCTCAGATTCCGTCAATACCTGCTCAGCAAGATGGCCAGGTACGGAATCAAACTCTACAAGCTGTGTGAGAGTACCTCAGGGTACACCTACAGCTTTAGGCTGCCGTCACACTAGCAGTATTTGGTCAGTATTTTACATCAGTATTTGTAAGCCAAAACCAGGAGTGGATCCATTAGAGGAAAAGTATAATAGAAACATATGCACCACTTCTGCATTTATCACCCACTCCTGGTTTTGGCTTACAAATACTGATGTAAAATACTGACCAACTACTGCTAGTGTGACGGCAGCCTTAGAGTGTACGAAGGGAAGGACACCAGGATTGAACCGCCTGAGTGTCCTTCTATCCTGGGAGTGAGTGGGAAAATTGTGTGGTATTTGGTGCACCCACTGCTGGATAAAGGTTTTCACCTCTATACCGATAACTTCTACACCAGCATCCCACTCTACAAATCTCTCTCTGCGCAAGGTACCGCAGACTGCGGTACTGTCCGCAAAAATCAGAGAGGCCTCCTGAAGACACTACTTGGGCAGACTCTCAGAAAAGGTGAGAGCAAAGCCCAATGTAGCGACCACCTACTGGTGTTCAAGTACAAGGACAAAAGGGATGTCCTTCTATTGACCACCATACACAGTGATGGCAGCGCCCTCAGCACTGTAAGGGGTACCTCTACAGAGGTCAGCAAACCGACCTGTGTACTGGAGTACATCAAAAACATGGGGGGTGTTGATCAACTACTCCAACCATACAGTGCTTTGAGAAAGGCCAGGGTGTTGTACAAAAAGCTGTCCATGCACATTGTACAAATGGCAATGCTCAACACTTTTCTCCTGCTGTCACGATGTGCACGCAACACCGATACGTCGTATCTTCATTTCCAGGAAGTAGTGGTTAAGGCCCTGATGTTTGGCACGAGGGAAGGAGCGGGCCCCAGTACTTCTGGAACTGAAGGTGCACGCATCGTACCAGGTCAGCATTTTCCTGGGGTGGTCCCGCCAACTGGAAGAAAAGGTAAGCCGCAAAAAAGGTGCTGAGCGTGCTGCAAAAGAGGAATACGCAAGGACACCATCTATGAATGTGACACCTGCCCCGAAAAACCTGGCCTGTGTATGAAGAATTGCTTTAAATTGTACCACACCTCCATGCACTACTAATTTACAGGAAACAGATTAATTCCAAAGGAGGCACATCTACGTAAGGTCTTTGGGGGTCTACTTTCCAAAATGTTGTCATTTGTGGGTTTTTTCCTGTTTAGGCACATCAGGGGCTCTGCAAACAAAACATGCCGCCCGCAGACGATTCCATCAAAGTCTGCATTCCAAAACGTCAGTACTTCCCTTTTGGGCACCAACATGTGCCCAAATAGTTTTTTCCCACATATGGGGTGCCAGCGTACTCAGGACAAATTGGACAACAACTTTTGCGGTCCAATTTCTCCTGTTACCCTTGGGAAATTAAAAAATTGGGGACTAAAAGATCATTTTTGTGGGCAAAAAATAGGATTTTTTATTTTCACACCCGGGCGTTATAAACTTTAGTGAAACACTTGGGGGTTTAAAGTTCTCACCACACATCTAGACAAGTTCCTTAGGGTGTCTAGTTTCCAAATAGGGGCCACTTATGGGGGGTTTCCACTGTTTAGGCACATCAGGGGCTCGTCAAACGCAACATGGCGTCCCATCGCAATTCCAGCCAGTTTTAGGTTGAAAAACTCAAACGGCACTCCTTCCCTTCTGAGCCCTGACATGCGCCCAAACAGTGGTTCCCCCCCACATATCGGGTATCAGCATACTCAGGACAAATTGGACATCTTTTGCAGTCCAATTTCTCCTGTTACCTTTGGGAAAATATAAAAATTGTTGCTAAAAATCGTTTTCGTGACTAAAAAGTAAAATTTTCATTTTTTCATTCAACATTGCTTTAGCTCTCGTGAAGCACCTGAAGGGTTAATAAACTTCTTGAATGTGGTTTTGATCAGCTGGAGGGGTGCAGTTTTTAGAATGGTGTCACTTTTAGGTATTTTTTGCTATATAGACCCCTCAAAGTGACTTTAACTGTGAGGTGGTCCCTAAAAAAAATGGTTTTGTAAATTTTGTTGTAAAAATGAGAAATTGCTGGTCAAATTTTGACCCTTATAACTCCCTAACAAAAAAAAAAAATTGTTTCCAAAATTGTTCTGATGTAAAGTAGACTTGTGGGAAATGTTACTTATTAAGTATTTTGGGTGACATATCTCTGTGATTTAAGGGCATAAAAATTCAAAGTTGGAAAATTGCAAAATTTTCTAAATTTTCTCCAAATTTCCGTTGTTTTTTTTTCACAAATAAGCGCAGGTAATATCAAAGAAATTTTACCACTATCATGAAGTAGAATATGTCATGAGAAAACATTCTCAGAATTGCCAAGATCCATTGAAGCGTTCCAGAGTTACCTATATATATAACAGGCATCGTGATTACTCGCTAATCCCGCCCCCTGCACAGTAGCTCCGCCCCCCACACATCACCACACATAATCCCGCCCCCACCCCATTACCACACACAATCTCGCCCCCACCACATTACCAGACATAATCCCGCCCCCCCACATTACCACAGATAATCCTGCCCCCACCACCCCACATCAACACACATAATCCTGCCCCCCACCACATTACCACACACAATCCTGCCCCCCAACATATTACCACACACAATCCCGCCCCCCCACCACATTACCACACACAATCCCGCCCCCCACCACATTACCACACACAATCCCGCCCCCCACATTACCACACATAACCCCGCCCCCACCACATTACCACACATAATCCCACCCCCCATCACACCACATAATCCCACCCCCCCACATTACCACACATAATCCCACCCCCCACCACATTACCACACATAATCCCACCCCCCACCACATTACCACACATAATCTCGCCCCCCACCACATCACCACACATAATCCCGCCCCCCACCACATCACCACACATAATCCCGCCCCCCACCACATCACCACACAAAATCCCCCACCACATTACCACACATAATCCCGCCCCGCCACCACATTACAACACATAATCCCGCCCCCTACATTACCACAGATAATCTTGCCCCCACCACATTACCACAGATAATCCCACCCCTCACCACATTACCACACATAATCCCGCCCCCCCACATTACCACACATAAAACCGCCCACCCACCACATCACCACCCATAATCCCGCCCCCCCACCACATCACCACCCATAATCCTGCCCCCCACCACATCACCACCCATAATCCCGCCCCCCACCACATCACCACCCATAATCCCGCCCCCCACCACATCACCACACATAATCCCCCACATTACCACACATAATCCCGCCCCCCACCAATTACCACACAATCCCGAACCCCCACATCACCACACATAATCCCGCCCACCACATTACCACATATAATCCCGCCCCCCACCACATCACCACACATAATCCCGCCCAACCACATTACCACACGAGGCTCCGTCCCCACACATTACCACACGAGGCTCCGTCCCCCCACATTACCACACGAGGCTCCGTCCCCACACATTACCACACGAGATTCCATCCCCACACATTACCACACGAGGCTGCGTTCCCCCACATTACCACACGAGGCTCCGTCCCCACACATTACCACATGAGGCTCCGTCCCCCCACATTACCACACGAGGCTCCGTCCCCACACATTACTACACGAGGCTCTGTCCCCACACATTACCACAAGAGGCTCCGTCCCCACACATTACCACACGAGGCTCCATCCTCATACATTACCACACGAGGCTGCGTCCCCACACATTACCACACGAGGCTTCGTCCCCACACATTACCACACGAGGCTTCGTCCCCACACGATTATTATTGTTATTAACTTAATTTTAAGTTAATTTACCACCTGTATAAGCGCTATTGAATGTTGTCATTATTTACTTTAGTTTAATCACTAGCAGCGCTAATTAGATAGCAATGAGCGTGCCGAGCGTTAGGTGGCTGGAGACATCTAGTAACCTCATAAAGGCACAGTGGTCAGAATTGTAAAAATTGGCCCGGTCATTAACGTGCAAACCACCGTCGGGGCTTAAGGGGTTAAAAACCATAGTAAAGCAAAGTAATATTAGGATATAAAAAGGCAGGATACCAGTGTACCTTACAAAATGTACACTGGCTACTAACATTTAACAATAACTACATATTTGTATCTGATTTTGTTAAAATTTAATATAATTTAAATATGATGCTTGGAAAATCCAAATAGGACAAAAAACATCATCAACATACAGTATGTGAGGATGGTGAATACATACCGTAAGGTAAGGAGAAGACGCTCCTCTGCGGAAATGCATTTCCGCATCCTGGTATCCTGATACGTTATTCCTGGACGTACTGTCTCCAACAAGATATCAAATGTGGGTATTGTCATGCGACAGTACTGGAAGAATTTGTCCTGATGTGTCCGCAGAGCTGTATACAGCCTGTGAAAATGCCCTTTAGTGAGGCGTTGCTGCAAAAGTGGATGCACCCACATTCTTCTTCTCCTCCTTCGCGGATCAACTATCACGGGGTATGGATGCCCAAAGCGGCGTGACAAGACTCAATTAAATAACACCCGCTGAGTTGGTGTGAAATGCAGGAGGTCACACATGTTGCCCAAGTACCACCAAAACACCTACACAAGCACAGCAACAAAATGGCCATATGGGAGGGTTCCACCTGTTGGAGAGGCCTTAAATAGGATTATGCTGATGATTTAAATTAATTTCAGGCCTCAAAACCGTTAAATGTCCATTTTGTAAGGTTGCGTGAAAAAAAACGCATTATGGATGCCATACATAGTTACATAGTTATTAAGGTTGAAGGAAGACTTTAAGTCCATCTAGTTCAACCCATAGCCTAACCTAACATGCCCTAACATGTTGATCCAGAGGAAGGCAAAACCATGTGGCAAAGAGTAAGCTCCACATTGGGGAAAAAAATTCCTTCCCGACTCCACATACGGCAGTCAGACTAGTTCCCTGGATCAACGCCCTATCAAGGAATCTAGTGTATATACCCTGTAACATTATACTTTTCAAGAAAGGCATCCAGTCCCCTCTTAAATTTAAGTAATGAATCACTCATTACAACATCATACGGCAGAGAGTTCCATAGTCTCACTGCTCTTACAGTAAAGAATCCGCGTCTGTTATTATGCTTAAACCTTCTTTCCTCCAGACGTAGAGTATGCTCCCTTGTCTCTGTCTCAGGTCTATGATTAAAAAGATCATCAGAAAGGTCTTTGTACTGTCCCCTCATATATTTATACATTAAAATAAGATCACCCCTTAGTCTTCATTTTTCCAAACTAAACAGCCCCAAGTGTAATAACCTATCTTGGTATTGCAGACCCCCCAGTCCTCTAATAACCTTGGTCGCTCTTCTCTGCACCCGCTCTAGTTCAGCTATGTCTTTCTTATACACCGGAGACCAGAACTGTGCACAGTATTCTAAGTGTGGTCGAACTAGTGACTTGTATAGAGGTAAAATTATGTTCTCCTCATGTGCATCTATGCCTCTTTTAATGCATCCCATTATTTTATTTGCCTTTGTAGCAGCTGCCTGACACTGGCCACTGAATATGAGTTTGTCATCCACCCATACACCCAGGTCTTTTTCATTGACGGTTTTGCCCAGAGTTTTAGAATTAAGCGCATAGTTATACATCTTATTACTTCTACCCAAGTGCATGACCTCACATTTATCCCCATTAAAGCTCATTTGCCATTTATCAGCCCAAGCTTCTAGTTTACATAATTCATCCTGTAATATAAAATTGTCCTCCCCTGTATTGATTACCCTGCAGAGTTTAGTGTCATCTGCAAATCTTGAATTTCTACTCTGAATGCCCCCTACAAGGTCATTAATAAATGATAATATGATATACACTCACCGGCCACTTTATTAGGTACACCATGCTAGTAACGGGTTGGACCCCTTTTGCCTTCAGAACTGCCTCAATTCTTCGTGGCATAGATTCAACAAGGTGCTGGAAGCATTCCTCAGAGATTTTGGTCCATATTGACATGATGGCATCACACAGTTGCCGCAGATTTGTCGGCTGCACATCCCAAAGATGCTCCATACAAGGCAGGATGGATCCATGCTTTCATGTTGTTTACGCCAAATTCTGACCCTACCATCCGAATGTCGCAGCAGAAATCGAGACTCATCAGACCAAGCAACGTTTTTCCAATCTTCTACTGTCCAATTTCGATGAGCTTGTACAAATTGTAGCCTCAGTTTCCTGTTCTTAGCTGAAAGGAGTGGTACCCGGTGTGGTCTTCTGCTGCTGTAGCCCATCTGCCTCAAAGTTCGACGCACTGTGCATTCAGAGATGCTCTTAGGCCTACCTTGGTTGTAACGGGTGGCGATTTGAGTCACTGTTGCCTTTCTATCAGCTCGAACCAGTCTGCCCATTCTCCTCTGACCTCTGGCATCAACAAGGCATTTCTGCCCACAGAACTGCCGCTCACTGGATTTTTTTTCTTTTTCGGACCATTCTCTGTAAACCCTAGAGATGGTTGTGCGTGAAAATCCCAGTAGATCAGCAGTTTCTGAAATACTCAGACCAGCCCTTCTGGCACCAACAACCATGCCACGTTCAAAGGCACTCAAATCACCTTTCTTCCCCATACTGATGCTCGGTTTGAACTGCAGGAGATTGTCTTGACCATGTCTACATGCCTAAATGCACTGAGTTGCCGCCATGTGATTGGCTGATTAGAAATTAAGTGTTAACAAGAAGTTGGACAGGTGTACCTAATAAAGTGGCCAGTGAGTGTATGTTAATGATAATGATAATATGTTAAAAAGAAGAGGGCCCAATACTGACCCCTGTGGTACCCCACTGCTAACCGCGACCCAGTCCGAGTGTGCTCCATAATAATAATAATAATAATAATAATCTTTATTTATATAGCGCCAACATATTCCGCAGCGCTTTACAGTTTAACAGTTTCAAACACAACAGTCATAGGTAACAATGTTAACAATACAGTAATAAAGCAGAATAAAACAAAATACGACGACCCTGCTCGTGAGAGCTTACAATCTACAGTAAAGGTGGGGAGATACAAAGTACAGGTGTGTATTTACAATGATGTATTTGCAATGATGGTCCAGCCATCTTCAGGGAGTGGGGGGTAGATGGAGATAGTGAATGGGCTACACACACACAAACATAAAATGAGTTTGATTAGGGAACGTGATAGGCCGCTCTGAACAAATGTGTTTTGAGGGAACGCCTAAAACTATGCAAATTGTGGATGGTTCTAATATCTTGGGGTAGAGCATTCCAGAGGATTGGTGCAGCACGGGAGAAGTCTTGGAGTCGGGAGTGTGAGGTACAGATTAGTGCAGAGGTTAGTCGAAAGTCGTTTGCAGAGCGCAGCGGTCGGCTAGGCCGATAGAGAGAAATGAGGGAGGAGATGTAAGGCGGTGACGCACTGTGGAGAGCTTTGTGGGTGAGAACAAGTACTTTGAATTGTATCCTGTAATGAATGGGCAGCCAGTGTAATGACTGGCGAAGAGCTGACACGTCCGAGTAATGATTAGCCAGATGGACGACCCTGGCTGCTGCATTAAGGATAGACTGGAGAGGGGAAAGTCGCGTCAGGGGAGGCCAATTAATAGAGAGTTGCAGTAGTCCAGACGGGAGTGGATTAGGGCGACAGTGAGAGTTTTTGTTGTCTCCATGGTGAGAAAAGGGCGGATTCTAGAGATGTTCTTTAGGTGTAAGCGGCACGAGCGGGCAAGAGATTGTATGTGGGAGGTGAAGGAGAGATCGGAGTCAAACATAACACCCAGACAGCGTGCCTATTATGGTGCCACCCACGGAGAGGGAAATGCCAGATTTAGGGAGGTTAGTAGAAGGCGGGAGCAGAAGAAGTTCAGTTTGGGAGAGGTTGAGTTTCAGGTAGAGAGCGGACATTATGTCAGAGACTGCGGACAGACAGTCAGTGGCGTTCTGTAGTACAGCGGGGGTAAGGTCAGGGGATGACATGTATAGTTGTCTGTCATCAGTAGTGTTGAGCATTCCGATACCGCAAGTATCGGGTATCGGCCGATACTTGCGGGTATCGGAATTCCGATACCGAGATCCGATACTTTTGTGGTATCGGGAATCGGTATCGGGATTAATATCAATGTGTAAAAGAAAGAATTAAAATAAAAAATAGGGATATACTCACCTCTCCGACGCAGCCTGGACTTTACCGCCGTAACCGGGAGCCGTTGTACCTAAAAATGCGCGCTTGAAGGGCCTTAGATGACGTCACGGCGCTCTGATTGGTCCGAGCGGTCGTGTGACCGCTACGCGACCAATCACAAAGCAGTGACGTCACCTAAGGTCTTTCAAGCGCTTGAAAGACCTTAGGTGACGTCACTGCTTTGTGATTGGTCGCGTAGCGGTCACGCAACCGCTACGCGACCAATCAGAAGCTGCGGACGTCTTCTAAGGTATTTCAAGCGCTTGAAAGACCTTAGGTGACGTCACTGCTTTGTGATTGGTCGCATAGCGGTCACGCGACCGCTACGGACCAATCAGAGCGCCGTGACGTCATCTAACGCCCTTCAAGCGCGCATTCTTAGGTACAACGGCTCCCGGTTACGGCGGTAAAGTCCAGGCTGCGTCGGAGGGTGAGTATATCCCTATTTTTTATTTTAATTCTTTCTTTTACACATTGATATGGATCCCAGGGCCTGAAGGAGAGTTTCCTCTCCTTCAGACCCTGGGAACCATACAGGATACCGTCCGATACTTGGTGTCCCATTGACTTGTATTGGTATCGGGTATCGGTATCGGATTAGATCCGATACTTTGCCGGTATCGGCCGATACTTTCCGATACTTTCAAGTATCGGACGGTATCGCTCAACACTAGTCATCAGCATAAAGATGGTACTGAAAGCCAAATCTACTGATGGTCTGTCCAATTGGGGCCGTGTAGAGGGAGAAGAGAAGGGGGCCAAGGACTGAGCCCTGAGGTACCCCGACAGTGAGAGGAAGAGGAGATGAAGTGGAGCCAGAGAACAGAACACTGAAGGAGCGTTCAGAAAGATAGGAAGAGAACCATTAATAACCACCCTTTGTTTCCTATCCCTGAGCCAGCTCTTAACCCACTTACACATATTTTCCCCTATCCCCATTATTCTCATTTTATGTATCAACCTTTTGTGTGGCACCGTATCAAAAGCTTTTGAAAAGTCCATATACACTACATCTACTGGGTTCCCTTGGTCCAGTCCGGAACTTACCTCTTCATAGAAGCTGATCAAATTACAGTTAGTCCTCGGGTTACAACGGTCTCGAGTTACATCGTTTCGTGGTTACAACGCTTTATACGACGCCTCATTCCGACTTACACGGTTTTGCGTCTTAAGTCGAACTACTGCAACTACGTGCAGCGGCGGAAGAATAGAGTCCAGTACTGTACACTGTACCTGGTTACAAGAGGAAAACGAGTCTCCTGCACACCATAACACCCTAATTATGTAGGGTACTGTGTTAGGATAGGTGTTTGGATAGGCTAAGTGTTTGCAGTACTGTACTGTTATTATGGTACAGTACTGTATGAATGTATGATCCGACTTACATCGAAATTCGGTTTACGACGCCGTGTAAGAACGGATCAACGTCGTAAGTCAAGGACTACCTGTAGTCTGACATGAACGGTCCCTAGTAAACCCGTGCTGATACTGGGTCATGAGGTTATTCCTCTTCAGATACTCCAGTATAGCTCCCTTAGAATGCCCTCCAGGATTTTACCCACAGTAGAGGTTAAGCTTACTGGCCTATAATTTCCGAGTTCAGCTTTTGTCCCCTTTTTGAATATTGGCACCACATTTGCTATACGCCAGTCCTGTGGTACAGACTCTGTTATTATGGAGTCTTTAAAGATTAAAAATAATGGTCTATCAATGACTGTACTTACAGTAATTCCTGCAGTACTCGGCGGTGTATCCCATCCGGGCTCGAAATTTGTCAATTTTAGTGATTTTTAGATGCCGCCGTACTTCCTGCTGGGTTAAGCAGGTGACACTTAATGGGGAATTTTTGCTATCACTGATCATATTGTCTGCCATGGGATTTTCTTGTGTAAATACTGATGAAAAAAAGTCATTTAGCATATTGGCTTTTTCCTCATCCTCATCCACCATTTCCCCCAGACTATTTTTAAGGGGGCCAACACTTTCATTTTTTAGTTTCTTACTATTTATGTAGTTAAAGAATATTTTGGGATTATTTTTACTCTCTCTGGCAATGAGTCTCTGTGTCTCAATTTTTGCTGCCTTGATTTGCTTTTTACAGAATTTAATTTTCTGTATTTATTTAATGCCTCATCACTACCTACCGTACTTCCTTTCATTCTCTAAATGCTTTCTTTTTGTCACTTATTGCGCCCCTTACAGCTCTATTTAGCCATATTGGTTTCCTCCTATTTCTAGTATGTTTATTCCCATACAGTATATACTGTGCACAGGTCCTATCCAGGATGCTAATAAACGTCTCCCATTTTCTTTGTGTATTTTTAGGTCTCAGGATATCGTCGCAGTTAATTGCACAAAGATCATCTCTCATCCGTTGGAAATTTGCCCTCCTGAAGTTTAGTGTCCTTGTCACCCCTCTACTACACATCTTATTAAAGGATACACGAAAACTTATTATTTTGTGATCACTATTCCCCAAGTGACCCCCAACCCTTATATTTGATATGCGGTCTGGCCTGTTTGTTAATATTAGGTCTAGCAGTGCCCCCCTTCCTGTTGGGTCCTGAACCAGTTGTGAAAGGTAATTGTCTCTCATAGTTGTCAAAAACCGATTACCTTTGCTGGAACTGCAGGTTTCTGTTCCCCAATCTATTTCAGGGTAGTTGAAGTCCCCTATAATAATGACTTCTCCTTGAGTCGCAGCTTCATCTATTTGCTTTACGAGGATATTCTCCATTGCTTCCATTATTTTTGGAGATTTATAACAAACCCCTATCAGTAATTTATTATTTTTTCCCCCTCCCCTTATCTCCACCCACAGGGACTCTACATTTTCATTAAATTCACCTATATTATCACGCCGGATGGGTTTTAAGGACGATTTTACATACAGACACACCCCTCCCCCTCGCTTATCTGTATGGTCATTTCTGAAAAGGCTATAGCCCTGCAAGTTAACAGCCCAGTCATGGCTCTCATCCAGCCATGTTTCAGATATCCCCACCATGTCATAATTATGCTCCAACAACATTAATTCTAATTCGTCCATTTTGTTGGCGAGGCTTCTGGCATTAGTATACATGCACTTCATGTTCCTCTCTGTACCTCTATTCTTTCTTAAATTATTAACTGTTCTAACCCCACCCCCCATGCCACCGCCATCCCCAACTTCCTTATTTGTGCCCAGGTCTCTATCTGCCCTATCTTCCCCTCCTATAAATTGAATACCCTCCCCCCAATCCCTAGTTTAAACACTCCTCCAACCTTCTAGCCATTTTCTCCCCCAGCACAGCTGCACCTTCCCCATTGAGGTGCAGCCCGTCCCTAGCGTAGAGCCTGTAGCCCACTGAGAAGTCGGCCCAGTTCTGCAGGAACCCAAACCCCTCCTTCCTACACCAATTCTTGAGCCACTTATTAACCTCCATAATCTCCCGTTGCCTCTCTGGCGTGGCATGTGGTACAAGCAGTATTTCGGAAAATACCACGTTGGGGGTCCTTGCTTTCAGCTTGCAGCCTAATTCCCTAAAATCATCTTTAAGGACCTTACATACGGAGGTTTATATGCGCACAATACGCAGCCACACCTTGCCTACGGATGACATACGAATCACTGTTTTGGGATCATTTATGCATATTACGCCTGTAAAAAACGGACCGTATTTTCATACGCCAAGTGTGACGCCGGCCTAAGGCGGTTATTTGGTCATGAATTGCTGTGGCAAGCATCAGGACTACACAATCATGATCTGAGGGCACCAATTGGGATAATGAGGAAGCCCCCACACTCTGTTAACCATTTATATGTAGTCACTATTGACAGCTGCATCTAAGAGGTTAAAGAGATATGGACGGTGCTAACACTAATCATGGCTGATGCAGCAACAGCTGCTGGATTGTTACCTGTATGGGGATGCTATTCTCTGATATCTCAGGTCAGTTAAAAGATGTAATGGCGGTCATTAAGGGGTTAAAATAAATTCAATTTATTTAGCTTGGAGAAGAGACATTTAAGGTGGGACATGATTAGCTTGTACAAGTACATAAACGGCCTATACAAAAAGTATGGTGAAAAGTTGTTTTGTGTAAACCCTTTCAGAAGACAAGAGTGCACTCCCTTCATGTGGAAAAAAAATATTCAATCCCCATATGAGACAAGGCTTCTTTACCATGAGAACTATGAATCTGGGGAACAGGCTTTTTCAGGAACTAGTCAAAGTGGAAACTGTTGATTGCTTCCAGAAGTGCTCAAAAGGTTTTTTTTAGAAGAAAATAAATACTTATGTACATGTGTGAAGCTTTTGTTCTGAATGTTGCTCCAGTCAATAGACACTTGGGATCAGGAAGGAAAAACTTTCTATTCTAGGACATATACAGTGGGTACGGAAAGTATTCAGGAACCTTTAAATTTTTCACTCTTTGTTTCACTGCAGCCATTTGGTAAATTCAAAAAAGTTCATTTTTTTCTCATTAATGTACACTCTGCACCCCATCTTGACTGAAAAAACAGAAATATAATAATTTTTGCAAATTTATGAAAAAATTAAAACTGAAAAACCACATGGTCATAAGTATTCAGACCCTTTGCTCAGTATTGAGTAGAAGCACCCTTTTGAGCTAGTACAGGCATGAGTCTTTTTGGGAATGATGCAACAATGATTTGGGGATCCTCTGCCATTCTTCCTTGCAGATCCTCTCCAGTTCCGTCAGGTCGGATGGTGAACGTTGGTGGACAGCCATTTTCAGGTCTCTCCAGAGATGCTCAATTGGGTTTAGGTCAGGGCTCTGGCTGGGCCAGTCAAGAATAGTCTTTGAGTTGTTCTGAAGCCACTCCTTTGTTATTTTATCTGTGTGCTTAGTGTCATTGTCTTGTTAGGTGAACCTTCGGCCAATTTTGAGGTCCAGAGCACTCTGGAAGAAGTTTTCCTCCAGGATATCTCTGTACTTGGCCACATTGATGTTTCCTTCAGTGACAAGTAGTCGGACTGTCCCTGTAGCTGAAAAGCACCCGCATAGCATGATGCTGCCACCACCATGTTTCACTGTTGGGATTGCATTGGGCAGGTGATGAGCAGTGCCTGGTTTTCTCCACACATACCACTTAGAATTATCACCAAAAGGTCTATCTTCATCTCATCAGACCAGAGAATCTCATAGTCTAAGAGTCCTTCATGTGTTTT